>NC_091983.1:12480221-12818321 GCF_044704955.1 Pristiophorus japonicus
GGGAGGACCGGGTGGGGGGGGCTGAGGGAGGACCGGGTGGGGGGGGCTGAGGGAGGACGGGGTGGGGGGGGCTGAGGGAGGACGGGGTGGGGGGGGCTGAGGGAGGACGGGGTGGGGGGGGCTGAGGGAGGACGGGGTGGGGGGGGCTGAGGGAGGACGGGGTGGGGGGGGCTGAGGGAGGACGGGGTGGGGGGGGCTGAGGGAGGACGGGTGTGGTGGGGGGGGCTGAGGGAGGACGGGGTGGTGGGGGGGGCTGAGGGAGGACGGGGTGGTGGGGGGGGCTGAGGGAGGACGGGGTGGGGGGGGGGGCTGAGGGAGGACGGGGTGGGAGGGGGGGGGGCTGAGGGAGGACGGGGTGGGAGGGGGGGGGGCTGAGGGAGGACGGGGTGGGGGGGGGGCTGAGGGAGGACGGTGGGGGGGGGCTGAGGGAGGACGGGGTGGGGGGTGGGGGCTGAGGGAGGACGGGGTGGGGGGTGGGGGCTGAGGGAGGACGGGGTGGGGGGGGGGGGCTGGGGGTGGGGGGGGGCTGGGGGTGGGGGGGGGTGGGGGCTGAGGGAGGACGGGGTGGGGGGGGGCTGAGGGAGGACGGGGTGGGGGGGGGGCTGAGGGAGGACGGGGTGGGGGGGGGGGCTGAGGGAGGACGGGGTGGGGGGGGGGGGGGCTGAGGGAGGACGGGGTGGGGGGGGGGGGCTGAGGGGGGAGGGGGCGGGGCGGGATGAGGAGAGACCGTTGACCTGTGACCCGGGGATACAGTCGGCCCCGGCAGATTTACCTTCATGAACTCGTCCTTGTTGAAGCACAGGGAGTCGGGCCCCATGGGCAGGCTGAGCGGCGCGGCTATCCGACGCTGCTCCATCCTCCGGCCGAGCTGCGGACCAACTTTCCGCCGACAGGACAGCCGGGGAGGGTGCGGAGGGCAAGCGGGGCCCCCTGCTGCCTGCTCCGGCCACAGCGCCCTCTGCAGCACCGGAGGACCCGGGACCCGGTCCCTGCTCCGGCCACAGCGCCCTCTGCAGCACCGGAGGACCCGGTCCCTGCTCCGGCCACAGCGCCCTCTGCAGCACCGGAGGACCCGGTCCCCTGAGCGGCCACAACTCTTTTAGAGGAGACAAAATAAAACATTTAAATCAAGTACCCCCCAATCTGGGGGGGGCCACTGCAAACATTTTCCAATGCCCTTTTTTTGTTTTTTTTGTATTTTTGTAGTTTTTTTTTTGTTTTTTTTGGCATTAAAATCGTATATTTTACAAGTGCCCCCTATAAAAGGGAAGGGGGACACTAAAACCCAGCAATTAAAACAAATTAAACTTTAAAACATATAAATTCAAATTAAAATTTGGTTGCCGGGGGTAACGATGCACTCCAGTCCCTCCGGCGCCCACCTCTCGCGGAAGGCCGCGAGCGAACCGGTGGACACCGCGTGCTCCATCTCCAGGGGCACCCTGGCCCGGATATATGCGCGGAAGAGAGGCAGGCAGTCAGGCTGAAGGACCCCCTCGACCGCCCGCTGCCTGGACCGGCTGATGGCACCCTTGGCCGTGCCCAGGAGCAGTCCTACGAGGAGGCCCTCGGACCTACCCGCTCCCCTCCGCACAGGGTGCCCAAAGATCAGGAGTGTGGGACTGAAGTGCAGCCAGAAATTGAGGAGCAGCCCCCTTTAAATAATGAAACAGGGGCTGCAACCTCGCACACTCCATAAAAACGTGGAACACGGACTCTTCCAGACCGCAGAAATTGCAGGCGGCCTGGGAGCCCGTGAACTGGCTTAAAAATTTGTTGCACGGGACTGCTCCGTGCACCACCCTCCAGGCCAAGTCCCCGATGAATAGTGGGAGGACTCCCGTGTAGAGTGCACTCCATCGGGGACCCCCGCCTCCTCCGGACGACAAGATGTTGCGCCATGGCGTGTCCGGACGGCAGACGAGAATGGCGAGGTTGAGAGTGTACAGGAGCAGCCCGTACAGGAAACCCCTCCGTGCAGAACTGAAAGGCACGGAGGGGATTTTCCCGAGGCGGCTCAAGTTGTGAGGCCTGAGCAGCCACACTCAGATCGCACCTGGGCTTTTAGAGGACAATTGGCATCTTCACCTTACATCCCGAAACACATGCTTCTAAAAGCAGGAACATGCATTTATATAGCCCTTTCACAACCTCAGGTCGTCCCAAAGCGCTTGACAAGAACTTATATTTCTAGCATTTTTAACAAAGTGAAACATCCCAAGGCGCTTCACAGGAGCGTTATCAAACAAAAGTTGACACTGAGCGACACAAGGAGATATTAGGACAGGTGACCAAACCTTGCACCAATAGGTAGGTTTTAAGGAGAGTCTTGAAGGAGGAGGGAGAGGTCAAGAGACGGAGGTTTAGAGAGGCACGGCCACCAATGGTGGAGCAATCAAAATAAGCGATGCGTAAGAAAGAAAAACTTGCATTCATATAGCGCCTTTCATGACCACCGGATGTCTCAAAGCGCTTTACAGGCAATGAAGTACTTTTGGTATGTAGTCACTGTTGTAATGTAGGAAACGCAATAGCCAATTTGCGCACAGCAAGCTCCCACAAACAGCAATGTGATAATGACCAGATTATCTGTTTTGTTATGTTGATTGAGGGTTAAATATTGTCCAGGACACTGGGGAGAACACTTTAGAAAGTATTTGTTTTATAAAAGAGGTCAGAATTGGAGGAGTGCAGAGATTACAATACAGCCAATGATGTTATTTTGAAGTACTGTTTTAATGTAGGAAATAAGGCAGACAAGTTACATACAGCAAGGTCCCACAAACAGCAAGGAAATAAATGGCGAGATAATCTGTTCTTTTTGGCAATGTTGGTTGAGGGATAAATATTGTCCAGCATACCTGAGAAAACCTCTTCGAATAGTGCCATAGGATCTTTTACATCCACCCAAGAGGGTAGACAGGGTCTCTGTTTATCGACGCAGATGTTCAAGACTTTTAGTGAGAAAGTGACACCACTTAATCTAAGGTGCCACAAAAAGATGGAAGCCATGTCCCCACTGGAAGTTAGTTTATTCCCCTCCCCTCTCTCATTTGGTAGCATTCTTGAACATAATCTAGGCTGAAGCTTCAGTGCAGTACTGCAGAAGTGCTGTAGTGTTGAAGGTGCTGTCTTTTAAAAACATAGCAATTTACAGCGCAGAGGGAGGCCGTTCCGGTCCATCGTCATCAGCCCTAAAGGTTACATATGAACAATGATGGAAAGGCAAAGAGCAGCGCGGGAAGAGAAGCCCTCCCCACCGGAATCCCACACTCCTCCCAGACCACCAGATAGTTTCGTAGAAATGTTTCAGTTCGGAGGCAATTGTCTGCGGGAAGCCTCCGACCACAATTTCAGCCCCCAATACCTCCTTGATTATACTTCAGCACACACACTTAAAATCCCTCACTTAAAATCAAGCTATGATAAGCAAAGACCACATATTTACTAACACTAGCGAGTGGCCGGTTCATAGAATCATAGAAAATAGGTGCAGGAGCAGGCCATTCGGCCCTTCGAGCCTGCACCACCATTCAATATGATCATGGCTGATCATTCACCTCAGTATCCCTTTCCTGCTTTCTCTCCATACCCTTGATCCCTTGAGCCATAAGGGCCACATCTAACTCCCTTTTGAATATATCTAATGAACTGGCCTCAACAACTTTCTGTGGTAGAGAATTCCACAGGTTCACAACTCTCTGAGTGAAGAAGTTTCTTCTCATCTCGGTCCTAAATGGCTTACCCCTTATCCTTAGACTGTGACCCCTGGTTCAGGACTTCCTCAACATTGGGAACATTCTTCCTGCATCTAACCTGTCCAATCCTGTCAGAATGTCATATGTTTCTATGAGCTCCCCTCTCATTCTCCTAAATTCCAGTGAATATAAGCCTAGTCGATCCAGTCTTTCTTCATATGTCAGTCCTGCCATCCCGGGAATCAGTCTGTCGAACCTTCGCTGCACTCCCTCAATAGCAAGAATGTCCTTCCTCAGATTAGGAGACCAAAACTGTACACAATATTCAAGGTGTGGCCTCACCAAGGCCCTGTACAACTGCAGTAAGACCTCCCTGTTCCTATACGCAAATCCTCTCGCTATGAAGGCCAACATGCCATTTGCCTTCTTCACCGCCTGCTGTACCTGCATGCCAACTTTCAATGACTGATGTACCATGACACCCAGGTCTCGTTGCACCTCCCCTTTTCCTAATCTGTCACCATTCAGATAATATTCTGCCTCCCTGTTTTTGCCACCAAAGTAGATAACCTCACATTTATCTACATTATGCTGCATCTGCCATGCATTTGTACACTCACCTTACCTGTCCAAGTCACCCTGCAGCCTCTTAGCATCTCCTCACAGCTCACACCGCCACCCAGCTTAGTGTCATCTGCAAACTTGGAGATATTACATTCAATTCCTTTGTCCAAATCATTAATGTATATTGTAAATAGCTGGGGGCCCAACACTGAACCTTGCGGTACCCCACTAGTCACTGCCTGCCATTCTGAAAAGGACCCGTTTATCCCGACTCTCTGCTTCCTGTCTGCCAACCAGTTCTTTATTCACGTCAATACATTACCCCCAATACCATGTGCTTTAATTTTGCACACTAATCTCTTGTGTGGGACCTTGTCAAAAGCCTTTTGAAAGTCCAAATACACCACATCCACTGGTTCTCCCTTGTCCACTCTACTAGTTACATGCTCAAAAAATTCCAGAAGATTTGTCAAGTATGATTTCCCTTTGATAAATCCATGCTTGATGACTAGACTTTAACTGGCAACTGACCAGGTTTCCCTCTCGACTACAGCCCCGAATGCCTTTCGCAGCACTGTTTATACCTCAAAACTTGGTAACTTGCCTGTGTGTTCCAAACTATATTCGTTGTTTTCTTAATTTCTTCTTATCAGCGGTCAGTTAAGTAAATGTTTTATGTTTTACTTCAGTAGCCTCAAAGACATAATTGTCTACAGATGGTCTTGTTTCTCCTTGTGATAGCTCAACAGTCCATTCCCATCCAAGGTTGCTTACTCTCCCGTAAAAACAGTTTGCTGCTTCAACACTTTTAAAAAGTTCGCACAGTAACCAGTCTCCTGGCTTCCTGAAGCATGCTGGGTCATTACATTTGGTCAAGCTTTTAAGTTTGGTCAATTTGCAACAAATCTACAGTAAAAATGGTGTATCTGTCATCATCATCATAGGCAGGATGACTTGCTTCCACGCCAAAAAAGGATGAGTTCACAGGTGTTTCAATGAAAGACCTAATATTCCGGATCCCGAACTACATCCTCAAGGGTGGAAGATGCCTGTGCGTGGATTTTATTAACGTGGGGTGGCCGTTGCACACCAGCTTGACAGAGCTAGGTCTTGGTCCAGTGGCAAGGGTTATCCAAGACGACTGGAGACCAGCTCTGCTGCACGGACCTAGTGCGCACACATATCGCAGTGTGGGCTGGGCCCGTGCTGCCCCTGGGCCCCTCCTGGGCCCAGATCACGTCCCTCTACAATCTCGCCAACACCATTTACACCCTATCTAGGCTCCTCTTTTGTTTCTTAATTTGCCTTTTGCCTTGCACCATCATCTCTTTTGTCTCTTAATCTCTTCTGCCTTCCATCCTATCACAGACCTTCCCTTTTGTTCTTTCCTTCCCTCCCCACTTTCCCTGTCCCTACTCTTACTTAAAAACCTGTTACATCTCCTAACTTTTTCCAGTTCTGACAAACAGTCAGCGACCTGAAACATTAACTCTGTTTCTCTCTCCACAGATAGCCATAAATATAAGATAGTCACTAATAAATTCAATCGGGAATTCAGGAGAAACATCTTTACCCAGAGAGTGGTGAGAATGTGGAACTCGATACCACAGGGAGTAGTTGAGGGGAATAGTATCGATGCATTTAAGGGGAAGCTAGATAAATATATCAGGGGGAAAGGAATAGGTTATGCCGATAGGGTGTGATAAAGAGGGGTGGGAGGAGGCTCGTGTGGAGCATAAACAACGGCACGGACCAGTTGGGCTGAATGGCCTGTTTCTGTGCTGTACACTCGATGTAATTCTATGCGGATATTACACTTTACTCGAGACATAAATACTTGTGGATCACTTAGTGATGTGCCACTGAATCTGGATAATCTTTCCACAGGACCTACATTTACTGCATAATAGGGTTGAGTCTGCTGCATAAATTGACCTTAAAATACTGCAGAATTCTAGAGGCTCTGCCCATAACATACAAAGTAAAATGAAATCCTGTTACTGATCGGGATTAAAACTAAAGTGGCTTTGAACAGGATTAGAGGTTATATAGGATAAATATAGACCGGAAATCCGGAATGATGAAATACTCAGCTAGACAGGTTTAAATCTGCTTGGTACTGTTGGGTTCCAAGACTTTTGTTTATTGTCCCTCCTTCCCAATGCAAATGCTGCAAATTAAAAATTAATGATGGGCTCTGGCACCATTAGCTGCTGGACTTGTAATATGGCTAAATGTGTTCGGCGCTAGTGCCATTGCTGATGGGGCATTGGCTGCCACTGCTGGTGCAGTTTGATGCCTTGTGTTGATGGCATTTTATGCATTGTTTACCACTCCTGGTGGTGCTGAATGCATTGGTTGCCACTGCTGCTGATGTTCATGCCTCCTGCAGTGGCTGGACGGCTCGACGCGACCTGGACCTCCCGGCTGGACCTCCTGCGGCGGCTGGGCGGCTGAACTCGGCTATCGGACCTCCTCCTCCTCCTCCCCCTGGACCTCTCCTTCCCCACTGATGGCCTGGCCTCCTCTCCTCCTCCAGCACATGGTGAATACAATGGCTGTGACCCTCCTGCCCCCCTCAATCCTGAACCCCAGTGCACCACTGGCCCCTCCAATGCCTGACCCCAAACAAACCTTGGACCACCTACCACCAAGGGCGCTACCCAGCGCCGAGCCTGCGGCCAACACCTCGTCGTAGGCAATTAGGCCCATATAGCAGTGCCTGGTCTCCAGTCATCTTGGACCCCCTTGCCACTGGACCAAGACCTCGCTCAGCTAAGCCCGTGTGGTAGCCGGCGTGCAACGATCACCCCACGTTAAAAGAACTCACGCACAGGCATCTTCCACTCCTCGACCATGAAGTTTGGGACCTGGAACGTCAGGACCCTCATGGACAACCCCAACAGCGACAAACCGGAACGCCGCACCGCCATAATTGCCCGAGAACGTAGACGCTTTGATATCGACATCGCCGCCCTAAGCGAGGCACGGCGGGCAAGGGAAGGCCGGCTCAAGGAACAAGGTGGAGGTTACACCTTCTTCTGGAAAGGGAAACCAGAGGCAGAACGCCGCCTCCACAGAATCGGCTTCACCATCAAAAACGAGCTGGTCGACCGCCTCAAAGGCTCCCCCTGCGGGGCTAACGAACGCCTCATGACTCTCCGACTCACCCTATCCCAGAACCAGTGCGCCACAGTCATCAGTGCTTACGCCCCAACACTCGATGCAACAGATGAGGCCAAAGAGGGTTCTTACTCCAACCTCGATAAATCCCTGACCTGCGTCCCCGCGGGCGACAAACTGATCCTCCTCGGTGACTTCAACGCCAGGGTCAGCAGGGACAGGGACCTCTGGGGTGGCGTGATTGGCAGAGAGTGGGTAGGGAAAGCCAACTCCAGCGGTACCCTACTCCTGACAAAATGTCTAGAGCATGAACTTGTCATCACCAACACCTTGTTCCGCCAGAGGGACAAATACAAGGCATCGTGGCAACACCCTCGCTCCAAACACTGGCACCTTCTCGACCATGTCATCGTCCGAGCCAGGGATCGCAAGGATGTGCGCATCACCCGCGCCATGACAGGAGCTGACGACTGCTGGACGGACCACCGCCTAATCCGATCCATCATCAACATTAACATTGCCCCAAAGCGAAGGAGGCAGCAGAAGCAGTGTCGCAAAAAAGTCAATGCCGGGACCCAGCTAAGAGAGCCCTTTACAGCCAGCGTCTCACAGCTAACCTGGCGACCCTTGATGACCCCGAGACGCAGAATGCCCACAGCGCTTGGTCTGCCCTCCAGGCCTCCATAACCAGTGTCTGCAAGGAGACGCTCAGTCACAACCAGGAAACACCAGGACTGGTTTGATGAGAATGATCAGGAGATTCAAGAACTAATAGACTACAAGCGCAGGGCATTTCTGAGCCTTAAACAGTAACCCAACTCGGGAGCAGCAAAGCAGCATTACAAACGGCTAAAGGCTCAGGTCCAACAAAAAACCCGGGACCTAAAGAACAGGTGGTGGATGGAGAAAGCACAGGAGATACAGCAGCTGGCCGACAGCCATGATGTGCGACGATTCTTCACCGCAGTCAAGGCCACATACGGACCAAACTCCCAAGACCCCACCCCACTCCTGAGGCAGTCAGGGCTAGCTGGAAGGAACACTTCGAAGATCTCCTCAATCGAGACTCTGCCTTTCACTCGAGTGTTCTCGACTCCATTCCGCAGCATGCTACCCGCCACCACCTCAGTGAGACCCCAACACTGCACGAGGTAGAAAAGGCCATAAGACAGCTAAATAACAACAATGCTACGGGAGCGGATGGAATCCCTGCTGAGGCACTAAATTATGGCGGAGAGGCACTACTGGCACGAATACACGACCTCATCTCTCTCATCTGGAGGGAGGAGAGCATGCTGGGAGATCTTAGAGATCCAGTGATCGTGACCATCAATAAAAAAGGGGACAAATCTGGCAACTACAGAGGAATCTCCCTGCTATCAACCACTGGGAAAGTCGTCGGTAGAGTCCTCCTCAATCGTCTCCTCCCCGTGGGCGAGGAGCTCCTCCCGGAGTCGCTGTGCGGATTTCGTCCCCTCTGGGACACAACGGACATGATTTTTGCAGCGCAACAGCTGCAGGAAAAATGCAGGGAACAGCGTCAGCCCTTATACATGGCTTTCTTCGACCTTACAAAGGCCTTTGACTCTGTCAACCGCGAGGGTCTATGGAGCGTCCTCCTCCGTTTCGGATGCCCCCAAAAGTACTTCACCATACTCCGCCTGCTCCACGACGACATGCAAACCGTGATCCTTACCAACGGATCCATCACAGACCCAATTCATGTCCGGACCGGGGTCAAGCAGGGCTGCGTCATCGCCCCAACCCTCTTTCCAATCTTCCTCGCTGCCATGCTCCACCTCACAGTTGATAAGCTCCCCGCTGGAGTGGAGCTAAACTACAGAACCAGTGGGAAGCTGTTCAACTTTCGCCGTGTCCAGGCCAGGTCCAAGACCACTCCAGCCTCTGTCATCGAGCTACAGTACGCGGACGACGCCTGCGTCTGTGCACACACAGATGCTGAACTCCAGGACATAGTCGACGTATTTACCGAGGTGTACGAAAGCATAGGCCTTACGCTAAACATTAGTAAGACAAAGGTCCTCCACCAGCCTGTCCTCACCGCACAGCACTGCCCACCAAACATCAAGATCCATGGCGTGGCCCTGGACAACGTGGACCACTTCCCCTATCTCGAGAGCCTCCTATCAACAAGAGCAGACATTGATGATGAGATCCAGCAGCGCCTCCAATGCGCCAGTGCAGCCTTCGGCCGCCTGAGGAAAAGAGTGTTTGAAGATCAGTCCCTCAAAACTGCCACCAAGCTCATGGTCTACAGGGCTGTAGTAATACCCGCCCTCCTGTATGGCTCAGAGATGTGGACCATGTACAGTAGACACCACAAGTCGCTGCAGAAATACCACCAGCGATGTCTCCGCAAGATCCTGCAAATCCCCTGGGAGGACAGACGCACAAACATTAGCGTCCTCGTCCAAGCTAATATCCCCAGCATTGAAGCACTGACCACACTTGATCAGCTCCGCTGGGCAGGCCACATAGTTCGCATGCCAGACACGAGACTCCCAAAGCAAGCACTCTACTCGGAACTTGTCCACGGCAAACGAGCTAAAGACGGGCAGAGGAAACGTTACAAGGACAGCCTCAAAGCCTCCCTGATAAAGTGCGACACCCCCACTGACACCTGGGAGTCTTTGGCCATAGACCGCCCTAAGTGGAGGA
Organism: Pristiophorus japonicus; assembly: GCF_044704955.1. Classification (NCBI taxonomy): domain Eukaryota; kingdom Metazoa; phylum Chordata; class Chondrichthyes; family Pristiophoridae; genus Pristiophorus; species Pristiophorus japonicus. The sequence continues at coordinate 12,490,286 of NC_091983.1, forward strand.
AGTGCATTCAGGAAGGCGCTGAGCTCGAGTATCGTCGCCGAGAGCATGCAGAAATCAAGCGCAGGCAGCGGAAGGAGCGTGCGGCAAACCAGGCTCCCTGCCCACCCTTTCCTTCAACGACTATCTGTCCCACCTGTGACAGAGACTGTGGTTCTCGTATTGGACTGTACAGCCATCTAAGAACTCATGCTAAGAGTGGAAGCAAGTCTTCCTTGATCCCGAGGGACTGCCTATGATGTTCAGTGCACTGATTGCTGGGACCACTTGATGCATTGGCTAGGTGCCCGCTGGAAGGAGCACTTTGAGGATCTCCGCAACCGAGACTCTGTATTCGATGTGAGTGTCCTCGAGTCCATCCCACAGCATGCAACCCGCCACCATCTCAGCACAACCCCAGCCCGGCACAAGGTTGAAAAGGCCATCCGACAACTGAAGAACAACAAGTCAGTGGGAGCAGATGGAATTCCCGCCGAAGCACTAAAACATGGCGGAGAAACACTACTGGCACGGATCCATGACCTCATCTCTCTTAACTGGAAGGAAAAGATCATGCCAAGAGATCTCAGAGACGCTGTAATCGTGACCAGCTTCAAGAAAGGTTACAAGTCCGACTGCGGTAACTGCAGAAGAATCTCCCCGCTGTTGACCACTGGGAAAGTCATCGCAAGAATCCTCCTGAATCGCCTTCTTCCTGTGGCTGAAGAACTTCTCCAGAGTTGCAATGCGGATCCGCCTATTGGGGGCACAATGGACATGATCGTCACCACGCAGAGAAATGCAGGGAACAGCACCAACCCTTGTACATGGCCTTCTTCAACCTCACAAAAGCCTTCGACACTGTCAACCGTGAGGGATTATGGAGCGTGCTCCTCAGATTCGGCAGCCCTGAAAAGTTTGTCACCAGTCTCCGTCTGCTCCACGCTGACATGCAAACCGTGAGCATGACCAACGGATCCTCCACAGACCCATTCCATGTTCGGACCGGGATCAAGCAGGACTACGTCATCGCACCAAGGCGCTTCTCAATTTTCCTTGCTGCAATGCTCCATCTCACCCTCAGCAAGCTCGCCGCCGGAGTGGAGTTAAATTACAGGACAAACAGGAATCTGTTCAACCTCCGCCGCCTCCAGGCCAGATCCAAGGCCATCCCATTCCTTTGTCAGCGAACTATAGTACGCAGATGGTGTCTGCGCACACTCGGAGGCTGAACGCGAAGCCATTATCAACACCTTCATCGAGGCGTACGAGAGCATGGGCCTTACATTAAACACCCATAAGACAAAGGTCCTCTACCACCCTGCCCCCGCCACACAGCACTAACCCCCGGTTATCAAAATCCACGACGAGGCCTTGGACAACGTGGACCATTTTCCACACCTCAGGAGCCTACTGTCAACAAGGGCAAACATTGACGACGAGGTCCAACCTGCTTTCAGTGTGCCAGTGCAGCCTTCGGTCGCCTGAGGAAGAGAGTGTTTGAAGACCAGGATCTCAAACCTGGCACCAAGCTCATGGTCTACAGAGCAGTGGTGATACCCGCCCTCCTGTATGGCTCAAAGACATGGACTATGTATAGCAGGTACCTCAAAACACTGGAGAAGTGCCACCAACCTGCCTCTGCAAGACCTTGCAAATTCATTGGCAGGATATGCGTACCAATGTCAGCGTCCTCGCTCAGGATCCCCAGCATCTACGCACTGACCACGCTCGATTGGCTCCACTGGACGGGCCAATCGCCACACGCCTGACACGAGATTTCCAAAACAAACGCTCGACTCGGAGCACCGACACGGCAAGCGAGCCCCAAGTGAGCTGAGGAAACGCTTCTAGGACAGCCTCCTTGAAAAAAATGTAACATCCCCACCGGCACCTGGGAATCTCTGGCCCAAGACTGCCCAAAGTGGAGGAAACATAGAAACATAGAAAAATAGGTGCAGGAGTAGGCCATTCGGCCCTTCGAGCCTGCACCGCCATTCAATAAGATCATGGCTGATCATTCCTCCATTACCCCTTTCAGCATCCGGGAAGGCGCTGAGCATCTCGAGTCTCTTTGCCGAGAGCAAGCTGAAGCCAAGCGTCGACAGCGGAAGGAGCACGCGGGAACCCAGGCACCCCCCCCCACCCACATGTTCCTTCAACCACCGTCTGCCCCAGCTGTGACAGAGACTGTAGATCCCGCATTGGACTCTTCAGACATCTGAGAACTCATTTCTAATGTGGAAGCAAGTCATCCTCGACTCAAAGGGACTGCCTATGATGATGATTTGGTGTATTGCCACTCACTACAAGCTGCTACTGCTGCTCAGAGTACTGGTTACTGCTGTTGCTGCCACTCAGTACATTCGCTGTGAATGCCAATCAGTGCACAGTCCGTGGGTACCGCTGCTGCCCAGTGCATTGGCTGCAGGTGCTGCTGCTGCCAATACTGGTGCATTGACTGCTCATTCTGTCCCCACTCGGTGCAGTGGCTGCTGATGCTGCTCGCAGTGCTGGTGCCACTACACTGGCTGCAGGCACTGCTTAGTACATTGACTGCTCGTGCAGCCCCTGCTCCATGCATTGCCTGCAACTCCCACCGAGTGCATTGGCTATGGGTCATGCACCCACTTGCTGTATTGCCGACAGGTGCCGCTCCCGTTCCGTGCATTGGCTGCAGGTCCTGCTTCGGTTTAACTGCCAGTGCGCTAGCTGCAGGTGCCGCTCCCACTGCACTGGCTGCAGGTGCCACTGCCACTCTGTGCACTGGCTGCAGGTGTCGCGCCGTACAGTGACTGCAGGTGCCGCTCCTACTGCACTGGCTGCAGGTGTCGCGCCGTACAGTGACTGCAGGTGCCGCTCCCACTGCACTGGCTGCAGGTGTCGCGCCGTACAGTGACTGCAGGTGCCGCTCCTACTGCACTGGCTGCAGGTGTCGCGCCGTACAGTGACTGCAGGTGCCGCTCCCACTGCACTGGCTGCAGGTGTCGCGCCGTACAGTGACTGCAGGTGCCGCTCCTACTGCACTGGCTGCAGGTGTCGCGCCGTACAGTGACTGCAGGTGCCGCTCCCACTGCACTGGCTGCAGGTGTCGCGCCGTACAGTGACTGCAGGTGCCGCTCCCACTGCACTGGCTGAAGCTGCCGTTCCGTGCACTGGTTGCGGGTGCCGCTCTGTGCATTGGCTGCAGCTGGAGCTGGAGCTGTCATGCGCAGTTAGCGCGCGGCGCTCGCTCCTTCATTTCCATGGCGACCGCGGAGCTGGCGGCCGGGGCCGGGGCCGGGTGCGGGCCTCCCGGGGCGGCCCGGCGGAAAGCGCTGTTGCTGCTGCGGGCGGCCCGCTCCCGGTATCAGAGCCTGCACATCTCGGACGATGTGTTCGGCGAGTCGGGCGGCGGCAGCAGCAGCAGCGACGACAACAACCCGTTTTACAGCACGTCGGCCGGCAGCTCCTCGGCGGCCAGCTCGCAGTCCGACTCGGAGGAGCCGGCGGCCGGGAGCCCGAGCAGCAGGCCCGCGGCCGCCCCACACCACACCACGACGGAGGAGGAGGAGGAGGAGGAGGAGGCGGCGGGGTGGACGGAGCGGCTGAAGGACATCGCCTTCCCTCCGTTCGATGGCTCGGCCGGTGAGGGGGTGAGGGCGGGGAGCGAGGGCGGGGGCGAAGTGAGGAGGCGAGGTCCGGCTTAGCTCGATGGGCTCAGCCCCCCCCGCGCCCCCAGGCCGGATCCGTGCCCGCCCCCCTGCTGCCTCTTGCTGTGCTGTAATGCGGGTCTGTGACCCCTGCAGGTCCGGTCCGAGGGAGCCCTGAACCTCCTGCAGCTCTGCGAGCTGCTTCACACTCAGTCCGCCCCCTCGCTGTACCTGGCCCGCACAAGGAGCGTTCATTGCAAGATGTTCCCCTTCACCATTGGGGAGTGGGGCTGGGCGGCTTTGCTGGAGCTCCCTTGTGCTGGCTCAGCTGGTGAGAGGGCACGGGATAGAGTGAGTCTCTGGGACTTGGTGATGTGTGTATGTGAACAGCGAGGGTCGCTGCTGGTGCAGAAACTCTCCCGGTCTCTGTTAATGCTCGGTTCCTTTACTTTCTGATTCCTCTGTGTAATGAGCTATTCCTTTCTCGATCTGATTGAACTGTAGATGTGAATTATTTATCCTACAAGGCTTGCTTTTGCTGGGCATCTCGTTACGAATTAGGGCTTGGAACTCCTTGTGGGTGTTCCACTTTTGCATTTGTTTTTCTTGCTCTGACCGCATCAAAACAGAATTGTCCGTCCGAAATAAATGTCTTGCACAGGAAATAATCATTAAACGGTCTGCTTTCTGCAGAAATCTATGCAAGATTGAGGTAGATAAATTGGGGAGAAGTAATGCAGAGATGTAATTGTTTACCATCCTCCCTATACACCAAAATCTGAAATTAAGGTCTTTTGAATTTTAGATTCTTCTTTTTATTGTGCGATCTGTTTTCATGGTCTGGGGATTATTAAAGGCAGTACAATTTATTACAATTTTCTGTAATCCCGAAACTAAATTAATGGTCGTCTTGTCTATCTATGAATTCCCACTCCTCCTTTTCTTTCAAACCCCCCCCCCTCCCCCTCCCATTTTGTAATCGTTGAGACACAGTGGAGGTTTTATTTTATAGTTAACATACTTTATGTAGGTCTAATCGTTATCCACAAATGCTTTAATAAATATTCTTTTATAACTGACGGAAGGGAACGAGCAGAAGGTTGAGCAGCGTGACCAGAGTTTTACGTATAGATAGATACCCAGTGAATAGTGTGTGTGTGTCACCCACAGGGTCTTAACAGTTTGCTAGCAGATGCTTGCTGATATTCTCACTTAACTGCAAGTATACCATTCAATAAATTTTGAAATCTATCCAGTCAATGTCGCTTTTTTGGCATTGTTGCCTTCCATTTAAATCTGGGCTGTATTCTTCCATTTCCCCCTTTTTCCATTCGCACGCTCCTGTCTCATTCCTCGCGCTCGCTCTCCTGTCTCTCATTCCTCGCACAGGTAGCTTGCAGTGGTTCATTTTGGACCGTTATATTCTTGTCCTTCAAAGCTCTTTCCCGTTTGTGTCCGTTTATGTGGCAGCCACTCCTCACGCCTTATATGTTATCATATGAGGCCCTCTTTCCCTGCCACTGGTTTTGATGGAGAGACAACCAATCTTCCCACCTCTCAATAGTGAGTCAGAATGCCATCCCCCTTCCCCCACCACCAATGTCACTACCCTGGCAATGATGCATATGATGGTGATGCAGGTTCCTTCCTTCTAACTGGTATTGAGAAGCATTCAAATTAAGATAAGATGAATCAAAAATGATTTCTCAAATGTTTGTACAGATAGTTTATCTTAATGACAAGTCCATTTCAGAATCGTCAAGCCCCACAGTGATTCTACTGTCTCTCATCCCTTCCTGCCCACCCCAAGCACTTTTCAATTGATTGCTTCTCTTCGGACATCTGTCGAAACGACAAAGCTCTCGAGCTGAACATTTGATTTGGTTTCTGTCCTTGAATATTGGATGTGGCTTCTCTTAGAAGACTTTCTTGGTCTATGCTATTCTCTAGAGCAACTGATTTAGGGTATTGGATTGACACACATTGTCCTTTTGTTTATATCAGTTCTCGGGATGTCCGTGTTGCTGGCAAGGTCAACATTTATTTCCCATCTCGAGTTACCATAGAGAAGGTGGTGGTGAGCCCCCTTCTCAAACCGCTACAGTCCCTGTGGTGAAGGTACTCCCACAATGCTGTTGGGGAGTGAGTTCCAGGATTTTGACCCAGCGACAATGAAGGGGTGGTGTGTGACATGGAGGGGAATTTGAAGGTGATGGTGTTCCCATGCATCTGCTACCCATGTCCTTTTTAGGTGGTCGAGATTGTGGGATTGGGAGGTGCTGCCGAAGAAGCCTTGGCGACTTGCTGCATTGCCTCCTACAGCTACTGTGCAGCAGTGGTGGAGGGAGTGAATATTTTACTTTATATAATACACAATAACATATCGGGATATTTTTGTAAATGAGAAGGGGGGAGGATGTGGTGGAGCGAGGTACAAATGATCCATTCTACCCTACCCCACCTCATAATAACAGACCCCATAAATGCTTTGTGACATTGAGGATGGTACAGACTACTGCCCCATCTTTCTTGTGCTAGATGGTTGTTTGCCTGATAGATTTGATGCAGCACTGTAGGAGTTACTGGCACTGGAACTAAAGCTTCAAGTTTTTGCCAATAGCAGCAGCTGCACTTCAGTAATTTCAATCAGTCCATCCATCCATTCATCCAAAAAAGCGACACAGGATACCAGTGAAACTTTACTCTCCATTTCTCTGATCCCAATATTGTCTTTGCCAGTATCTCTTTTATTGTATTCAGAAATTTAAATGGTGAATCAGATTTGTTGGAGAAATTCTACTGAGATACTCAAGGGGCAAAGTAAAGTGGCTGCCTTTGCTCAACAGTTTCTGGGGCCAATTTTGAGGGATGTGGCTGTGCCTAATATAAAAATCAGAGGAAGTCACATAGTGAATTTGGACGATTGCCTTTCGTTTGACTTGACAATTATTTGATTACAAACTGAGTACCAAAGCTGTTGCTGTACTAACTATGTTTGTACTTATTGTAACTTTTAGAAAATAAAATCTAAATGCAATAAAGAATTCAGGAGAAACTTTACTTAGAGTGGTGAGAATGTGGAACTCGGGAAAGAAAGACTAGCATTTAAACAATGCCTTTCGCAACCTCAGGACATCACAAAGCGTTTTACAGCGAATTAAGTACTTTAGCAGTTTAGTCATAGTTGTAATGTAGAAATATGGCAGCCAATTTGTGCACAGCAAGCCCCCATAAACAGCAATGTGATGGTGACCAGATAATCTGTTTTTTAGTGATAAATGAGGGGTAAATATTGGACAGGACACGGGGATAACTCCCCTGTTCTTCAATATGATGGCATGGGATCTATTACGTCCATCTGAGAGGGCAGACGGGGCCTCTGTTTAAAGTCTCATCCAACCTTTTGACATGCAGCACTCCCTCAGCACTGCACTGGAGTGTCAGCCTAGATTTTTATGCTCAAGTCTCTGGTGGGACTTGAACCCACAACCTCTGACTCCGAGGCGAGGGTGCTACCCACTGAGTCACAGCTGGCACAGTACCACATGAAGTGGTTTAGGCGAATAGCACAGATGCATTTAAGGAGATGTTCAGTAAGTACACGAGGGGAAAGGAATAGAAGGATATGCTGATGGTGAGATAAAGTAGGTTTGGGAGGAGGCTCGTGTGGAACATAAACGCTAGCACCAACCAGCTGGGCCGAATGGCCTGTTTCTGTGCTGCACATTCTATGTAATTATTTCACTTTTTTTAAAACATAACTTTCACTACTTGTTGAACAAAAAAATAGTCTTGGAGGACTGAAGAATTCAATTGTTATTTAAGCTGCAAACTATGTAGGTAATAGACACTGGGTGAATTTCTCACTTATGTAGCATAAATTTGATGTATAGGGCAAATACCATTTAATTCAACACAATCTCCATCAAAGCACAAGCTGCTTTTTTTTTCCCCTCCACCTTGCAGTACACACATCTTGCCTGGATGGAAGTTGCTTGAATAATGCGATCGGTAAGTGTTCACAGGCAGTTAGGAAAGCAAACCAAATGTTACGATATTCAGCTCGTTATTTGGGGAGAGGTAATTCGAATAATTATTTCTGGTCTTGGTGATACTGCATGTGAAGTACTGTCTGCAGTTTTGGTCTTCCTAATTTAAAGAGGATAGGGACACAAGTAGGCCATTCAACCTGTTGCACCATTCAGTTGGATCATGGCTAATCTGTATCTTAACTCCATCTACCTGCCTTGGTTCCATATCACTTAATACCCCTGCCTAACAAAAATCTGCCATCTTCGTTTTGAAATTTTCAATTGACCTCCAGCTTCAACAGTGTTTTGGGGAGAGAGTTCCAGATTCTCACTACCCTGTGTGTGAAGAAGTGTTTCCTGACATCACCCCTATCTGTAATTTTAAGGTTATGCCCCCTTGTTCTGGACTCCCCATCCCCCCAACCAGAGGCAATAGTTTTGATCTACCCTATCAATTCCTTTAATCAGCTTAAACACCTCAATTAGATCACCCCTTAGTCTTCGACACTCGAGGGAATACAAGCCTAGTCTGTGCAAGCTGTCCTCATAATTTAGCCCCAGTATCATTCTGGTGAATCTGAGCAGCTCCCCCTCCAAGACCAGTATATCCTCCCTGAGGTGCCCAGAACTGAATGCAGTGACTCCAGATGCGGTCTAACCTGAGCTTTATGAAATTCATAGAGGGAGGAGCACTTCCCTCATAAATGGCATGACAGCAATTGTTCTAATAAAGCTGAGACAGACCTATACTTCCCAAAATAAATATGGTCTGTATTGGAGCATATGTTTTATTGTAGGGCAGAATCCCAAAGTGCCTTATTCCTGCTGCTAACAACAATTGATGCACTGATGCAAGCGGTACAGATTTTTGCACATCTTCTGGAAAAGTAACTAAATTATTTTTTGCTTTTTCCTGTCACAGGTCCTGTACATCAGATGCCACTAAATGCAAGTGCAATTGACTTCTTTCAGCTCTTTGTCCCTGATAACGTTATAAGGAATATGGTTGTTCAAACAAACATGTATGCCAAAAAGTACCAAGAAAGATTTGGCTGTGATGAAGGTTGGAGTGATGTTAGTCTTCCAGAGATGAAAACCTTTTTGGGCTATATGATCTCCACTAGTATTCACCACTGCGAGTCTGTCCTCAGCATATGGAGCGGTGGGTTTTATAGCAACAAGAGCATTGCACTGATGATGACACAAGCCAGATTTGAAAAGATCCTGAAGTACTTCCATATTGTAGCATTTCGCTCCAGCCAAACAACACATGGTCTATATAAAATTCAACCTTTTTTGGATTGCCTACAAATGACATTTGATACTGCATTCAAGCCATCTCAAACCCAGGTATTGGCATCAATACGCACCATAAAGTATATCCTGTTGCATGATTAACCTTTTTTAATTGGGTTTCCAGAATATTGTTTGTTTGAGATTTTACTTGAATTTACCCGAGGTTTTAACTTGAATTGATTGATGTCCTGTCCATATCTCTGCTTCCAATCTACTTGTACGGTGTGACTTGTACAAAATAATTGCCTTTCTCCCTGGGCACTGTGTATTGTAACAGTGCTTTGTCCCATGGAATGCACTTGCCATGTGCTGAATCCCAGCAGCCGCCTCACATCCTATTGTTGGCTCGCTGCTGGGATTCAGGAGATCGAGTATTCTAACTTTGGCTGGATGGACCAGTAGACACTCGTACATTTGGTCAAGGAGAGGCATCATCATCATAGGCAGTCCCTCGGAATCGAGGAAGACTTGCTTCCACTCTTGGAATGAGTCCTTAGGTGACTGAGCAGTCCAATACGAGAGCCACAGTCCCTGCCACAGGTGGGACAGATAGTCGTTGAGGGGAAGGGAGGGTGGGACTGGTTTGCTGCATTCTCCTTCCGTTGCCTGCACTTGGCGATGAGACTTGAGGCACTCGGCGCCTTCCCGGATGCACTTTCTCCACTTAGGGCGGTCTTTGGCCAGGGACTCCCAGGTGTCGGTGGGGATGTTGCACTTTATCCGGAGGCTTTGAGGATGTCCCTGTAGCGTTTCCTCTGTCCACCTTTGACTCGTTTGCCATGAAGGAGTTCCGACTAGAGCGCTTGCTTTGGGAGTCTCTGTCCGCATGCCAGACACATGTGGCCTGCCCAGCGAAGCTGATCAAGTGTGGTCAGTGCTTCAATGCTGGGGATGTTGGCCTGATCGAGGACACTATCGTTGGTGCATCTGTCCTCCCAGGGGATTTGCAGGATCTTGCGGCGAAATCGTTGGTGGTATTTCTCCAGTGACTTCAGGTGTCTACTGACGAAGAGAGGAATATCGCAGGGAGGACCAACCTTGCAGCTCTTGGGCATTTAGTGGTTGACTCATCAATAGCATGAGTAGGGGCCTGGAATAAAATTCCGCACACCTTGCTGATGGGGCAAATCATACTGAGAGAAATTTAAAAGAAAATGGAAAATGTTCAACTGTACTTTCAAGGCCTGGTTATTTGGCTATGATGAGCCATCTGCTCATGATCTAATCCTGTGAGATGAAGTGAAGGACTGATGAAAGCAGCAGCTCTTTTCTGTGATGCCATTATAGTGACAGTGATTGAGTCAGGAAGGCAAGAATCAACTCTGCGTGCGGTCTTAACCTTGGCTGCCACTTTGGTTCGGTATTGAAAAGTCTTTCAACCAGAAGTTTTTGCTAAAAGTGTGAGGTGACATGATAACTTGATGTGTGTCATCATTGTGTGTGTGTGTCTCTCTCTCTCTCTCTCTCTCTCTCTCTCTGTGTGTCTCTCTCTCTCTCTCTCTCTCTGTCTGTGTCTCTCTCTCTGTCTGTGTCTCTCTCTCTCTCTCTGTGTCTCTCTCTCTCTCTGTGTCTCTCTCTCTCTGTGTGTCTCTCTCTCTCTGTCTCTGTCTCTCTCTCTCTCTGTGTGTGTCTCTGACTCATCCTCCACCTTCCCACCCTCTCAATTAAGAATGCTGCCTAACCTGCTGAGTATTTTCAGTTTTTTTTGATTCTTTGGATTTCCAGCTTCTGGAGTATTTTATTAACTGCTGCAAATAGATTTATTTGTAAACTACCAACCTGCTACTTGCACATGTCTTTTTTAAAATTTGCTCTTAATCTTGTTTCTTAGTTGTGTGAAGAGTAGTAACAGCCACTGACTGCGGTGACTATTGATATAAGCAACTCATCAAATGGGATCAAACTGCTGGTGGCTTTCTGCTCACTAAATCATGTCCGATTGAAAAGCACATTAAATGTCGGATGGTTTGTTTGTTAACTGGGATATTGCGTACTCTGGTTAGTACCATACCACTGGACTAGAAATATTCAAATATATTTTTGGCATGTAAATCTTTATGAAAATGCACACTGCCCAGATTACACTATAAAGAACACTCGTAGTGCTAAGTCTGTTGATCGTCACAGCTTTAAAAGTATTCTGCAAATTTCTTGTCTCCAAGCTCTTTACCCAGCTGAAAGGAAGGAATATCTGTGTGCAACCTGAATAGCGGAACAATTTTTTAATCGACAGGGTTCATTAAAATTACCATTCGAGGGAAGACGACAAAACATGTCCTGTCTTCCCCTGGCAGGGGTTCAAAATGCTCCTGCATTTTCATGTTCAAGCAGATTCATAGCAGCAGACACTAACTCCAGGTTATTTTTAGATCACTTTTAAAGAGAGAAGACTCTGGTTGCAGTATGAGCAATCAATAAGAATCCATTATTGTTGCCAGGGAGTGGTAGTTAGTGAGCCTGCCAAGCCTTAAAATAGATAGTGAGCAGGTTATCATCGACTTTCTCTCCCATTAAATGGCTGAATCGTGCTCGCCTGAGAGGGGAGGCAAGAAATGGAGATAAAAATTCATTCAGCAAGAGCTTCATTAGAATATTTGCTATGACAGCCCAGTAGAGAATGTCTACTTAGACTTGCAAAAAGCTTTTGATAAGGACCGCACAAGAGGCTTCCCTACAAGATCGAAGCCTCTGGTATTAGAAAGAAAAGAAAAAGAAAGGCTTGCATTTATATAGCGCCTTTCACGACCACCGGACATCCCAACGCACTTTACAGCCACTGAAGTACTTTTGTGTGAAGTGTAGTCTCTGTCGTCTGATATATTCAAGAGGGAGTTGGATATGGCCCTTGCGGCTAAAGGGATCAAGGGGTATGGAGAGAAAGCAGGAATGGGATACTGAGGTGAATGATCAGCCATGATCTTGTTGAATGGTGGTGCAGGCTCTTAGGGCCGAATGGCCGACTCCTGCACCTATTTTCTATGTTCTATGTTTCTGAGTAATGTAGGAAATGCGGCAGCTAATTTGCGCACAGCAAGCTCCCACAAACAACAATGTGATTTAAAAAAAAAAACAGCTCATCTGTGTTAATGTTGATTGGGGGAGGTTATATTGGCCAGGACACTGGGAATAACGCCCCTGCTCCTCTTCGAAATAGTGCCATGGGATCTTTTACGTCCACCTGAGGAGCTTCGGTTTAACATCTCATCCGAAAAAGAAAACAGAGTAGGAATAAACGAGTAATTTTCAGGTTGGCAGGCTGTAACTGGTGGGGTGCCACAAGGATTTGTGCTTGGGCCTCAACTATTCACAATCTACACCAATGATTTGGATGAGGGGATCAAATGTAATATATCCAAGTTTGCTGATGATACAAAGCTAGGTGGAAATGTAAGTTGTGAAGAGGATGTAAAGAGACTTCAAGGGGATATAGACGGGCTGTGAGTGGGCAAGAACATGGCAAATGGAATATAATGTCGGGAAATGTGAAGTTATCCACTTTGGTAGGAAAAATAGAAAAGCAGAGTATTTTTTAAATGGTAAGAGATTGGGAAATGTTGGTGTTCAGAGGGACCCTGGGTGTCCTTATACACAAATCACTGAAAGTTAACATGCAGGTTCAGCAAGCAATTAAGAAAGCAAATGGTATACTCAAATCCTCTTGTAATAAAGGCCAACATGAGAGTAAAGTCGTCTTACTGCAATTATATAGGGCACTGGTAAGACCACACCAGGAGTACTGCGCACAGTTTTTGTCGTCTTACCTGAGGAAGGATATACTTGCCATAGAGGGAGTGCAACGAAGGTTCACCAGACTGATTTCCTGAGATGGGATATTTTCCTATGAGGGGAGATTGAGTAGTCTAGGCCTATATTCTCTCGCATTTAGAAGAATTAGAGGTGATTTCATTGAAATATATAAAATTCTTCCAGGGCTAGACAGGGTAGATGTAAGGAGGATGTTTCCCCTGGCTGGAAAGTCTAGAACCAGAGGTCACAGTCTCAGAATAAGGGGTAGGCCATTTAGGACTGAGATGAGATATTTCTTCACTCAGAGGGTGGTGAATCTTTGGAATTCTCTACCCCAGAGGGCTGTGGAAGCTCAGTTGTTGAGCATATGCAAGACCGAGATCGCTAGATTTTTGGATATTGAGGGATATGGGAAGTGGAGTTGAGGAAGATGATCAGCCATGATCTTATTGAATGGTGGAGCAGGCTTGAGGGGCCGAATGGCCTATTCCTGCTCCTATTATGTTATGAAAGACACCACCTTCAACAGTGCAGTCACCTCAGTTCTGCACTGGGAGTGTCAGCCTTGATTCACGGCTGACAGTGGTAATATATTGAGCTGGCTGGAAGAACGAAGGCAAAAAGTAGTTGCGGATGGATTTGGATCGGTTTGGAGACGAATCAAGTGCTTTTTACTTATGATCTAGATGTGGGTGTTGGGGCACAATCTGTAAATTTATAGATGGTACCAAGATCTGTGCAAGTGTTAGCAATGTAGATGATATTCGACGGCTTCAAGCAGAACTTTGTTGGGAGATTGGGCTCATAAGAACATAAGAAATAGGAGCAGGAGTAGGCCATACGGCCCCTCGAGCTGCTCCACCATTCAATAAGATCATGGCTGATCTGATCATGGACTTGGCTCCCCATAACCCCTTATCCCCTTATCAGTTAAGAAACTGATGGGCAAATCATGTATAACTTAGATAAGTGCAGTGTTCTGCGTGTCTGTTGGGCAAATGCTCAAAATTCGTATTCAGGGAAAAGCATTAAAGATGAAGAAAGAAATAGATCCCTTATTTCATGAGCAATACTGTGAAGCAATAGCGAAAGTGAATCGGGAGTTGGGGTGCATTCATAGAACAATTGATAAGACAAGGCAAACAATTTTGTCATTGTTCAAGACCTTGGTCAGGCCTCAGTTGGGATGTTGTGTCCAGTCTTGCACGGTGGGTGATGTTGCAGCTTTGGAAAGGGTGCAGAGGTGGGCAATAAACTCATTCCCAGTTTAAAGCATCTTAATTATCAAGGTAGGTTAAAAGAGATGGAAACCTGAACTTTAGAGAAGCATAGAGTTGGGGATGAGGCTTATAACCAAGGGAATAAATTGTGTTCCAGTTAACAGTTTGTTCCAATTGAATAGGTTAGGGAGGACCAGGTCACAATTTTAATTTATGTAAGGCCAGATCTTGGTTGGATGTCAGGAGGTGGTTCTTTTCCCAGAGATTAGTGGACGTCTGGAACAGGCTGCCATCTTGTGCTTTCTGGCTGGGACGGACAGCACCTAGTACAATAGTTGGTGCTGCAGGCAATTCAGGGCCAGAGTGATCTCCTGGACTAGTTTCAATCGCCTAGATGGGTTAGGGAGGAAATTCCCAGATCATTTCTCCCCCCCCCTGAAATTGGCCTGTCTGTTTTTTCGTCTCCCAGGAAACCACATGGCTTTGGGTAGAGTTGAGAATATATGGTGATACATGAGGTTATTGTTTGCAAAAGCTGGATGTGATGTACAACTCGTGGGATCTGGGATTTGAAAGAGCAAATTGAGGCCAATGTTATTGATGCTAACCCTGCTGCACATTACAGGCTGATGGGAGGATATAGGGTCCAGAACTGCAGCCGGCTTGGCCCTATGGCAAAGGTGTCAGCCGTGGTTAATCTGCTCATTATCACACTGCTCTTTGTGGGAGCTTGCTGTGCGCAAGTTGGTTGCCATGTTTCCTACATTACAACAGTGATTTTGCATCAAAAATACTTCATTGGCTGTAACACGCTTTGGGACATCGTGAAAGGTGCTATAGAAATGCAAGTCTGCCTTTTCTTTTACGAACTCAACACTGCGACTGGCTGGTCTGGTGCTTCAGTGCGGCAAGATTAGAATGTCGGGAGGATGCACAATTTACAAGAATGGGTAAACCGAACCTGCTTTCTCTTCCTCTTCCCAGAGTGAATTTTAGAAAATTGTCATGGGAGGAATTTTTCTGAATTCTGATGTAGGGTTTGTAAATAATGAAAGAGATATTAACCTTGCAACAGCCCAATGCTTTGTGCTACTGTATTTATATAAAAGAGCAAGCACGATACTGGAGATGAGGGTTGACTTAAGACGAAAGGTTGAGGAGGTTGGGCCTCTACTCATTGGAATTCAGAAGAATGAGAGGTGATCTTATCGAAACGTATAAGATTATGAGGGGGCTTGACAAGGTGGATGCAGAGAGGATGTTTCCACTGACGGGGGAGACTAGAACTAGAGGGCATGATCTTGGAATAAGGGGCTGCCCATTTAAAACTGAGATGAGGAGGAATTTCTTGAAGGTTGTGGATCTGTGGAATTCGCTGCCTCAGAGCTGTGGAAGCTGGAACGCTAAACAAATTTAAGACCGAGATAGACAGTTTCTTAAACGATAAGGGGTTATGGGGAGCCGGCAGGAAAGTGGAGCTGACTCCACGATCGGATCAGCCAAGATCGTATTAAATGGTGGAGCAGGCTCGAGGGGCCGTATGGCCTACTCCTGTTCCTGTTTCTTATGTTCTTATAGCACAGATAGCTTGAAAATGAAATACATCAGGAAAGAAAAAATGCATTTGATTTGGTATAGCTTTGTCAGGATGTCTGAAAGCCCCTTACAATCAATGAATCACTACATGAAGTGTCGTTGCTGTTCTGTAGGTATATGTAAGAGCCAATTTGTGCACAGCAAGGTCCCACAGTTAATGGCCAACCTTTCATGATTTGATTGCGAGAAACGATGGCCAGAATACTGGAAAACATTTGAAAATTAGGGCTCTTTTGGTTACGTTAACCATTAATGTTTGCAATTTTCTTGATACCGTAAACTTTTTTTTAACGCAATTTTGTTTCCATGACCTTGAATGTGGCGGCTTTTCTTGCGCCATCACTGCAAGATTTGCTTTGATTATCATTGCCTAGATATACTTCCCTTATAATGTGAAGAAAGCAGTGTGCTAATTACTTCTCCTCCTGTTTGGGCCAAGATCTGGCTGTGATGAGCATCAAATGTCCAAATGATTTGAAGCTTCAATTTTGCAAAGCAAGATGCTCTGCTGCTGTTATAATCTATGTGCTGAGGGGAGATTTTTAGGTAATGGCACTTGTACTTCTGTTGTGTTCTGGGTTGGACTCTAGGGGAATGAAGGGATGTCGAGATTGGGCGTGGAAGTGGAGTTGAGATTGAAGATCAGCCGTGATCTTATTGCATGGTGGAGTTGGCTCAAGGGGCCGTATGGCCGCCTACTCATCTTTATATTGTGTTCTCATGAGACTGCGCTTAGTTTATAGGTAAATGGAGGACTGACATCATAATAAAAATAAGATGGTGCACACAGGATTCTTGTTTATATGTCGCTCTCTTCCATTCACAGTGGGACACTGAAGAACCAAAGGAGATGCATAATAGCGATAGGTTTCTTTGGAATGGGCAGAGCTATCCTGGCCTGACACATATGCCCTCTGACGGGCAACCATCATTCCTGGAGGTGGTCTCCCTTCATGTTGAGAATTGGAGCTTTAAATTGAATGTTTTGATTTTTTTTTTCAAAGCCAGATTCTGGATCTGTCATGTATGTATGCTTGGTGTTACTAGCCACCAGGTGGCGCCACTGTCGGAGGTCATTGGGCTGTACGCATGTGTGCGCGGCCCAGGTATAAAAGGTAAGCCATCATGTAATGTAATCACTTTGGGCCCTAATAAAGCAGAGCCAGGTTTGTACATGTGTTTACAGTATTCAGTCTATCGAGTTATTACATACATAACAGGATCCAAACAGGAAGAGGAATAATTATAACACAGCTTTCTTCACATTACAAGTACAGTACAGCCGCATCTAGGCAGCGATAATTAATACTGTCGTTGGCTTAGAGCTCATCCTGCAGTGAAGGCTTTAACAAAAAGCTCCCTGTATTAATCGCAGTATTACGCAACTAGAACGTGATCTTGCACAAGCTTCCGCTGATTCTACACAAGCATTTTAATATTGTACCAGATTAGATTCACCTCACTGTCAAATACTAAGATCCCCATGTCCCTGGATTTTTGCGCATTTTCCCTAGGAACCTCAGAAGGATTGGAGGACTGTGCATGATCTCGGTGTTTGGCAGTGAAATGGGCCTGACGGGTATCTGGAAGCTGTACTTTGCTGCCACAAGGGATTACACCCATTATTCGCTGTACCCTGATGTGCATTGAAGTACGCCACAAGAGATGGTTCGGTCATCACTGGGTACAGATATTGACCAAACAGTGATCTCACATGGTGCTCCAATCTACCTCACATTTTGTCTTTTTTTTTATATATGAGAACACTTCTCCAGGGTAATGAGCAATACATTGCTGTTCATCCCACCTTCATACAAAGGCTGGAGATGGTAATTGATGACTGTGGGCAGGAAAACAGTGATGCGGTGGCTTTGAGACATCCTGGTGAGAAGCTGTCGAGGCAGTGTCATGTAGACGTGCTCTAAGCTATGTTTCAGCCAGAAACAGAGGGGCTGTCCATGCTGGGCTCAGTTCTACTAACTGAAGACGAGGCACAAAACTTTCTAGTTGAAGGAACACTCAGTTAATGAAGAATAAATGTTGCCTTAACATCACTGACAAAACAAACCGCATTCATGCTATTTTGACCAGGGAGGTGAAGCGGGAAGATTGCTAGTGGGACAGCTAAAACAACTGAGTAATTTAGGAATGGCACAGGGAGCTGCAGCCAGACTCTTAAATAAACTGGAAATTTAATGAACTCCACTCTCCCTCAAATCTCAGGGATCTACCCTGCATTCTGACTCCTTTTTCTGCGATATAAAAGATTGACCAATCAATAGGCATGTCTCATAGTGCTAGCTAAGATGAAAAGGACAAGAGGAGTGATGTGCTGAGAAAAGTGACTGGGCCTGGATGGATACATGGTAGAAATCTTCAATATCCTGCCTAGCTTGAGGTCAATATTATGAAAGACTGGGATGTAGGATCCCAAACTCTCTTGCCCCTTAACACACTTTCTTCAGTGCTGCCACAGAAAGGGAAAGACCCCATCAACTGCAGTAGTCACCGCCATTTTGTTCAATGTTGATTGCAGACTACAGCAAAGTTACCCATATGGAATTGGCCCTTCTGCATATTGTATGCAGTGATTAGGTAGGATTAGTAAAAACTCAGACATTGAGGAAACACATGAAGACGTCTCGCACAATAACCCTTTCATTGGTTATTGAGAAACTACTTGATATAGTGAGGTGGTGGTTACCTGTTCTATATCCTAGGGAAATTCAGCTTCACCATTGGTTTCATTAAGTAGCTAAGAACTCCATATGGCTCCTCGAGCTTCAGTGATATCAAAGGACATCTTCACCACTGAGGATGTTGTGAATAGCACGTTTAGTGAGTTGGTTACGCAGACAGATAGCGAATGGGTGACCAGCAGGAAGAGCAGTGGAAAGAAGTAGTGCAGGGGTCCCCTGCGGTCATCCCCCTCCAAAACAGATACACCGTTTTGGGTACTGTTGGGGTGGGGGGGGGGATGACTCTTCAGGGGAGGGCAGTAGTAGCCAAGTCCATGGCACCGTGGGTGGCTCTGCTGCACAGGAGGGCAAGAAAAAGAGTGGAAGAGCTATAGTGGTAGGGGATTCTATTGTAAGGGGAATAGATAGGCGTTTCTGCGGCTGCAACCGAGACTCCAGGATGGTATGTTGCCTCCCTGGTGCAAGGGTCAAGGATGTCTCGGACCGACTGCAGGACGAGGGAGGGTGAACAGCCAGTTGTCGTGGTGCATATAGGTACCAATGATATAGGTAAAAAACAAGATGAGGTCCTACAAGCTGAATTTAGGGAGCTAGGAGTTAAATTAAAAAGTAGGACCTCCGATAGTAATCAGGATTGCCAGCAGTGCGCAATGTGCTTGTCAGAGTAGGAATTACAGGATAGCTAAGATGAATACGTGGCTTGAGGAGTGGTGCAGAAGGGAGGGATTCAAATTCCTGGGATATTGGAACCGGTTCTGGGGGAGGTGAGACCAGTACAAACCGAACGGTCTGCACCTGGGCAGGACCAGAATCAATGTCCATGGGGGGGGAGTGTTTGTTGGGGAGTGGTTAAACTAATATGGCAGGGGGATGGGAACCTATGCAGGGAGCAGAGGGAAGTAGAATGTGGGCAGAAGAAAAGTAAAAGTGGAGGGCAGAGAAACCCAAGGCAAAAAACAAAAAGGGCCACATTACAGCAAAATTCTAAAGGGGCAAAGTGTGTTAAAAAGACAAGCCTGAAGACTCTGAGCATTCATGATAAGGTGGACGAATTAACTGCGCAGGCAGCAATTAATGAATATGATATAATTGACATCACTGAGACATGGCTCCAGGGTGACCAAGGCTGGGAACTCAACATTCAGGAAGGATAGACAGAAAGGAAAGGAGGTGGGGTAGCGTTGCTGGTTAAAGAGGAAATTAACACAATAGTAAGGAAGGACGTTAGCTTGGATGATGTGGAATCTGTATGGGTGGAGCTGCGGAATACCAAAGGATAGAAAACGCAAGTGGGAATTGTGTACAGACCATCAAACAGTGGTAGTGAGGTTGGGGACAGCATCAAACAAGAAATTAGGGATGCGTGCAATAAAGGTACAGCAGTTATCATGGGCGACATATTAATTGAGCTAACCAAACTGGTAACACTACGGTGGAGAAGGATTTCCTGGAGTGTATTAGGGATGGTTTTCTGGACCAATATGTCGAGGAACCAATTAGAAGGCTGGCCATCCTAGACTGGGTGTTGTGTAATGAGAAAGGATGAATTAGCAATCTTGTTGTACGAGGCCCCTTGGGGAAGAGTGACCAGAATATGGTAGAATTCTTTATTAAGATCAAGAGTGACACAGTTAATTCAGAGACTAGGGTCCTGAACTTAAGGAAAGGTAACTTTGATGGTATGATATGTGAATTGGCTAGAACAGACTGGCGAATGATACTCAAAGGGTTGACTGTGGATAGGCAATGGCAAACATTTAAAGATCACATGGATGGACTTCAACAATTGTACATCCCTGTCTGGAGTAAAAATATAACTGGGAAGGTGGCTCAACCGTAGCTAACAAGGGAAATTAAGGATGGTGTTAAATCCAAGGAAGAGGCATAGAAATTGGCCAGAAAAAGCAGCAAACCGGAGGACTGGGAGAGATTTAGAATTCAGCAGAGGAGGACGAAGGGTTTAATTAGGACGGGGAAAATGGAGTATGAGAGGAAGTTTGCTGGGAACATCGAAACTGAGTGCAAAAGCTTCTATAGATATGTGAAGACAAACGTAGATCCCTTGCAGTCAGATTCAGGTGAATTTATAATGGGGAACAAAGAAATGGCAAACCAGTTGAACAAACACTTTGGTTCTGTCTTCACGAAGAAAGACACAAATAATCTTCCGGAAATACAAGGATACCGAGGGTCTAGTGAGAAGGAGGAACTGAAGGAAATCCTAATTGTGTTTGGGAAATTGATGGGATTGAAGGCCTATAAATTCCTGGGACCTGATAGTCTGCATCCCAAAGTACTTAAGGAAGTGGCCCTAGAAATAGTGGATGCATTGGTGATCATTTTCCAACAGTCTATCAACTCTGGATCAGTTCCTATGGACTGGAGGGTAGCTAATGTAACACCACTTTTTAAGAAAGGAGAGAGAGAGAGAGAGAGAGAGAGAGAGAAAAAACAGGGAATTATAGGCCGGTTAGCCTGATATCAGTCATGGGGAAAATGTTGGAATCAATTATTAAAGATGAAATAGCAGTGCATTTGGAAAGCAGTGACAGGATTGGTCCAAGTCAGCATGGATTTATGAAAGGGAAATCATGCTTGACAACTCTTCTAGAATTTTTTGAGGGTGTAACTAGTAGAGTGAACAAGGGAGAACCAGTTGATGTGGTGTATTTGGACTTTCAGAAGGCTTTCGACAAGGTCCCGCACAAGAGATTAATGTGCAAAGTTAAAGCACATGGGATTGGGGGTAGTGTGCTGACGTGAATTGAAAACTGGTTGGCAGACAGAAAGCAAAGAGTAGGAATAAATGGGTACTTTTCAGAATGGCAGGCAGTGACTAGTTGGGTACCGCAAGGTTCTATGCTGGGGCCCCAGCTGTTTACATTATACATTAATGATTTCGACGAGGGGATTAAATGTAGTATCTCCAAATTTGCGGATGACACTAAGTTGGGTGGCAGTGTGAGCTGCGAGGAGGATGCTATGAGGCTGCAGTGACTTGGATAGGTTAGGTGAGTGGGCAAATGCATGGCAGATGAAGTATAATGTGGATAAATGTGAGGTTATCCACTTTGGTGGTAAAAACAGAGACAGATTATCTGAATGGTGACATTAGGAAAAGGGGAGGTGCAACGAGACCTGGGTGTCATGGTACATCAGTCATTGAAGGTTGGCATGCAGGTACAGCAGGCGGTGAAGAAGGCAAATGGTATGTTGGCCTTCATAGCTAGGGGATTTGAGTATAGGAGTAGGGAGGTCTTGCTGTAGTTGTGCAGGACCTTGGTGAGGCCTCATCTGGAATAGTGTGTTGAGTTTTGGTCTCCTAATCTGAGGAAGGACGTTCTTGCTATTGAGGGAGCGCAGCGAAGGTTCACCAGACTGATTCCCGGGATGGCAGGACTGACATATGAGGAGAGACTGGATCGACTGGGCCTGTATTCACTGGAGTTTAGAAGGATGAGAGGGGATCTCATAGAAACATATAAAATTCTGATGGGACTGAACAGGTTAGCTGCAGGAAGAATGTTCCCGATGTTGGCGAAGTCCAGAACTAGGGGACACAGTCTAAGGATAAGGGGTAAGCCATTTAGGACTGAGATGAGAAACTTCTTCACTGAGTTGTTAACTTGCGGAATTCCCTCCCGCAGAGAGGAGTCTATGCCAGTTCATTGGATATATACAAGAGGGAGTTAGATATGGCCCTTACGGCTAAAGGGATCAAGGGGTATGGAGAGAAAGCAGGAAAGGGGTACTGAGGTGAATGATCAGCCATGATCTTATTGAATGGTGGTGCAGGCTCGAAGGGCCGGATGGCCTACTCCTGCACCTATTTTCTATGTTTAGTTCGCTGGAAGCGTAAACCTTTGTGT
Organism: Pristiophorus japonicus; assembly: GCF_044704955.1. Taxonomy (NCBI): domain Eukaryota; kingdom Metazoa; phylum Chordata; class Chondrichthyes; family Pristiophoridae; genus Pristiophorus; species Pristiophorus japonicus. The sequence continues at coordinate 12,512,352 of NC_091983.1, forward strand.
CTAACTTTTGCTGTTGCCATTTAAAGCAGTCTTAAACCCGTTTGTGGTTTCTGTAGGGGAATCCTTTGTGTCCAAGTCTTTGCACAAGATTCCTGGTACACTTTTCTTTGCCAGTCATCGGACTCTGGTTTTATTCAGGGTGGAGGGTGCATATATTGTGATACACAACAGCAACAACTTGTATTTATATAGCGCCTTTAACGTAGTAAAACGTTGCAAGGCGCTTCACAGGAGTGTTATAAGACAAAAAATACATTTTGACACTGAGCTGGATAATAAATTATGGCAGATGACCAAAAGCTTGGTCAAAGAGGTAGGTTTTAAGGAGCGTCTTGAAGGAGGAAAGAAAGGCGGAGGTGTTTAGGGAGGGAATTCCAGAGCTTGGGGCCAGTGCTTCTGAAAAGTATCAAATGTGTGGGACAGGCTCGTTGGACTAGAGGATCTTCACTTGTCTCATTCTTCGTCACAGAAAGTACATCCGATCATCGGGTAATTATCACCATCGCCACTTGACGGTAAGCTGACGGGTCGCCCGCCTGCCCCACTTTCATTTCTACTGAAATCAGTGGAGACTGATGGCGGGCAGGCAGTCTGCCAGCTCACTGCCCAAAGTGAAAATTACACCCATCGTGGCTTTAAAAAAGATAGCAACTTCTCATCACTGTCTTCCTCACGGGCCCAATGTTTTTTGTGACATTCAACTATGTTTTAAAAAGAAAATCTAGTCAAATTTTATTGTAAATATTAAATGATGACTGGAATATCTCTTCATTTATTCTGCATTATTTCCTGCAGCTCCCTCCATTAATTTTGCCCTTTATATGGGATTTGGATTCACTCCATATAATTGCAATCCCACTCAAATTCCTGATCTTGTGGGAGTGGCGGGGGGAGAAAGCCAGATGGCATCATTATTGCAGCTGTGTAGCATGCATGTGGGCTGCTGCAAAATAAATTGTGATGTCTTATATAGTGTGCATACAGCAGAGTAAACGAATTGCTAATTCCTATCTTGCTGCCGTTTACAACATCTGGTTTAATGTCTTTTTTTTTGCTTGTATAGACTTGTTAATGTTGAATGGAACATGTATCTTGGACACTGAAATGTTACCATTAAGCGCTGCTATCATAGAATGATTACAACGCAGAAGGAGGCCATTTGGCCTGTTGAGCCTGTGCCAGCTCTCCAAGAGCACTGCAGCTAGTCCCACTTCCCCGCCCTTTCCCCGTAGCCCTGCAAATTTTTTTCCCTCAGGTACTTATCCAACTCCCTTTTGAATTGAATCTGCCTCCACCACCCTTTGTCAGTGCATTCCAGATCCTAACCACTCGCTGCGTTTAAAAAAAAAAAAAAAAAGTTTTTCCTCATGTCGCCTTTGGTTCTTCTGCCAATTACCTTAAATCTGTGTCCTCTGGTTCTCGCCCCTTCCCCTTTATCTACTCTGTCTGGACCCCATGATTTTGAACACCTATCAGATCTCCTCCTCTCCACCTTCTCTGCTCTAAGGAGGACAACAACCACAGCTTCTCCAGTCTATCCATGTAACGGAAGTCTCTCATCCCTGGAACTATTCTTGTAAATCTTTTCCGCACCCTCTCTACGGCATCACATCCTTGCTGAAGTGCGGTGCCCAAAATTCGATGCAAAGTATAGCTCTGCCCTAACAATATATCTCAAATCCAACCTCCAAAGAGCATCCTTCGTGCATACTGTGTGATTTTTTTTTTTAAACTTGCCACATCAACTATCCAGTGGACTCTGAATGAGATGGCCAGTCTCAAACTGAATTACATAAAATCTACAGCGCCAATGGGCCATTCGGCCCAACTGGTCTATGCCGGCATTTATGATCCACACGAGCCTCCTCCAACCCCTCTTCATCTAGCCCTGTCAGCATATCTCTCTCCCTTTCGATCTCGTGTACTTATCTAGTGTCTCCTTAAATGAATCTGTGCTATTCTGTTCGCCTCAACTACTTGTGATGGTGAGTTCCATATTCATACCACTCCCTATCTCTAACCTCCTCCAGCCCTACAACCCTCTGAAATCTGTGTTCCTCCAATTCTGGCCTCTTGCTCATCCCTGATTTTCATCGCTCTACCATTGGTAGCCGTGTCTTCAGTTACTAAGCTCTGGAATTCCTTCCCTCATCTTTGCTGTGCCTCTCTCCCTCTCTCTTGTCCTTTATGACATTCTTTAAAAAATACAACTTTGAAGCTTTTGGGTCACCTGTCCTAATAGCTCCTGTAGTTGTGACAGATTTTGTTTGATAATGCTCCTGTGAAGAGCCTTGCAATGTTTTACAACACTTAAAGGTTCTATACAGACAAGGTGTAGAGAAATTTCGCCTGAATTTCCTATTGGATTTATTGGTTACTCGTTTATATTGCCCCTAGTTTTGGTCTTCTCCACATCTACCTTATCAAACCCCTTCATAATTTTGAAGATCTCTATTATGTCACCCCTCAGCCTTCTCTTCAAGAATAATTAGGACAGCTTTTTTCTGTATTGAATTAGGATTGAGCGTGACCAAACTTATTTTACATGGGATATTTACAACCAGCTGATGGGAGAAACCTTAATCTTAATCTTAATCCCATCAGGTGGATCTAAGCCACTGCAGTGCTTGATTCATTGCACCACTAAGTTCCCCTGCAGCATTTTGTTCTTGAACTGTCATTACTTGATATTGCTGGTAGCACCGTTTGACATGGAATAGGATGTGACGTTACCACTTTCTTTGCATGTGTTCCATTGCATTCTATATGACGATCAAGGAGAAGTGAAATACTGACCTGGTGCTAGCTAATAGCCTGCCAGCACACATCTAATTCATCGTGATGACCATCTTTTCTTTGCCTAATTTCTTGGGTGAAACATGACTGGTATTGTGTTAAGATAAGTTGAATGAATAAATTAGGAGACTGAGACTACTAATGCAGAATTGAATGTGCTTGTGTGATTAGAAATGCATTGGATAGGTTTCTTTGGAAAATTCTAGCTTGAGTGTGGCGAGCCGATCAATGACAGTGCTGTGATCCAATAAAATGACGGAATTAGCTTGAGGGGCAGAATGATCTACTCCTCTTCCTACTAAGCTTGCATAAATTACTAGTAGGACAAATGGAAAGGAATGTGTGCACCTGGGGTTTTATATGGGATGCCTAATTTGGTTTTGGAGTTGTATTGCATAAACATACCAAGCCACAGCTAAGGTGTCAGCATGAACAATGTGAAGTGTTCTTGTCGAGAGCCGTCACGGGCTCAATGGGCGAATGGCCTCTTTCTGTGCTGTAACCATTCTATGATTCTCCCCTGAAGTTTGGAAACTGGACAAGTTGGCTTGACTATTTCTCATGAAAGTTAAGGATCATTGTGGAGACCTTGTTTAAGAGCTTTTGGTATATCTATAAAATGAAAAGTATGGAACCATAATGTGCAGGAAACAGGTGATTATGGAGTCACGGGACTCCATCTTTGCAAATGCTTCAGCCTTGCCTTTTGCGCTCGCGTGCTGGGCTCCACCATCATTGAGGATGGGGATATTCATGGAGCCGCCTCCTTCTATTAGTTGTTTAATTGTTCACCACCATTCACAACTGGATGTGGCAGGACTGAAGAGCTGTGGTTCCGGAAAGAAATCTGGGAAATTCCCCTCTGACCCATCTAGGTGATCACATCTAGTCCAGGAGATCACTCTCGCCCTGAATTCCCTGCAGCACCTACCTTTTTGTAAGAGGTGCTCTCCGCCCCAAACAGAAGCACGTCCAGCTTTAACTTGAAGGAATTCAGAGTGTCGGTGACCACCGCACACACGGCAACCTGTTCCAGAGGTCCACTATTCTCTGAAAAAGAACCACCTCCTCGCATCTAACCTCGATCTGGCCTAACACAACTTAAATTTGTGCCCCTTGGTCCTTGCTAACCAATTCAGTTGGAACAAACTGTCAACTGGAACACGATCTATTTCCTTCATCATTTTATAAACCTCAATCAGATCACTTTAACGTGTAGAGTTCCAACTCTTTTAACCTATCTTGGTAACAAAGATGTTTTATACTGGAAATTAGTCTAGTAACACGCTTTCCAATCCTCTATCACCCATCATATGAGGAGATCAAAACTGGACATGGCATTTCAAGTGAGGCCTGAACAAGGTCTTGTACAAGGACAAAATACTATACCTTGTCTTGTACTCAATCGTCCTATGAGTGCACCCCAACACCCTATGTGCTCTAGCTATTGCTTCACTGCATTGCTCATGTATCTTTAGAGATGTTTGCACCAAAATGCCAAGCTCTCTTTCTTTCTCCACCATCTTTAATGCTTTTGCCTAAAGGGTGAAGAGAAGAGTATGAATAATGACACATTTGTCCAATAAGTGGAATTGTCTAAATAGCTCAAGTTATCCCTTTCCCTACACATTCGATAGAAATCCTATCTTGCTCCAAAGTGTGTGGAATCATCTGTATCCTCATTTATTTTAACAGGTCCCACTCATCACCAACATTTTAATTTCTTAACACTAGTGAATTGGCAAAAGAACCAAAGGCGACATGAGGACAACATTTTTACACAGTGAGTGCTGAGAATCTGGAATGCACTACCTGAAAGGGTGGTGGAGGCAGATTCAGTTGTGGCTTTCAAAAGGGAATTGGATAAGTACCTGAAGGAAAAACATTTGCAGGGCTACGGGGAAAGGATGGGGGAGTGGGGCTGGCTGCAGTGCTCTTAGAGAGCCGGCATGGACCGAATGGCCTCCTGTGTTGTAACCATTCCATGATTCTATGTACAGCACTGATCAGATCAATATTTAATGCTCACCTTTAGATAAATCATGTACTGGATGGATCATAATTTGATTTCATAGTAAGATCTACTTTATAATACAATACTTTTAAAAGAAGCGGGAACCGTATAACCAAAATAGCTACAAGTCCATTTGTCTCATCAACACCAGGTGAAATAATGGAAACCATTTTATGCAGGCTGAATAAAGACAGCAGCAACTTGATAAGTAACTAACAGTGTTCAGTATTGCTGCACTGGTTTGTGACAGAGGAGCGGTGAGAGATCGTGGCAGAGGTGTGACAGATGAGGGTCCGGTGCTCAGAAGAGGCGAGGGTCCAGGGGCAGCATGGGCCTGCCCACACTGCGATATGTGTGTACACTAGGTCCGTGCAGCAGATCAGGTCCCCAGTCGTCCTGGCTAACCCTTGCCACTGAATAAAGACCTAGCCCTGTCGAGCCCGTGCAGTGGCTAATGTGCAACGGTCACCACACGTTAAAAAAAATCCACGCACAGGCATCTTCCACCCCCTCAATTAGAGTTCCGGACTGGAACATTGGGTCCTTCGTTGAAACATCTGTGAACTCTTGTGGAAGCAAGTCATCCTCGTTCGAGGGACCGCCTATGATGATGATGATAAGGGGATGGTGATTCTTTTGACGGACTTTAATGTTATAAATACAGGAGCTTCATATTATATAGTTTACTTTGGATCTTGGTCCGATGCTTCTAAAACCACACACACAAGATGAATATTTAAATGAAAGCCAGGGTAGAAAATGGGACTGGTTGCGTTGGATAAAAGGTTGTGGAGAGTACTCATGTGGGCATAGTGTTAGATTGGGGCAGGTACTGATTGCAGTCCTATAGGGATCAGTCCTTATTTTGATCTACATAAATGATCTGGGTGCTAAACTAATTATTAGCTTGTCATATTTGCCAGCAACACTAAAATAGAGAAAGCAGTTAAGATATGAGGAAAGATGAGAGAAGCACTAGCTTGAGCCTATTTATAGATTGTGACGGCCTTCAAGAAGGTTGGCATCAAGATGATTGGTTTAGTCTGCTGTCTTTGGAAGCATAGGCACAAGCGTAGTCACTATATAATCACAATTGTGCTTTTTAAAGTATTCAATAATACTAGCAAAATAAATTCATTTTCTACAAGAGTTTTTTAAAAAAAAAGCAAAATACTACAAAATGCTGGAAATCAAATAAAAACAGAAAATGCTGGAAATATTCCACAGATCAGGCAGCAGCAATGGAGAGAGAAACGGAGTTAATGTTTGGAGTTAACCTTTTGTCAGAACTGGAAGTTGGAGATTTAACAATTTATTAGCAATACAGAGGCAGGGAAAGGTGAAGAGAGAACAACATGGATGGTCTGTAGTCGGGTGGAAGGGAGGAGTGATTGTGACATCAATGATGAGCCTTGTTCTTGGATTGAAAACTTCTCCCTTAACTCCACTCACTTCCTCCAAATAAAAGGTGTTGCTGTGGGAACCAGTATGCACCTTGGCCATGCCTACTTTTCCGTGGGACATGTGGAACATTCTATGTTCAAATCCTACTCCCTCACCACTTTTTTCCGGTACGTTGAGGACTCTACAGGTGCCGCTTCCTGCTCTTGCCCTGAACTGAAAACCCCTCCACTGTGGTTAGCAGGGCCCTCTAACGCATCCGTTCTATTTCCTGCATGCTGTCATCGCACCTTCCCCTCCCTCCCAGAACCACGACAGAGTTCCCCTTGTCCTCGCCTTCCTCCCCGCCAACCTCCACATTCCACGGATCATTTTCTTCCACCTCCAGCATGGTGCCATCACCAAACACATCTTACCCCTTCCCTCCCCTTTCAGCATTCCGAATGGACAATTCCTTCATCGACAACATGACCAACTCTACAATCGCCCACAACACCCCCTCCCCTTCTCCTGGCACCTTCCTGTGCAAGTGCAGGAGATGTAACACCTGCCATTTTTCCTCCTCCCTTCCCACTGGCCAGGGCCCCAAACACTCCTTCCAGATGAAGCAGCGATTTACTTGTACTTGCAAGTTAGTATACTATATTCGCTGCTCATAGAAACATAGAAAATAGGTGCAGGAGTAGGCCATTCGGCCCTTCGAGCCTGCACCGCCATTCAACAAGATCATGGCTGATCACCCACCCCAGCACTTCCCCCCCAACACCCCCTCCACACCCCCCGACCCCCCCCCCCCCCCAGCCTCAAGGACCACATCCAACTCCCTCCCGAACACATCCAATGAACTGTCATCAACAACTCTCCGCGGCAGGGAACCCCACAGGCCAACAACTCCCCGAGTGAAGAAGTCTCTCCCAATCCCAGCCCCAAACAGCCCACCCCCCATCCCAAGAGCGTGCCCCCCCCCCCCCCGGGCTCTGGACCCACCCAACACCGGGAACACTCCCCCCGCACCCAACCCGCCCCGCCTTGTCAGAATCCTTCCCAAATGTCGAACACCCCCGGATGTCGAGCCCCCAGCCCCGGCCACCCCAGAGCCATGTCCCTGCGACGCCAACCACACCACATCCACCAACCGCCATCTGCGCAGTCAACCCGTCCACCCCACTCTGAACACTCCCCGCACCGAGGCACAGAGCCCCTAGGCCCGCCCCTCCAACACACTTCACCCCCCCCCCAGACATCCGCTGCAATGTGGCCCCTCCTGTCCCCCACCCTGGGTTTCTCCGCCCCCCACCTCCACCACTCTGTGGTGGTCTCTACATTGGGGAACACAGATTGGGTGACCGCTTTGCGGAACACCTCCGTTCAGTCTGCAAACGTGATCCTGAGCTTCCGGCCGCCTGTCATTTTAATTCTCTGTCCCACTCCCACTCTCTCTCTGTCCTCGGTCTCCGACACTGTTGTAATGAAGCTCGAGGGACAGCACTTCATTTTTCAATTAGGCACTTTAGAACCTCCCGGACTCATCAGAGTTCAACAATTTCAGGTCATGACCACTGCTCCCATTTTGTTTTTGAACAGCAGGTTCAGCTAATGCCATTTACAGCTGTCGTTTATTCCTTTACTTGTCCATTACCACCCCCATTTGCCTTGCACCCTCATGTCTTTTGTCATCTCTCTCCTGCCTTCCACTCTATCCTATCCTTTTGTTCTTTCTGCCCCTTCTTTCTTTCCCCTCTTTCTCCCCCCCCCCCCCCACTGCCCAACATTTCCCAGTTCTGCCAAAAGCTCAGCAACCTGAAACGCTAACTCTGTTTCTCTCTCCACAGATGCTGCCTGACCTGCTGAGTATTTCCAGCATTTTCTGTTTTTATTTCTGTACATGGTAATTTAATGTATAGTAAGAAATGTAACCATTGCTTCTATTTATAGGAAATGATAAATTCCCAGCTACTCTCTTTCTCTTAGCAGAGGGGTCAATAACCAGAGGGCATAGATTTAAAGTAATTGGTAGAAGGATTAGAAGGGAGTTGAGAACTTTTTTCACCCAGAGGGTGATGGGGGTCTGCAAAGGGTGGTTGAGACAGAAATCCTCATCCCTTTTAAATAGTACTTGGATATGCACTTGAAGTACCATAGCCTACAGGGCTACAGACCAAGAGCTGGAAAGTGTGATTAAGCTGAATAGCTCTTTTTTGGCCAGCAGCAGGGTCATCGACGTGAAACTTTAGCTCTGTTTCCCTCTCCACAGATGCTGTATTTTCTGTTTTTATTTCAGATTCCAGCATCCGCGATATTTTGCTTTTGTGTTGTTGTAGATGAGTTTAATTGTTGTGGAATATGGGGTGCAGGAGTACTGGGAAGTGTTGTCCTGGAATCCAGGAGTTGTGTGGAGGGAGACTTGGGGCATTTGCGGTGGATGGCAGGAGCTGCCAGTATTGAGAGGGACCAGATTCTGACAGCTTTGATGAGTAGGTGGCCTTGGAGACTCTGTCCTGTTTTGTGCTCCCCCTCTTGGGTGCTTCCGCACTCCATCAGCTCCGCTGGGCAGGCCACATAGTTTGCATGCCAGACACAAGACTCCCAAAGCAAGTGCTCTACGCGGAGCTCCTTCACGGCTAACGAGCCAAAGGTGGGCAGCGGAAACGTTACAAGGACATCATCAAAGCCTCCCTGATAAAGTCCGACATCCCCACCGACACCTGGGAATCCCTGGCCCAAGACCGCCCTAAGTGGAGGAAGAGCATCAGGGAGGGCGCTGAGCACCTCGAGTCTCAATGCTGAGAGCATGCAGAAATCAAGCGCAGGCAGCGGAAGGAGCATGCGGCAAACCAGTCCCACCCACCCTTTCCCTCAACGATTATCCGTCCCATCTGTTCAGCCACTAAAGAACTCACTCCAGGAGTGGAAGCAAGTCTTCCTCGATTCCGAGGGACTGCCTATGATGATGATTCCCCACCCCCACCAGTTTCTTCAACCTCCTTGACTGAACTTTTTCCCACTGCAATCCCACGTTTCAAATGTTCAGCCATGAACTCATTGAATGGCGGTGCAGACTCGAAGGGCCGAATGGCCTACTCCTGCACCTATTTTCTATTTAACTTGTTTAAAAAGGGAGAAATGGATATACCGAGTAATTACATGCCAGTCAGCCTAACCTTGATGGTGGGAAAATTATTGGAAAAAATTCTGAAAGACAGGATAAATCTTCATTTAGAAAAACACGGATTAATCAAGGACAGTCAGCATGGATTTGTTAAGGGAAGATCGTGTCTGACTAACTTGGTTGCATTTTTTGAGGAGGTAACAAAGAGATTAGTTGAGGGTCGTGCGTATGATGTAGTGCATATGGACTTCAGCAAAGCTTTTGATAAGATCCCATATGGCAGACTGGTCATGAAGGTAAAAACCCATGGGATCCATGGCAAAGTGGCAAGTTGGATCCAAAATTGGCTCAGAGGCAGGAAACAAAGAGTAATGGTTGATGGTTGTTTTTGTGACTGGAAGGCTGTATCCAGTGGGGTTCCACAGGGCTCAGTACTGGGTCCCTTGCTTTTTGTGGTATATATCAATGATTTAGACCTGAATGATTAAGAAGTTTGCAGATGATACAAAAATTGGCTGTGTGGTTGATAATGAAGAACGCTGTAGACTGCAGGAAGTTATCAATGAACTGGTCAGGTGGGCAGACCAGTGGCAAATGGAATGCAATCTGGAGAAATGTGAGGTAATGCATTTGGGGAGGGCTAACAAGGAAAGGGAATACACATTAAATGGTTGGACACTGAGAAGTGTAGAGGAACAGAGGAACCTTGGAGTGCATGTCCACAGATCCCTGACGGTAGCAGGCCAGGTAGATAAGGTTGATAACCAGGCTAACGGAATACTTACCTTTATTAGCCGAGGCATAGAATACAAGAGCAGGGAGCTTATGCTTGAACTGTATAAAACACTAGTAAAGGCCACAGCTGGGGTACTGCATGCAATTCTGGTTACCACATTACAGGAAAGATGTGATTGCAGTAGAGGGGATACAGAGGAGATTTGCGAGGATGTTGTCTAGACTGGAGAATTTTAGCTATGAGGAAAGATTGGATAGGCTGCATTTGTTTTCTTTGGAACAGAGGAGGCTGCGTGAGACCTTATTGGGGTATATAAAATTATGAGGAGCCGAGCTAGATAGTGAATAGGAAAAACCTATTTCCCTTAACAGAGGGATCAACAATCAGGGTGTATAGATTTAATGGCCGAGGCGTAGAATATAAGAGCAGGGAGGTTATGCTTAAATTGTATAATACTTTGGTTAAGCCACAGCTGGAGTACTGTGTGTAGTTCTGGTCGCTGTATTATAGGAAGGACATGATTGCACGAGAGAGGGTGCAGAGGAGATTTACTAGGATGCTGCTTGGAATGGAGAATCTTAGTTATAAGGACAGATTGGATAGGTTGGGTTTGTTCTCATTGGAACAGAGGAGGTTGAGAGGTGACCTCATTGAGGTGTACAAAATATTGAGGGGCCTGGACATAGTGGATAGTAAGGGTCTATTTCCATTGGTGGAGCAGTCTATTACGAGGGGTCATAGTTTTAAGGTGGTTGGTGGAAGGTTTAGAGGGGATTTGAGGGGTGGGGGGCTTCTTTTCTCAGAGGGTTATGGGGACCTGGAACTCACTGTCTGGAAGAGTGGTGGATGCAGAAACCCTCACTACTTTTAAGAGATGGTTGGACAGGCACTTAAAGTGCAGTAACCTGCAGGGTTACGAACCTAGAGCTGGTAATTGGGATTAGACTGGATGACCTTTTGTTGGACGGCGCAGATATAATGGCAAGTACTGCAGGGAATAGAATATGGCCAGGGTGATCTCCCCGACTAGTTTCGATCGCCTGGATGGGTCGAAGAGAAATTTTCCCAGATTTATTCTCCCTAAATTGGCCTGGGTTTTTATCCGGTTTTTGCCTCTCCCAGGAGATCACATGGCTCCGGTTGGGGTGGAGTGTAAAATGTTTCAGTATCAGGGGTGTCGCAGTTGTGTGAGGCGGACTGGTTGAGCCGGGTGCTCTTTGCCTTTCCGTCATTGTTCATAGGTTTATATGTAACCTTTAAGGCTACTGACCAAGGGCCGTGTGGCTATTTGTCGGCTGGCGTGGACACGATGGGCCGAAATGGCTTCCTTCAGCGCTGTAAATTTCTATGTTTCTAAAGTAATTGATGGGAGGTTTGGAGGGGATTTGAGGGGAAATTTCTTCATCCAGAGGGTGGTGGAGGTCTGGAACTCACTGCCTGAAATGGTGGTAGAGGCAGAAACCCTCACCACATTTAAAAAGTATTTGGATATACACTTGAAGTGCTGTAACCTACAGGGCCACAGACCAAGGTCTGGAAAGTGGGATTAGGCTGGATAGCTTTGTCGACCTGAGCAGACACACTGAGCTGAAATGGCCTCCTTCCGTGCTGTAAATTTCTTCTACGATCCTATGAACTGGTTCATGCCTTCAAGTTTGTTCAAAGGACTTAGTCCAATATTAGCGTTTGCGGACTGAATTTCCAGATGCTTGTTCAGCCTATCAAAGCCCTTCATTTTTGTAAAAACCTCTCTTAAATCTCTTCTTCGTCTTCGCTGCCAATGGCGAGAGTCCTAATATCTCTTATCTCTGCTCATAACTGGTTTCCCATTCCTGGAATCAGTCCGATGAATCTATACTGTACATCCTATTGTCCATTTGAGTTACCTGTAACAGCTCACCCTTCTCTTAAATGTGGTGTAACCAAAGCTTTGTATAAATTCATCATTACTTCTTTACACTTGTTCTTTGTTCTCTTTCTATGGCCCAAAATGCTGTTAACCTTTTATGTCATTATCTGCCTAGGTTTCCATAAACAAAAATTACCTCAAGCATTCAACTGTAAAACATTAATCGTTTACACAGCTAGTTTTTAATACTTCTCCCTTAAACTTTTGTATATCAGCAATTTTCATTCTTTTGTGGATGTATGGACATCAATTTCTGGCGTTAAGTGGCCAGACATATTGTTAATCATGAGTATTTCTAAAGCATTGCTCGAAGAAAGTTCATTTATCTCTGATAAACACCAAAAAATGAAGTCGTTTCTCCAGCTTTAATACAGAAAAAATTCAGTTAAGTTGTTCTCTTCTGGATTTTTCCATTTTGTTGCAAAAGGATGATGCTTCCAGCAACAGCTGCTTCCATAAACTTCAGTTCATCCAAAACTCTGTTGTCCATATCCTGACTGCCAAGTACCGCTCGCCCATCACCCCTGTGCTCGCTGACCTACAATGGCTTTTGGTCCAGCAACATCCCAAATTTAAAACTCTGGTCCTTGTGTCCATGGCCTCTCCTCTCCCTGTCTCTGATCTCCTACAACTCTCTGACATCTCTGCGCTCCTCCAATTCTGGCCTCTTGCGCATTCCCCAATTTTCCTCGCTCCAGCATTGGTGGCCATGCCTTCAGCTGCCTGGGCCCTAAGCTCTGGAACTGCTTCCCTGAACCTCTCCACCTCTCTGTCTCTCCTCCTTTTAAGACACTCTGTAAAAACCTACCTCTTTGACCAAGCTTTTGGTCACCTGTCTTAATATCTCCTTTATATGGTCTGGTGTCAAGTTTTGTCCAATATCGCTCTTGTGAAGCGCCTTGGGATCTTTTACTATGTTATGGGCTTTGTGTCAGCTGTGGCTCAGTGGGTAGTGCTTTCGACTCTGGGTCAGAAGGTTGTGGGTTCAGGTCCCACTCCTGGAACTTGAGCGCAAAAATCTAGGCTGACACTCCCAGTGCAGTGCTGAGGGAGTACTGCACTGTTGAAGGTGCCGTCTTTCAGATGAGACATTAAACCGAATCTATCTCCTCAGGTGGATGTAAAAGATCCCACGAAGAAGAGCAGGGGAGTTATCCCCATTGTCCTGGCCAATGTTTATCCCTCAGTCGACATAACAAAAAAACACATTGTGGTCGTTATAATAATGCTGTTTGTGGGAGCTTGCTGTGCGTAGATTGGCTGCCCTGTTTCCTACATTATAAACAGTGACTACACTCCAAAAGGTATGTCATTGGCTCCAAAGCGCTTTTGAGACATCCAGTAGTCATGAAAGGTGCTATAGAAAGCAAGTCTTTTTATATAACTGCAAGTGGTTTTCTGAGGTCAATGGTTTACTTGAAGCGAGAGATTTTAAATGAATTTAGAGCTGAAATGAAGCTGGGAGGAACTTCTAGCTAGATTTAAATTACTTGGGAAAAGGAACAGAACTAGCCTTTGATTTCTGCACCATATTCTTCATAAACAATCCTTGCTTTGTTTCTAAATGTCAACAAGAGAAACTACTGGTATAAAAACAGAAAATGCTGGAAATCTCAGCAGGCCAGGCACCATCTGTGGAGAGAAAAACAGAGTTAACGTTTCGGCTTGATGACCCTTTGACCATCGACCTGAAACGTTAACTCTGTTTTTCTCTCCACAGATGGTGCCCAAGCTACTGGTATTGATCACTTAGTGTTCATGGAATCATATAATTTGGTGGCTCCCTAGGCTACTAGGTCCATCATACCTGTGCCACTAGATGCAATTATATTGCTCCCAGATTCTCTCTCAGTTGGAGGCTGAACGGTTTTGTAACAAGAGGAGTGTTTATAGAGAGCAAAGAAGTCAAATCCCATTTTATTATGTGGTATGCCGGGATTTTTACCTGTGCATTGGGGATCTGAATTCTAAAATGTGGTTCATTCTCTGTGAAGCCATAAGTGAGTTGCTTTTATTTTATATATCTCAAATTTACAGATGATGCACAGCAAGATGTACCATTAGAGGCAAGAGTGCTGGGGTTTGGCAGAACTGGAGGCCTTAGAAACATAGAAAATAGGTGCAGGCGTAGGCCATTCGGCCCTTCGAGCCTGCACCACCATTCAATGAGTTCATGGCTGAACATGCAACTTCAGTACACCATTCCTGCTTTCTCGCCATACCCCTTGATCCCCCTAGTAGTAAGGACTACATCTAACTCCCTTTTGAATACATTTAGTGAATTGGCCTCAACAACTTTCTGTGGTAGAGAATTCCACAGGTTCACCACTCTGGGTGAAGTTTCTCCTCATCTCGGTCCTAAATGACTTACCCCTTATCCTTAGACTGTGACCCCTGGTTCTGGACTTCCCCAACATTGGGAACATTCTTCCTGCATCTAACCTGTCTAAACCCGTCATAATTTTAAACGTTTCTATGAGATCCCCTCTCATTCTTCTGAACTCCAGTGAATGCAAGCCCAGTTGATCCAGTCTTTCTTGATATGTCAGTCCCACCATCCCGGGAATCAGTCTGGTGAACCTTCGCTGCACGCCCTCAATAGCAAGAATGTCCTTCCTCAAATTAGGAGACCAAAACTGTACACAATACTCCAGGTGTGGCCTCACCAAGGCCCTGTACAACTGTAGCAGCACCACCTTGCTCCTGTACTCAAATCCCCTCGCTATGAAGGCCAACATGCCATTTGCTTTCTTAACCGCCTGCTGTACCTGCATGCCAACCTTCAATGACTGATGTACCATGACACCCAGGTCTCGTTGCACCTCCCCTTTTCCTAATCTGTCACCATTCAGATAATAGTCTGTCTCTCTGTTTTTACCACCAAAGTGAATAACCTCACATTTATCCACATTATACTTCATCTGCCATGCATTTGCCCACTCACCTAACCTGTCCAAGTCACTCTGCAGCCTCATAGCATCCTCCTCACAGCTCACACTGCCACCCAACTTAGTGTAATCTGCAAATTTAATCCCCTCGTCTAAATCATTAATGTGATTTTGCCAGACTTGGGTGGAGGTCCTTTGGTCTGGCATCATTACATAAGAACATAAGAAATAAGAGTAGGCCATACGGCCCCTCGAGCCTGCTCCGCCATTTAATACAATCATGGCTGATCTGATCATGGACTCGGCTTCCCTGCCCCCACCCCATAACCCCTTATTCCCTTATTGGTTAAGAAACTGTCTATCTATGTCTTAAATTTATTCAATGACTCAGCTTCCAGAGCTCTCTGAGGCAGCGAATTCCACAGATTCTGAGAGATTACAGAGGAGAGAGCTGGAGAGTGGGGTTTGTCCCTGGGTTCCTGGTGTCTGTCAGCAGCGACCAGGGATGTTGGGTCTGGCAGCACTGCTTTGTTTGATTCTAGGAGATCTGTGCAAACATTAAATTCTGTGGTGATCTGGATTTGGACCTGTATGTGCTTTTGTTGCATGCTCCACCTCACAACTGTCACTAATGT
The DNA here is from genome assembly GCF_044704955.1 of Pristiophorus japonicus. Classification (NCBI taxonomy): domain Eukaryota; kingdom Metazoa; phylum Chordata; class Chondrichthyes; family Pristiophoridae; genus Pristiophorus; species Pristiophorus japonicus. Next base: position 12,527,840 of record NC_091983.1, read on the forward strand.
GCTGTAAACAACAAGCCACAGGTGGTGCTAATCAAAACCTGTTTGCCTGAAAAGCTTTCAAAATTTGACTAACTTGCTGAAGGAAATTAGGATGCTGAGAGACCATCTCAGCGTAGCTCGCTTTCTGAAGTTAAGTAGCTTTTATTGACACCACACGTTAAAAGAAATTCACGCACAGGCATCTTCCACCCTTGAGGATGTAGTTTGGGTCCTTCATTGAAACACCTGTGAACTCGTCCTTTTTTGGCATGGAAGCAAGTCATCCTCGTTTCGAGGGACCCGCCTATGATGATTGAAGCTTAGTTTGAAACCTCCTCATCAAGTCAGCATTTGACCGTGTTCTGCCACGGAGGCCTAGTTAAGCTGCAGTCAATAGGGACAACAGATTGCAAACACATCTGGCACAAAGGAAGATGGTTGTTGGAGCCCAATTATCTCAGCCTCAGAAAATTGCTGCACGAGTTCTTCAAGGCAGTGTGCTCGCCCCAACAATCTTCAGCTGCTTTATCGATGACCTTCCCTCCGCAAGGTCAGAAGTGAGGCTGTTCGCTGCTGATTTCAGCATTTAGCTCCATTTGCAACTCCTCAGAAAATGAAGCAGTCTATGTCCGCATGCAGCAAGACCTGGACAACAAGGTTTGGGCTGATGAGTGGCACATGACATGCGCTACACAAGTGCCGGGAAATGACAATGCCTCTCCAACACAAGAGTCAAACCACCGCCCCTTGAAAATCAGTGGCATTACTGTCGCTGAATCCCCCAATCAACATCCTGAGAGGGGGATTGCCAGCAACCAGAAATTCCACTAACAGCCACATAAAGGCCGTGGCTACTAGAGCATTTCAGAGACTGGGTATTCTGGGGCAAGTGGCTCACCTGACCCCCAAAGCCTCTCCACCATCTAAAAGGCACAAATCAGGAGTGTGATGGAATACTCTGCACTTGCCTGGATGAATGCAGCTCCAACAACACACAAGGAGCTCGACACCATCCAGGACCAAGCAGGCCGCTTGATTGGCACCTCCTCCACCACCTTCAACATTCACTCCCTCCACCGGCGCACCGTGGCTGCAGTGTGTACCATCTACAAGATGCACTGCAGCAACTTGTCAAGGCTTCTTCGGCAGCAACTCCTAAACCCGCCACCTCTACCACCTAGAAGGACAAGGGCAGCAGGCACACGGGAACACCATCACCTGCAAGTTCCCCTCCAAGTCACACACCATCCTGACACAGACATATCTTGGCCATTCCTCCATCGTCACTGGATCAAAATCCTGGAACACCCTACCTACAAGTACTGCGCGAGCACTTTTAGCACTCTGACTGCAGCGGTTTAAAAAGGTGACTCTGCACCACCTTCTCGAGGGCAACTCAGAATGTGCAATTAATGGCAGCGATGCCCATATCCTGAAGAATTATTGTTTTTAAAAAAAAAAAAGTCATCTTAGGTAGTCCCTTGGAGTCGAGGATGACTTTAAGATACGACAAGTTACGTGGTGTATGTGTGACTGAAGCAAAACTGAACAATGAATTTTTTTTTTTAAATGGCTTTTAAAACAAAATATGCTGAAATTGAATTGAGGAAGCTGTTTTATTTAATAATAACTTTTATTTATATAGCGCCTTTAAAACATCCCAAGGTGCTTCACAGCAGTGTTGCAAGACAAAACGGATAAATTTGACACCGAGCCACAAAAGAAGAAATTAAAGCAGATGACCAAAAGCTTGTTTAAAGAGCATGTCCTTTGATTTGAATACAATACTCAACTTTCTGGAGCCATTTAAATGGGTTAGTGATGTTGCACCTATTCTGGTTGCATCAGAAAATCTCTGATCTCATTCTGCAGCATGTGGGCCGAGCAGGGTGAATGCTGCAACCTTCAAAGGAGTGTCGCGTCAGCCAGGCAAATGACTCAACCTGCAGCTTTAAAAAAAAAAAAAAAAAAAATCATTCCGGGATGTGGCCATCGCTGGCAAGGCCAGCATTTATTGTCCATCCCCAATTGCCCGTGAGAAGGTGGTGGTGAGCCGCTGCCTTGAACTGCTGCAGTCCATGTGGTGAAGGTGCTGTTCGGGAGGGAGTTCCAGGATTTTGACCCAGTGACAATGAAGCAACGGCAATATATTTCCAAGTCAGGATGGTGTGTAACTTGGAGGGGAACTTTCCGGTGATGGTGCTCCCATTCGCCTGCTGCCCTTGTCCTTCTAGGTAGTGGAGGTCGTGGGTTTGGGAAGTGCTGCCAAAGAAGCCTTGGCGAGTTGCTGCAGTGTATCTTGTAGATGGTACACACTGCAGCCACGGTGCGCTGGAGGGAGTGAATGTTTAAGGTGGTGGATGGGGTGCCAATCAAGCGGCCTGCTTTGTCCTGGATGGTGTCGAGCTTCGAGTGTTGTTGGAGCTGCACTCATCCAGGCAAGTAGAGAGTACTCCATCACACTCCTGACTTGTGCCTTGTAGATGGTGGAAAGGCTTTGGGAAGTCAGGAGGTGAGACACTCGCCACAGAATACCCAGCCTCTGGCCTGCTCTTGTAGCCACAGTACTTATGTGGCTGGTCCAGTTAAGTTGCTATTGAGGGAATGCAGCGAAGGTTCACCAGACTGATTCCCAGGATGGCAGGACTGACATATATGAGGAGAGACTGGATCGACTGGGCCTGTATTCACTGGAGTTTAGAAGGATGAGAGGGGATATCATAGAAACACACAAAATTCTGATGGAACTGGACAGTTAGATGCAGGAAGAATGTTCCCGATGTTGGGGAAGTCCAGAACCAGGGGACACAGTCTAAGGATAAGGGGTAAGCCATTTAGGACTGAGTTGAGGAGAAACTTCTTCACTCAGAGTTGTTAACCTGTGGAATTCCCTACCGCAGAGAGTTGTTGATGCCAGTTTGTTAGATATATTCAAGAGGGAGTTAGATATGGCCCTTATGGCTAAAGGGATCAAGGGGTATGGAGAGAAAGCAAGAAAGGGGTACTGAGGTGAATGATCAGCCATGATCTTATTGAATGGTGGTGCAGGTTCGAAGGGCCGAATGGCCTACTCCTGCACCTATTTTCTATGTTTCTATGGTCAATGGTAACCCCCAGTATGTTGATGGTGGGGGATTTGGCGATGGTAATGCCGTTGAATGTCAAGGTGAGGTGGTTAGACTGTCGCTTGTTGGAGATAGTCATTGCCTGGCACTTGTGTGGTGCGAATGTTACTTGCCACTTATCAGCCGAAGCCTGAATGTTGTTCAGGTCTTGCTGCATGCGAACATGGACTGCTCCATTATCTGAGGAGTTGCGAATGGCACTGAACACTGTGCAGTTGTCAGTAAGCATCCCCACTTCTGACATGATGGAGGGAAAGTCATTGATGAAGCAGCTAAAGATGGTTGGGCCAAGGACACTGCCCTGAGGAACTCCTGCAATGATGTCCTGGGGCTGTGATGATTGACCTCCAACAAGCACAACCATCTTCCTTTGTGCTGGGTATGACTCCAGCCAGTGGAGAGTTTTCTCCCCGATTCCCATTGACTTCAGTTTTACGAGGCCTCCTTGACGCCAGCTAAGGAGCAGCCCTTCACCCCCCTGCGTGGCAGAAGTAATTAATGTTCTGATTACCTGGCTAGTGAAAAGATTTTGTAACAGCTGGAATCTTAGATTGAAAGAATATACTTGAGCAGATGTCTTGGTGTTCAGCCCTGTTCTGTGCCCCTTCATGTTGCAGCTGGGTAACCCCGTTAACATTCATCAAAGACTCCAAAGGCAAAGATTCTGAAAAGGGTTCTTAAACATCTGGATGCTATTTTTCATGAAAGAGCTTGCATTTATAGAATCATAGAATAATACAGTGCAGAAGGAGGCCATTCAGCCCATCAAGTCTGCGCTGGCTCTGAGAGCAATCCAGTTAGTCCCACTCTCTCTCCCCATATCCCTGCAATTTTTTGCTCCTCCAAGTAGTTATCCAATTCCCTTTTGAAGGCTACTATTGAATCTGTATCCACCATCCTATGAGGCAGTGCTTTCCAAATCTTAACCACTCATTGTGTAGAAAAGTTTTCCATCATGTCATCTTTGGTTCTTTTGTTAATGACCTTAAATCTGTGCCCTCTTGTTATCGACCCTTCAGCCATTGGAAACCGTTTCTCTTTATTTACTCTCTCCAATCCCTTCAAGATTTTAAACACCTCTATCACATCTCCCCTTGACCTTCTCTGCTCTAAGGAGAATAGGGCACTTAACGTTCTTAAGTGCAGTCACTGTTACATACGCAGCTGCACCGACCATTCTCTGCACAGCAAGATCACCCAAAAAACAACAAATGGTTGAAAGCCGAGAGAATTATTTTTGATTGCTGAGGGAGAATTACTCTTCTGTAAATGTGGTGTTGGAACTTTTACATTCATCTGAGCAGACAGACAAGGTCATAATTATATGTCTCATCTGAAAGCTAACACAGCGCTCTTGGTACTGCACTCGGGTGTCAGTTTAAATGATGTCCTTAATTGTGCGTTCAAGCCCCACGATCATCTGGCTCCGGTTAGAATGCCATCAACTGAGCCAAGATAAGCCTTGAAATAGTTTAATTAGTATCAGAGACTAGCAAAACATTTGTAGTCAAATTACTATCTTTATTGCAACTGCACTTGATTAGACTGTTATCATCCTTGTCTATAGAATCAATGCTGATGTGTTCCTCTTCCCCCCCCCCCCCCGCTCATCCCGGCTCCCTCCACTCCTTGTGTGGCTCAGTGTCAAATTTATTTGCTGTGAAGCGCGTTGGGACGATTTACTACGTTGTGTTTTATAAATAAAAGTTGTTTTGAAATCCCTCCATGTCCTCGCCTCTCCCTATTTCTGTAACCTCCTCCAGCCCTACAGCCCTCCCTATCTCTGTAACCTCCTACAGCCCTTCCTATCTCTGTAACCTCCTCCAGCCCTACAGCCCTCTGAGATCTTTCCTCTCTTCCAATTCTGGCCTCTTGAGCATCCCTGATTTTAAGTGTACCACCAGTTGGTGGCCATGCCTTCAGCTGCTTAGGCCCAAGCTCTGTAATTCCCTTCCTCTTCCTCCTTTATGACGCTGCATTAACAACCTCCCCCTCAGCTGCCCTAATATCTCCTTATGAGGTTCAGTGTCAAATTTTGTTTGTTGCTTTTGTGACGTGCCTTGGGATGTTTTACTACATTAAAGATGCTATATAAATGCAAGTTAACTTTATTTAAATTAATTTGAGGAAATAGTATAGTAAGATTGCGAATATATTTTTTTGTATTTCAGGTACTTCATGAACCACTAATTGATGAAGATCCACTCTTCATTGCCACATGTACGGACCGGGAATTACGTAAAAGGAAAAAACGGAAGTTTAGTCTCTGGGTTAGGCAATGTGCAGCAACCGGTTACATCTGCCAGGTGACATTACTGAAAATTTTTTCTACTTCTCTACTTCTTCTGTAACTGGCTATTAAGGCCGATTTTAGCATTTTCACGAGATAGTTTTAAACGACAAATTATTTCACGTATGTTCACACTAAACTGCATCTGCCACCTGTCTGCCCACTCCACTAACTTGTCTATCCTCCTGACCTCTTACAGTCCTCTGTGTTTTGCCAAACCCCTTACTTTTGTCATCAACAAATTTTCAGCTTGTGCTCGATACGGCCAAGTCCCAATCATCTATTTATACTGAGAACAGGAGTGGACCAAGCACTGACCCCGGGGCCCTTCTACAATCTGAGCTCTGTCCTTTGTCAACCAACCATGCTGCTATATTTCCTTTTGTACCATACATCTGAATTTTTCTAACCAGCCTCTTTTGAGACACCTTAACAAATGCTTTGTGATGACAGAATAAGTTTTCAATACAGACTATCTTTTTTTTAAATTCTCTGCTCCTGATAAATCTTTTTATGTATTTCCAGAATCTACTGTCTCTTTATTTCAGTAAAGTAATAGTTTAATTAGCACCAACAATGCTTCTGACTCGGCTGGAGGCGTTCTACATCGTTTAATGTCTGTCTAATTTGCATGAGCTTGATGTAGTGCAAGCCTCCTTGTGTGAACCGATCCATTTGATTGCTTGTTCCACTTTGGTACTATTTATTTCATTTGGTTTGTCCATGTTTATAGTGTAAATGCAGCCTGAATTTGGTGTCCTGGTCCAATTTGAAACGGAAGCAGACTAACCAGTCACTTTATTCAGAGAAGGGTCACTCTTTCTTTATATAAAACACCAGTTCAGCATTGCTCAAAACTGCCACTTCACACAAATGCTAAACCTAGAGTGTAAAATCACCCTCCTCCAAATGGTTATTTGGTCACTTATGATCATTCATGATTTCTTTGTCCTATGGAATTGTCACCCCTCTCAAGCTGCACTTTCATCTGTGACACCTTTTGAAAGGTACAATGCTAAATACATCCACTGGATTCAAGACTTTTAATGGTATGGATCGTTATACTCTAGTATCAAAACATTTCCATGATAAAAATATTCTCTCCACAAACAAGCTTGTCATTAATGTACATCTGCATTCCCTTGAACGCCACAGTCTGTTATTAACTTGCTGCATGCTGTGATTGTGAAGTCATGGTACATCTGCCATAGAAGCATTGTTTTATTTGTTCATGGGATGTGGGCATCGCTGGCAGCACCAGCATTTATTGCCCCTTGAGAAGGTGGTGGTGGTGAGCCTCCGCCTTGAACCACTGCAGTCCGTGTGGTGAAGGTACTCCCACAGTGCTGTTCGGGAGGGAGTTCCAGGATTTTGACCCAGCGACCATGAAGGAGCACAGATCATACAGCACAGAGAGGCCATTCGGCCTATTGTGCTTCTGCCAATCACCTTAAATCTTGGTCCTCTGGTTACCAACCCACCTGCCAGTGCAGTTTCTCTCTCCTGTTTCTCAGCCTCCCCCACCCCAATCTCCCCACTGCTGCATCCGTTTGTTTCCAAAATGATTCCATAGTCTTTGTCTCTCTTGACTCTAGCATCTTTTCCAGGAGCAACTATTAGGAGGACCACAGTAAATAATACTTTTAACAGTGAACTCCCTGAATGTTGGGAGAGAGCTTCGAGCACAGAGTATTCGGTGCTTGGTACCCATTTTGCGAGTATGTGGATTGTCCGCTTGCAACACAAATGATGAGGCCATTCCTTCCATGGGATCGACCATAAAGGATTGTGAAACCAAATGGAGGCTTTTTTGGATAGCTAATCCAGTGGGGTTAAGTGTGCAAGTTTAAAAGAAAAAGCTTGCATGGAGTGCAGTGTGGCGCAGAGTCAAAAGTCTGTTGCTACAGTCATGGGGCTGCATTAATAAGAGATTAGCACATTTTAAGACAATCTGTTGTGACAAGTGGAAGAGGCACTAAGTGGAATTTGGTGTTGCACTGAAAATGGGGAAGGATCTTTCAGCCCAATGCTGTTCTGCAAACACACGTGTTAAATGTGTTTGGTCTTGCTTTCGCGCTCCTTTTCCATTTAGGTTTATGTTCATCTGAAGGAAGGAACGGCCTCGGATGGGCTGGACACTTTGAAGAACAGACCACAGCTCCACAGCCTCGTGGCAAAAAGCCTTTGTCAGAATTTAACTGGCAAAAACTACATCATCTACACTGGCCCCAGCATCACCAGCCTAAATCTGTTCGAAGAGTTTGAGAAAAAAGGTTTGTAGTAAAAGAAAAAGTGTGAAAGACTGTGGGCGGTGCCGGACTGCTTGGAATAACCGTGTGAAGCAAGATAACTTTGGAGAAAGTGAAAAGGATTGCTTTGCTGAGCGCACGATGTGACCCTTTCATTGTTGCTGGAGCTTAGTGTCATGGAAGTAGATCATCTTCATTCATGTTCAGTCCCAAGTTTTAGCTATTTATATTTTATTAAGCATTGTAAGGAATGCAAGATGCTATGAGTTTGGGAATGAACATATTTTTCTCCATTTAGTTCCCTTGTCTTTCTCTTTCCTGCCCCCACTTCCCTTGAAGGCACTAACTTGCTGCAATGTCACTCCATGGTCACCAGCTCCCTCTGGTATCTTTCCCATTATGTGAACGGTGGCAGTTTATTTGATCGTGACCAAGCTTGTCGACTTGTGACATCCACAGCCGCATTTACCAGCAGAAGTCACTAGACAAGAATCGAGAGCAGGAACCTTGGCTGATTTCTCTCTCTTTTTTTCACCCCTCTCCCCAGTCCCTCAGGGCAGGTTGTTGACGCCAGTTGCAGTGTCCCAACTTAGATCAGCTAACTCAGTACAGACTGGGGAATCACACCTGCGTCTCTGGGTGGCACCTTCAGTCACAAGGAGAGCTGAATGAGGTGGAATGTCAATGCTGAAATCTCACCTCAAAGTCGAGATGGCATAAATCATAAAGTGAAGCTCAAGATGGTTGCAGCACTTAATTAAACCCAAGGGTGACATTACTGCCGAGAGGTTGTTCTCATCAATGTGTATTTTGTATTGTGTATAAGGTGGAGCTGGTGACAGATTTCACTGTAATTATGTTTGCCATATGTTATATAATTTATAGATACCGTGATGTTAGTTTGTAAAATGTTCGTGTGTTTGTGGGGAGGGGAGGGGTGGGGGGGTGGTGTGTGGCGAGGGGTTGCGTGTGAGGGGGGAGGAGGTTGGTGTGGGGGGGGGGGGAGGGTGCGCTCCATTCTTTGCACATTTGATATCCTCACAACATTAGAACTCCGTGATTTAATCTAATAGCCCAAATGTAATCTGGATACCTGGAACTAACTGCTCTCCAGATCAGTACAATAGGATAGTTTAGGGACACAATGGGAGATGCAGATTGTAAGTATTTGTAGACTTGATACAAGTCCTCATTCCCATCTCTCTTCAAAAGGGAGTTAGATGTGGCCCTTAAGGCTAAAGGGATCAAGGGGTATGGAGAGAAAGCAGGAATAGCATACTGAGGTTGCATCATCAGCCATGATCATATTGAATGGTGGTGCAGGCTCGAAGGGCCAAGTGGCCTACTCCTGCACCTATTTTCTATGTTTCCCCAGTATTAATAAATATTATCTCCCTCTTAGGAAAAAAAACTCTTCATACTTTTGCGTATTTGCCCCCCCAGATTTTTAGATTGGGTCCTGATCCAGGGAACTTTGTTCAATAGAAATGTACTTACTTACTTTTTCATACATACCATGTCTCCCTGATATTCTCTCGTGTTCAGTATTGGTATTTAGCTTTAGTTCCTGTGTGACTGTGTTCTCATTTTGTGCAGATTTAGTAATATGGGTAAGACATGTTTTTATCACATGTACATCCACAGCCATTTGCTACTATATTAGTAATATCAATAGTGTCATCTATCGCAGCTCGATCCTGACTTTTGGGTTTCAATCAGTAAAGCACACCACCCCTTAGCTAGATATCAGAGGGAGATAGAAGAGAAAATATGTCGGCAAATTTCAGAGAAATGCAAAACTATAGGGGATTTCAACTACCCTAATATTAACTGGGATAGAATTAGTGTGAAAGGTACAGAGGAGTGCGGAATTCCTAAAAATGCATTCAGGAGAACTTTTTTAGCCAGTATGTAGCAAACCCAACAAGGGAGGGGTGGTTCTGGACTTAGTTTGGGGGAATGAAGTTGGCCGGCTGGAAGGGGCATCAGTGGGAGAGCATTTTGGTGCAAGTGATCATAATTCATTTAGATTTAGAGTAGTTATGAAAAAGGACAAAGATAGACCAGGAATAAAAGTTCTCAATTGGGGGAAAGCCAATTTTACAAAGCTGAGATGGGATTTAGCCAAAGTAGACTGGAAAGAGCTGCTTGAAGATGAATCAGTGTCAGAGCAGTGAGGCATTCAAGGAGGAGATCCTGAGGGTTCAGAGCAACTATGTTCCCTTAAAGAATAAGGGTGGGACTAACAAATCTAGAGCCCCCTGGATATCAAGGGTTATACAGGGTAGGATAAAGAAAAAAAGGGAGGCTTATGACAGATACCGAGGGCTCAAAACGGCAGAAACCCTAGAGAGTGTGCAGGGGTGAAATTAAAAAGGAAATGAGGAAAGCAAAGAGAGAGCATGAAAATATATTGGCAAGTAAAATCAAGGATGTTTTATAAATACATTAAAAGCAAGAGGATAACTAAAGGGTAGGGTCTATTAGAGACCATAAAGGTAACCCATGTGTGGAGGCAGAAGACGTGGGTATGGTTCTTGATGAATATTTTGCGTCTGTTTTCACAAAAAAGAGGGGCGATGCAGACATTGCAATCAGGAAGGAGAAGTGAGCAATATTAAATGAAATAAACATAGTGAGAGAGGAAGTATTAAGGGGTTTAGCAGCTTTGAAAGTGGATAAATCCCCAGGACTGGATGAGATGTATTCCAGGCTGTTAAGAGAAGCAAAAGTGGAAATAGCAGAGGCTCTGACCATTTTCCAATCCTCACTGGCTACAGGTGCGGTGCCAGTGTACTGGAGGACTGCTAACATTGTACCTTTGTTTAAAAAGGGAGAAATGGATAGACTGAGTAATTACAGGCCAGTCAGCCTAACCTTGGTGGTGGGAAAATTTCTGGAAAAAATTCTGAGGGACAGGATAAATCTTCATTTTAGAAAGACACAGATTAATCAAGAACAGTCAGCATGGATTTGTTAAAGGAAAATCATGTCTGACTAACTTGATTTAATTTTTTGAGGAGGTAACAAGGAGGGTCGATGAGGTGTGGAAATGTATTTTTATCTAAGCTGATACCATACGGTATTTGTGTGCCTTTTGATCAAAAAGGAATCCTGGCCCTTCCAGAACTTTCTGCATTTTAGCAGTCAGCTTGCATAAACAGCTAAACCTGGTTTGAGATGGCTGATGGCCATCAGACAGCTAGGAAACAAGTCATGCTGAGACAAGTGCCCCCCCATGGTGCTTTCCTATTACACTACAGAAGTTCCATGTCACCCCACCCTTATCTTCTAGCCATTATCTCTTTCCGAGACCTCATCCATTTGATGCAAAACAGATAAACTGACCAGGAAATTGGAACAATCCTGACACAATACAAGACAGGTGATAGCCCATTACCTATGACTCATGGAGTAATGGCCGGCTGGCCAACTGATAACCCTGACAAAAGGAAATATCTGGATACCATGTCAGGACCAGGATATAGTAATTAACTCTTTATCTGTATTCACTGACTGTGAGACAGAGCAATACACAGGGAGAGGCCAGAACTTGGGTTTTACTGTATAAATATTTTCTTAAACTGAACCATTTCGGAGGTGTTCACTTAGCCCTTGACTGAGTGTAACCTACCCCTTGCGAGCAAGTAAATTAAAGAAACTTCTACCGGAGCTGTAAGTGTCGGAGTCATTCTTTACGGAGGTCGAGATTTCGACAGTTATTACTTGGAGGTTCCACCGAGATTTGAACTCGGATCGCTGGATTCAGAGTCCAGAGTGCTAACCATTACACCATGGAACCCTTTTCGATCGACTAGCGCTCCCTTACCTACTGAAACCTTCCCCGGGCTGTTTCGAGATTTTTTTCCAGAACCTGTTCTCTTCTGCTGGCGAGCTGAGAAAGAAATGGTTATAAAAAATACCTTTAGCTTATAAATGCCGAGTCTTGTAGATTGCAGTACCTCCCCTGTGGACAACAGATTACATATGCGATTCAACAGTGAAGAACCTCTTGTGAGCAAAAGGCTCACCTTGTTTGGCCACTGAAGCCTTTCACTGGAGAGGCACTATGCCTGTATCCGTTTTACTCACAGGACAGAGGGTATGCATCTCGGTGGAACCTCCAAGTTATAACTGTCGAAACCTCGACCTCTGAAAAGAATGACTCCGACACTTACAGCTCCGGTAGAAGTTTCTTTAATTTACTTGCTCGCAAGGGGTAGGTTACACTCAGTCAAGGGCTAAGTGAACACCTCCGAAATGGTTCAGTTTAAGAAGATATTTATACAGTAAAACCCAAGTTCTGGCCTCTCCCTGTGTATTGCTCTGTCTCACAGTCAGTGAATACAGATAAAGAGTTAATTACTATATCCTGGTCCTGACATGGTATCCAGATATTTCCTTTTGTCAGGGTTATCAGTTGGCCAGCCGGCCATTACTCCATGAGTCATAGGTAATGGGCTATCACCTGTCTTGTATTGTGTCAGGATTGTTCCAGTTTCCTGGTCAGTTTATCTGTTTTGCATCAAATGGATGAGGTCTCGGAAAGAGATAATGGCTAGAAGATAAGGGTGGGGTGACATGGAACTTCTGTAGTGTAGACAATAGGAAAGCACCATGGGGGGGTACTTGTCTCAGCATGACTTGTCTCCTAGCTGTCTGATGGCCATCAGCCATCTCAAACCAGGTTTAGCTGTTTATGCAAGCTGACTGCTAAAATGCAGAAAGTTCTGGAAGGGCCAGGACTCCATTTTGATCAAAAGGCACACAAATACCGTATGGTATCAGCTTAGATAAAAATACATTTCCACAGAGGGCAGTGCATTTGATGTAGTGTATATGGATTTTAGCGAGGCTTTCGATAAGGACCCACATGGCAGACTGGTCATGAAAGTAAAAGCCCATGGGATCCAGGGCAAAGTGGCAAGTTGGATCCAAAATTGGCTCAGAAGCAGGAAGCAGAGGGTAATGGTTGATGGGTGTTTTTGTGACTGGAAGGCTGTTTCCAGTGGGGTTCCGCAGGGCTCAGTACTAGGTCCCTTGCTTTTTGTGGCATATACCAATGACTTACACGTGAATGTATGGGGTATGATTAAGGAGTTTGCAGATGATACTAAAATCGGCTGTGTGGTTGATAATGAAGAAGAAAGCTGGAGACTGCAGGAAGATATCAATCAACTAGTCGGGTGGGCAAATGGAATTCAATGCGGAGAAGTAATTAAGGTAATGTATTTGGGGAGGGCTAACAAGGCAAGGGAATACAACAACTATTTATATAGCGCCTTTAACATAGTAAAACGTCCCACGGCGCTTCACAGCAGTGTTACAAGACAAAACAGATAAATAAGTTGTTAACGCAGATGACTCAAAGCTTGGATAAAGAGGTAGGTTTTAAGGAGCCTCTTAAAGGAGGAAAGAGGTGTAGCATAGAAACATAGAAAATAGGTGCAGGAGCAGGCCATTCAGCCCTTCTAGCCTGCACCGCCATTCAATGAGTTCATGGCTGAACATGAAACTTCAGTACCCCCTTCTCGCCATACCCCTTGATCCTCCAAGTAGTAAGGACTTCATCTAACTCCCTTTTGAATATATTTAGTGAACTGGCCCCAACCACTTTCTGTGGTAGAGAATTCCACAGGTTCACCACTCTCTGGGTGAAGAAGTCTCTCCTCATCTCGGTCCTAAATGGCTTACCCCTTATCCTTAGACTGTGACCCCTGGTTCTGGACTTCCCCAACATTGGGAACATTCTTCCTGCATCTAACCTGTCTAAACCCGTCAGGATTTTAAACGTTTCTATGAGGTCCCCTCTCATTCTTCTGAACTCCAGTGAATACAAGCCCAGTTGATCCAGTCTTTCTTGATAGGTCAGTTCCACCATCCCGGGAATCAGTCTGGTGAATCTTCGCTGCACTCCCTCAATAGCAAGAATGTCCTTCCTCAAGTTAGGAGACCAAAATTGTACACAATACTCCAGGTGTGGCCTCACCAAGGCCCTGTACAACTGTAGCAACACCTCCCTGCCCCTGTACTCAAATCCCCTCGCTATGAAGGCTAACATGCCATTTGCTTTCTTAACCGCCTGCTGTACCTGCATGCCAACCTTCAATGACTGATGTACCATGACACCCAGGTCTCGTTGCACCTTCCCTTTTCCTAATCTGTCACCATTCAGATAATAGTCTGTCTCTCTGTTTTTACCACCAAAGTGGATAACCTCACATTTATCCACCTTATACTTCATCTGCCATGCATTTGCCCACTCACCTAACCTATCCAAGTCACTCTGCAGCCTCATAGCATCCTTCTCGCAGCTCACACTGCCACCCAACTTAGTGTCATCCGCAAATTTGGAGATACTACATTTAATCCCCTCGTCTAAATCATTAATGTACAATGTAAACAGCTGGGGCCCCAGCACAGAACCTTGCGGTACCCCACTAGTCACTGCCTGCCATTCTGAAAAGTACCCATTTACTCCTACTCTTTGCTTCCTGTCTGACAACCAGTTCTCAATCCACGTCAGCACACTACCCCCAATCCCATGTGCTTTAACTTTTCACATTAATCTCTTGTGTGGGACCTTGTCGAAAGCCTTCTGAAAGTCCAAATATACCACATCAACTGGTTCTCCTTTGTCCACTTTACTGGAAACATCCTCAAAAAATTCCAGAAGATTTGTCAAACATGATTTCCCCTTCACAAATCCATGCTGACTTGGACCTATCATGTCACCATTTTCCAAATGCGCTGCTATGACATCCTTAATAATTGATTCCATCACTTTACCCACTACTGAGGTCAGGCTGACCGGTCTATAATTCCCTGTTTTCTCTCTCCCTCCTTTTTTAAAAAGTGGAGTTACATTGGCTACCCTCCACTCGATGGGAACTGATCCAGAGTCAATGGAATGTTGGAAAATGACTGTCAATGCATCCGCTATTTCCAAGGCCACCTCCTTAAGTACTCTGGGATGCAGTCCATCAGGCCCTGGGGATTTATCGGCCTTCAATCCCATCAATTTCCCCAACACAATTTCCCGACTAATAAAGATTTCCCTCAGTTCTTCCTCCCTACTAGACCCTCTGACCCCTTTTATATCCGGAAGGTTGTTTGTGTCCTCCTTAGTGAATACTGAACCAAAGTACTTGTTCAATTGGTCTGCCATTTCTTTGTTCCCCGTTATGACTTCCCCTGATTCTGACTGCAGGGGACCTACGTTTGTCTTTACTAACCTTTTTCTCTTTACATACCTATAGAAACTTTTGCAATCCGTCTTAATGTTCCCTGCAAGCTTCTTCTCGTACTCCATTTTCCCTGCCCTAATCAAACCCTTTGTCCTCCTCTGAGTTCTAAATTTCTCCCAGTCCCCAGATTCGCTGCTATTTCTGGCCAATTTGTATGCCACTTCCTTGGCTTTAATACTATCCCTGATTTCCCTAGATAGCCACGGTTGAGCCACCTTCCCTTTTTTATTTTTACGCCAGACAGGAATGTACAATTGTTGTAATTCATCCATGCGGTCTCTAAATGTCTGCCATTGCCCATCCACAGTCAACCCCTTAAGTATCATTCGCCAATCTATCCTAGCCAATTCACGCCTCATACCTTCAAAGTTACCCTTCTTTAAGTTCTGGACCATGGTCTCTGAATTAACTATCATTCTCCATCCTAATGCAGAATTCCACCATATTATGGTCACTCTTCCCCAAGGGGCCTCTCACAATGAGATTGCTAATTAGTCCTCTCTCATTACACAACACCCAGTCTAAGATGGCCTCCCCCCTAGTTGGTTCCTCGACATATTGGTCTAGAAAACCATCCCTTATGCACTCCAGGAAATCCTCCTCCACCATATTGCTTCCAGTTTGGCTAGCCCAATCTATGTGCATATTAAAGTCACCCATTATAACTGCTGCACCTTTATTGCATGCACCCCTAATTTCCTGTTTGATGCCCTCCCCAACATCACTACTACTGTTTGGAGGTCTGTACACAACTCCCACTAACGTTTTTTGCCCTTTGGTGTTATGCAGCTCTACCCATATAGATTCCACATTATCCAAGCTAATGTCTTTCCTAACTATTGCATTAATCTCCTCTTTAACCAGCAATGCTACCCCACCTCCTTTTCCTTTTATTCTATCCTTCCTGAATGTTGAATACCCTTGGATGTTGAGTTCCCAGCCCTGATCATCCTGGAGCCACGTCTCCGTAATCCCAATCACATCATATTTGTTAACATCTATTTGCACAATTAATTCATCCACCTTATTGCGGATACTCCTTGCATTAAGACAAAGCCTTCAGGCTTGTTTTTTTAACACCCTTTGTCCTTTTAGAATTCTGCCGCACAGTGGCCCTTCCTGTTCCCCGCCCCCCCCCCCCCCCATCTCCCCTCCGTCTCCTGCCTCTGCCTCCCTTTTGTCTCCCTCTGTCTCCCTGCATTGGTTCCCATCCCCCTGCCATATTAGTTTAACTCCTCCCCAACAGCACTAGCAAACACTCCGCCTAGGACATTGGTTCCGGTCCTGCCCAGGTGCAGACCGTCCGGTTTGTACTGGTCCCACCTCCCCCAGAACCGGTTCCAATGCCCCAGGAATTTGAATCCCTCCCTGCTGCACCACTGCTCAAGCCACGTATTCATCTGCGCTATCCTGCGATTCCTACTCTGACTAGCACGTGGCACAGGTAGCAATCCCGAGATTACTACTTTTGAGGTCCTACTTTTTAATTTAGCTCCTAGCTCCTTAAATTCGTTTCGTAGGACCTCATCCCTTTTTTTTACCTATGTTGTTGGTACCAATGTGCACCACGACAACTGGCTGTTCTCCCTCCCATTTCAGAATGTCCTGCACCCGCTCCGAGACATCCTTGACCCTTGCACCAGGGAGGCAACATACCATCCTGGAGTCTCGGTTGCGGCCGCAGAAACGCCTATCTATTCCCCTTACAATTGAATCGCCTATCACTATCGCTCTCCCACTCTTTTTCCTGTCCTCCTGTGCAGCAGCGCCAGCCACGGTGCCATGAACTTGTCTGCTGCTGCTCTCCCCCGATGAGTCATCCCCCTCAACAGTACTCAAAACGGTGTATCTGTTTTGCAGGGGGATGACCACAGGGGACCCCTGCACTACCTTCCTTGCACTGCTCTTCCTGCTGGTCTTCCATTCCCTATCTGGCTGTGGACCCTTCTCCTGCGGTAAGACCAACTCACTACACGTGATACTCACGTCATTCTCAGCATCGTGGATGCTCCAGAGTGAATCCACCCTCAGCTCCAATTCCGCAACACGGACCGTCAGGAGCTCTCACACACGTAGTCGTCAGGGACACCGGAAGTGTCCCTGAGTTCCCACATGGTACAGGAGGAGCATATCACGTGACCGATCTCTCCTGCCATGCCTTAACCCTTAGATACCCTTAAATTGGTAATAACAATGTTACAGTTCACTTACTGATATAAAAAAACAAAAAGAAAAGCTACTCACCAATCACCAGCCAATCACTTACCCCATTGGCTGTGATGTCACCTTTTGATTCCTTTCTACTTCTATTTTGCTTTCTCTCCCGCTGTAGCTGCACAAGTACGCCTTTTATAGGCCGCTCCGACACTGCTCCCACCTCTCGCCAACTGCCGCTGACCCTCGAGCTCCCGCTGGGCCTTTTATAGGCCGCTCCGACACTGCTCCCACCTCTCGCCAACTGCCGCTGACCCTCGAGCTCCCGCTGGGCCTTTTATAGGCCGCTCCGACGCTGCTCCCGCCTCTCGCCAACTGCCGCTGACCCTCGAGCTCCCGCTGGGCCTTTATAGGCCGCTCCGACGCTGCTCTCACCTCTCGCCAACTGCCGCGAGGCGGAAAGGTTTAGGGAGGGAGTTCCAGAGCTTTAGGGCCCAGGCAGCTGAAGGCACTGCCACCGATGGCTGATATTCAAGAGGGCAGAATTTGAGGAGCGCAGACATCTTCTGGGGTTGTGAGGCTGAAATAGATTAGAGCTAGGGAGGGGCAAGGCCATGGAGTGATTTGTAAACTCGGATGAGAATTTTGAAATCGCAGCGTTGTTTAACCGGAAGCCAATGTAGGTCGGAAAGCACAGGGGTGATGGGTGATCGTGACTTGGTGCGAGTTAGGACATGGGCAGCCGAGTTTAATGGTAGGACACTGAGAAGTGTAGAGGATCAAAGGGACCTTGGAGTGCATATCCACAGACCCCTGAAGGTAGCAGTCCAGGGAGATAAGGTGGTTAAGACATACGGAATACTTGCCTTTATTAACTGAATACAAGAGGAGGGAGATTATTCTTGAAATGTATAAAACACTAGTTAGGCCACAGCTAGAGTACTGTGTGCAGTTCTGGTCACCACATTACAGGAAGGATGTGATTGCACTAGAGAGGGTACAGCGGAGATTTCCGAGGATGTTGCCTGGACTGAAAAATATTAGCTATGAGGAAAGATTGGATAGGCTGGGTTTGTTTTCTTTGGAACAGAGGAGGCTGAGGGAGACCTTACTGAAGTGTATAAAATTATGAGGGGCCTAGATGGAGTGGATAGGATGGGCCTATTTCCCTCAGCAGAGGGGTCAATAACCAGGGGGTATAAATTTAAAGTAATTGGTAGGTTTAGAGGTGATTTGAGGGGAAATGTTTTCACCCAGAGGGTTGTGGGGGTCTGGAACTCACGGCCTGAAAGGGTGATAGAGGCAGAAACCCTAACCACATTTAAAAAGTACTTGGATGTGCACTTGAAGTGCCGTAACCTTCAGGGCTACGGACCTAGAGCTGGAAAGTGGGATTCGGCTGGATAGCTCTTTGTCGGCCGGCGCGGATACGATGGGCCGAAATGGCCTTCCGTGCTGTAAATTCCTGTGATTCTGTGAACTGGTCCATTTTATGCAACAGATTGTTTAATTGTGATTTGGAATGCTTCTCTCCCTGCAGGGATTTATTGTTGTGGACTTCTGAGCTCCAGGAAGAGTGATTGTACAGGACTGCCACAGTCGATGCTAGCTAACCCTGAACTTCCACAGGTTCGGGGCCAATACAGAGTGAGAATGAAAGGAAACATGTCCCTAATCAGCTGGTCCAACAAAGGGCAGTTCTACTTTCTCTCAAATGCTTACTCTCCGTTCAAAGAAGGCAAGTGCTCTTAAAATCATTGTACCCCTGTAACGAGGGATATTCAGAATGAATCGGGCTCATTATACACACACTTTATTTTTGGGCTCCCTAGTCATGACTGACGTTTGTTCTGCCAACAACTGTTACTTCTTGGAGGGCTGTAACTGCTTCGTGAAATCAACTTGTTAAAAACTAGAGGAGCTGATTTTGAGAATAATGGCCAGAGCTCTGGGTAACATTCCTGTAACACTTGAAGTCTTCCCATTCATCATGTTCCACACATTATAGAAAAGGTAACTGATGAAACTGTTGAAGTCAGTGGAACCTTCCGCAACCTATTTGCCTGGATTCCCTGTGACTGTTCCTTGCCATATATGCTTGGACCACTCGCTTTCAATTGTGTTTCTCCAGAAGTTGGCAGCATTTGAGGTTGGCTTTGTAAAATTCTTCTGGCGTTTTAAGTTTCTAGAGAGCTATTATTTTATGACAGCTTCTGGTTTTAATCTTTGTGTTGGTTGCAGGAGAGTTTAAAAAAAGAAAGACTTGCATTTATATAGCGCCTTTCACGACCACCGGACATCCCAAAGCGTTTTACAGCCAATGAAGTACTTTTGGAATGTAGTCACTGTTGTAATGTGGGAAACGCGGCAGCCAATTTGTGCACAGCAAGCTCCCACACACTGTAATGTGATAACGACCGGGTAATCTGTTTTTGTTACATTGAGGGATAAATATTGGCCAGGACACCAGGGATAAATAGCGCCATGAGATATTTTACATCCACCTGAGGTCTTGGTTTAACCTCTCATCCGAAATACGGCACTTCCGACAGTGCAGCACTCCCCCAGAACTCACTAGATTTATGTGCTCAAGTTCCTGGAATGGGACTTTAACCCACAACTTTCTGACTTGGAGGTGAGGGTGCTACCCACTGAGCCACAGCTGGCACTGCATTGATCAAGCCAGAAAGGAAGTTTCTCTCCCCTGTAGTGACTCATACCAATGGCAGAGGACACTGACAAGCATTCCAAGGAAAAGATTGCATTCTGCAATTATTTTGACTAGTCCCAATGAAAAGACTTCATGAAGCACTAAGCATTGGCGCAACTGGAGGGCTCAATGAGGAAATAGTTTGACAGCAATGAGAAGAGAGTATCTGGCTGGCCAATCTGGAGAGTTTAGCACAGAGCTACAGGGTAAGATTAATTAGGTGGTTCTTTACTGCAAGCCCTCTTATGGGAGAGGAGAATCTAGGAATTGGTATTCCAGTTCCTGTAACCTGTTTTTGTCCAGCCCGCAAGGTCTTTCGTTACCCCTTTGAATAAGACTGCCGACTTCCGATGTCTTCTCCTCAGTGGAGTCTCTGACCAGGCGGAAGAAGCTTCCTGCAACTAATGCTGAGTTTCAAATCAAAAACACAGGCATAAGAAGTCCATGTGCAAGGACAAATGTTCAGCATTTGGCTGTGGATACTGTATTATAGTTTGTGTAATTAGTAGGTAATCACATTTTCGAGACAAAGCATCAAATCTTATGAAAGCTTGTATAATTAAAAGGAATCAGTTTCCACATGTACGTTGCCGTCACCCAACTCTACCTCACTATCACTTCTCTTGACCCCTCCATGGTCTCTAAATTGTCAGACTGCTTGACAATCATCCAGTTCTGGATGAGCAGAAATTTTCTCCAATTGAATATTGGGAAAACCGAAGCCATTATTTTTGGTCCCCGTCACTGACTCCATCCCTCCCCCTAACATCTGTCTGAGGCGAAACCACACTGTTCCCAACCTTAGTGTCATATTTGACCCTGAAATGAGTCTCCTACCACATATCTGCAGCATAACTAAGACCACCTATTTCCACATCTGTAACATCGTCCATCTCCGCCATTACCTCAGCTCATCCCTTGCTGAAACCCTCATCCATGCCTTTGTTATCTCCAGACTTGACCATTCCAACGCGCTCCTGGCTGGCCTCCCACATTCTACCCGATGTAAACTTGAGGTGATCCAAAATTCAGCTGCCCGTGTCCTAACTTGCACCAAGTCCCGCTCACCTATCACCCCTGTGCTCGCTGACCTACATTGTTTAAGCAACGCCTCGATTAGAAAATTCTCATCCTTGTTTTCAAATCTCTCTTGCCTCGCCCCTCCCCCCCCTATCTCTGTCATCTCCTCCAACCCCACAACCCCCCACGAGATTTCTGCGTTCCTCTCGAGCATTCCTGATCATAATCGCTCCACCATTGGTGGCCATGCCTTCTGTTGCCTGGAACCCAAACTCTGGAACTCCCTGCCTAAACCCCTCTGCCTCTCTACCTCTCTCCTCCTTCAAGACGCTCCTTAAAACCTACCTCTTTGACCAAGTTTTTGGTCACCCGTGCTAATTTCTCTATGTGGCTCGGTGTCAAATTGTTTGTCTCATAATGCCCCTGTGAAGCACCTTGGGACGTTTCACTACCTTAAAGGCACTATATAAATACAAGTTATTGTTGACCTTCTGCTATACTCGACTTTTATCACTTTAGATACTACGGTTGCATTAAATAATTCTAATCACTTTTAGTATTTTGGCAAATCTTTGTTCCTACAGGAGTCATAATTAGAAGGAAGAGTGGAGAGATTCGCTGTCCATTAGCGGTAGAGGCTTTTGCTGCTCACCTTGGCTATATCTGCAAATATGACGATAAGTACAGCAAGTGAGTACATACTGGGACACCGTAGTCTTTCATCTGCTAGCTATGTATGTGCTTCAAAATCTGTCGGGCACTCCTTCTCACAGAGTAAAAACCTGTACTGTGTGTAGCAGTAGCATTAATGGATTGAAGAATTATGGTTTATTTATGGCTTTTGTACATAAATGCCTACTTTGATTTCTGGATCATTTTATTTAATGAGTTACTTTATGTGGGACCCATATAATGCACGGTTTCCTCAGGCCATTAAGGATATTGTGAAGAGTGCGAAGCATAATAAACAACGCGGGTATTGGTTTGACTTCATACACTCAAACACTAGAAGGATATTTTGGAAATATGGTTAGACTGGGTATAGAGAACCAAAATTAAAAGTGGAAGACATGATGCGATTTTCCAGAATAACGAAGACTTTGCGGAGGATGATTAAACGGTTAGATTCAAAGATGATAACTCTGTAGAAAGGCATTAGTTTGGTATTTTCCTCTTATCCGTTTGCCCCATGATTAATCAGAAGAAATTTGTTTCTCCCTGCCCCGCCAGAGCGGCAGTTTCAGATATTGAGTGTTTATATTTTAATGCTTCTCGTTCCATGCATTTTCTATTGAATTGCTATCTTCAAATCTAACCGTTGCATCCACCGCCGCAATGTCTGCATCTCTTCTGAAAAATCATATCTGGATTCCAAACGGACCTTTCCTCTTGTGTTTAATCTTGGTGCTCTGTATGTTGTCAGAATTATTATGCAAATTGGATGCAGTCCAGGATAAGATTAAGTTAACCACATTAACTTGGCTTAGAAACTGCTCAACATTTCTTAACTGCTATCAGAATTATTATAGAATCATAGAAGCTTACAGCACAGAAGGAGGCCATTTGGCCCGACGTGCCTGTGCTGGGTGATTGAAAGAGCTGTTGTGTTTAGTCCCACATCCCCGCCTTTTGTCTGCAACCCTGTAAATTGCTCATACTCAAGGACTTGGCCAACTCTATTTTAAAATTATTTTTGGAATTGGCTTCCAGCACCTTTTTCAGGTAGAGCGTTCCAGACCACGACAACTGTGTGAAAATAATTTCCTCACCTATACTCGAAATATTTTTACATTGATTTTGAATCTATGACCTCCAGTTATTGATTCATTGGCCAGAGAGAATATTTTTTTCCCTGTTAACTCTATCAAAACTCTCATCATCTTGGAAAATCTCTATTAGCTCATCTCTTAACCTTTTCTGCTCCATGGAGAACAGTCCTAACTTTTCCAACCTCTCTTCATAACTGAAGTCATCATCATCATAGGCAGTCCCTCGAAGCGAGGATGACTTGCTTCCACCTCAAAAAGGATGAGTTCCACAGGTGTTTCAATGAAGGACCTAATATTCCAGATCCCGAACTACATCTTGAAGGGTGGAAGATGCCTGTGCGTGGATTTTTTTTAACGTGGGGTGACCGTTGCACACCAGCCACCACACAGGCTTGACAGAGCTAGGTCTTGGTCTAGTGGCAAGGATTATCCAAGACGACTGGAGACCAGCTCTACTGCACGGACCTAGTGCACACACACACATATCGCAGTGTGGGCTGGCCTGTGCTGCCCCTGGGCCCTCGCCTCTCCTGGGCCCCGGTCACTTCCCTCTATGGACTCTTGCCGTTCCTTCGCCCCTCCTGCTGTGCCCGCCCGCACTGCAATCAGCGACCTGGCTTCGTAGCCGTCGCCCTCCTGCAGCAGCACGCGCTGCTCCCTCCAATGGCCCCAGCCTGCTGATGGTCTTGCAGGCCAGGCTGTCGCACGCTGCTCTCTCCAGTGGCCCCAGCCTGCTGAAGTACCTCTTCCCTGGTAACACCAGGTCCTGACTCTAGTTCCCAAGTCTCAAATCTTTTCTTCCCAGCCTCAGTCCCTGGTTGTTCACGCAAATGAGTGCTGGGATGAAACAGCTGGATTTAGCAGTGTAAGCACAAGGAGCCAATCTGACCTAAACAAGCACCAATGTAAAAGTATTATGTTTATTACCAAAAATAGGACCCGACTGCTCTTTTATTGAGCCTTTTTCCAGTGGCATGTGCACTAGTTTGGAAAGGATTTGTTGTTCTCGCACACGGTATGAACTTTAAATAAATAGTTGTGCAACAAAGGGATATGGAAATTGTACCAAGGCCAGAGGCAGATTTGCATTTATCATCATAGGCAGTCCCTCGAAGCGAGGATGACTTGCTTCCACGCCAAAAAAAAATGAATTCACAGGTGTTTCGAACGAAGAACCCGAACTACATCCTGAAGGGTGGAAGATGCCTGTGCGTGGACTTTTTTAACGTGGGGTGGCCGTTGCACACCAGCCACCGCGGGGGCTTGACAGAGCTAGGTCTTGGTCCAGTGGCAAGGATTACCCAAGACTAACTGGAGACCTGCTCTGCTGCAAGGACCTAGTGCACACACACATCGCAGTGTGGGCCTGCCTGTGCTGCCCCTGGCCTCGAACTCATGTCTGCCCTGGGCCCCGATCACATCCCTTCACAGCTCCTTCGCCCCGCCCTCGCCGCTCCTGCTGTATCTGCCTGTCATGTATCCGACATGGCTACTGTTGGTACTATCACAAGGTGTGCCACCAGAGGGCACAGCAGTGGGAGACTCATGGGTTACTTGTACAGGTGTGCCTGGCCTAGTATAAAAGGCAGGCCACCAAGTTTGATCCTCACTCTGGAGTTAACTAATAAAGGACTAAGGTCACTACAGTTCAAGTACAACACATTGCCTCGTGGAGTCATTACTAGACCATCTAAGGACACAACAATTGGCGACGAGATTACGAACTTTCGCGCAGATATGGCTACCCTTGGCACATTGCAGCAGTTCGCCGATGGTGATGATTGGGACGCTTTTGTGGAGAGGCTCGACCATTTCTTCAGGAGACGATCCAGCCACAGTGGCTGATAAGCGCGAGCTATCTTGCTAACCAGTTGTGGGTCCACCGTCTATGGCCTCGTCAGGGACTTGCTGGCACCAGCGAAGACAACGACCAAGTCGTACAAGAAGCTCGTAACCCTGATCCATGAGCAACTCCAGCCCAAGGAGAGAATCCTCACAGCCAGACACCGGTTCTACACCCACCGGCGGCCCGAAGGCCAGGAAGTCGCGAAGTACGCAGCAGACCTAGGAGGCTGGGGGCACCGTGCGAGTTCGGCACCCACCTCAACGAAGCGCTGCGGGACATTTTTGTCATTGGAATTGGCCACGAGAGCCGTCTTTACAAGCTACTGTCGGCGGATACCACAGTCACACTGCAGAAGGCCATCTCTGTGAGCCAGTCATTCATGACCTCGACCTGCGGTTCTAGGCAGATGATTCACCCTCAGGACTCGAACCCGGCAGTTACTGTGCACAGAGTGGCGCCGTTTAGAGGCTGGACTGTAGAGCGCAACCCTCTCGGGGAAGAGAGAACAGGCTCCCGAGTCCCTTAACTCAGAGTCCGCCGAGGGGGGCTAATCGAGTAGCACCATGCTGGCATTGCGGAGGGAATCATAGGGCTCAGCAGTGCTGCTTTAAAGACTATGGGGCAAAGTGTGTTGAAAACTCGAGCCTGAAGGCTCTGCCTCAATGCGAGGAGTATTTGTAATAAGGTGGACGAATTAACTGCACAGGCAGCAATTAATGAATATGATATAATTGGCATCGCGGAGACATGGCTCCAGGGTGACCAAGGCTGGGAACTCAACATCCAGGGGTATTCAACATTCAGGAAGGATAGACAGAAAAGAAAAGAAGGTGGGGTAGTTCAAGAGGAAAGAGGACATTAACGTAATAGTAAGGAAGGACATTAGCTTGGATGATGTAGAATCGGTATGGGTGGAGCTGCGGAATACCAAAGGGCAGAAAACACTAGTGGGAGTTGTATACAGACCACCTAACAGTAGTAGTGAGGTTGGGGACAGCATCAAACAAGAAATTAGGGATGCGTGCAATAAAGGTACAGCAGTTATCATGGGCGACTTTAATCTACATATTGATTGGGCTAACCAAACTGGTAGCAATGTGGTGGAGGAGGATTTTCTGGAGTGTATTAGGGATGGTTTTCTAGATCAATATGTCGAGGAATCAACAAGAGAGCTGACCATCCTAGACTGGGTGATGTATAATGAGAAAGGACTAATTAGCAATCTTGTGCGAGACCCCTTGGGGAAGAGTGACCATAATATGGTAGAATTCTTTATTAAAAGGGAGAGTGACAGTTAATTCAGAGACTAGGGTCCTGAACTTAAGGAAAGGTAACTTCGATGGTATGAGATGTGAATTGGCTAGAATAGACTGGCAAAAATGATACTTAAAGGGTTGACGGTGCATAGACAATGGCAAACATTTAAAGATCACATGGATGAACTTCAACAATTGTACATCCCTGTCTGGAGTAAAAGCAGCAAAGCTGAGGACTGGGAGAAATTTAGAATTCAGCAGAGGAGGACAAAGGGTTTAATTAGGAGGGGGAAAATAGAGTATGAGAGGAAGCTTGCCGGGAACATAAAAACTGAATGTAAAAGCTTCTATAGATATGTAAAGAGAAAAAGATTAGTGAACACAAACGTAGGTCCCTTGCAGTCAGATTCAGGTGAATTTATAATGGGGAACAAAGAAATGGCAGACCAGTTGAACAAATACTTTGGTTCTGTCTTCGAAAGAAGACACGTAATCTTCCGGAAATACTAGGGGACCGAGGGTCTAGTGAGAAGGAGGAACTGAAGGAAATCTTATTAGGCGGGAAATTGTGTTAGGGAAGTTGATGGGATTGAAGGCCGATAAATCCCCGGGGCCTGATAGGCTGCATCCCAGAGTACTTAAGGAAGTGGCTCTAGAAATAGTGGATGCATTGGTGATCATTTTCCAACAGTCTATCGACTCTGGATCAGTTTCTATGGACTGGAGGGTAGCTAATGTAACACCACTTTTTAAAAAAGGAGGGAGCGAGAAAATGGGTAATTATAGACCGGTTAGCCTGACATCAGTGGTGGGGAAAATGTTGGAATCAATTATTAAAGATGAAATAGCAGCGCATTTGGAAAGCAGTGACGGGATCGGTCCAAGTCAGCATGGATTTATGAAGGGGAAATCATGCTTGACAAATCTTCTGGAATTTTTTGAGGATGTAACTAGTAGAGTGGACAAGGGAGAACCAGTGGATGTGGTGTATTTGGACTTTCAAAAGGCTTTTGACATGGTCCCACACAAGAAATTGATGTGCAAAATTAAAGCACATGGTATTGGGGGTAATGTACTGATGTGGATCGAGAACTGGTTGGCAGTCAGGAAGCAGAGAGTCGGGATAAACGGGTCCTTTTCAGAATGGCAGGCAGTGACTAGTAGGGTGCTGCAGGGCTCAGTGCTGGGACACCAGCTTTTACAATATACATCAATGATTTAGATGAAGGAATTGAGTGTAATATCTCCAAGTTTGCAGATGATACTAAGCTGGGTGGCGGTGTGAGCTGCAAGGTGAGTGGGCAAATGCATGGCAGATGCAGTATAATGTGGATAAATGTGAGGTTATCCACTTTGGGGGCAAAAACACGAAGGCAGAATATTATCTGAATGGTGGCAGATTAGGAAAAGGGGAGGTGCAACAAGATCTGGGTGTCATGGTACATCAGTCATTGAAAGTTGGCAAGCAGGTACAGCAGGCGGTGAAGAAGGCAAATGGTATGTTGGCCTTCATAGCTAGGGGTTTTGAATATAGAAGCAGGGAGGTCTTACTGCAGTTGTACAAGGCCTTGGTGAGGCCTCACCTGGAATATTGTGTTCAGTTTTGGTCTCCTAATCTGAGGAAGGATGTTCTTGCTATTGAGGGAGTGCAGTGAAGGTTCATCAGACTTGATTCCTGGGATGGCAGGACTGACATATGAGGAGAGACTGGATCAACTGGGCCTGTATACACTGGCGTTTAGAAGAATGAGAGGGGGTCTCATAGAAACATATAAATTTCTGACGGGACTGGACAGGTTAGATGCAGGAAGAATGTTCCCGATGTTGGGGAAATCCAGAACCAGAGGACACAGTCTAAGGATAAGGGGTAGGCCATTTAGGACTGAGATGAGGAGAAATTTCTTCAGAGTTGTTAACCTGTGGAATTCCCTACCGCAGAGAGTTGTTGATGCCAGTTCATTGGATATATTCAAGAGGGAGTTAGATATGGCCCTTACGGCTAAAGGATCAAGGGGTATGGAGAGAAAGCAGGAAAGGGGTACTGAGGTGAATGATCAGCCATGATCTTATTGAATGGTGGTGCAGGTTCGAAGGGCCGAATGGCCTACTCCTGCACCTATTTTCTATGTTTCTATGTATGTAAAGGCTGCAGCACAAAGGGCCACCTCCAGCGAATGTGTAAAAGAAATATGACTCACTGTGTCGATGAAGAGTATGCAGATGGCCAGGAATCCAGCGTGGATTATGAATTGATAGCAGAAAGGCAGCCCAGCCCCATGGGGAGGTACATAGCATGTGTACCTGTACCACCGAGTGTTCCCCGCTGAAGATGAAAGTCGCGATAAAGGGCGTTCCAATCTTCTTGGAAGTGGACACGGGGGCGAGCCAGTCAATGATGAATCAAGGAGCCTTTGAGAGGCTGTGGGACAATCAAGCTGAATGACCCTAGTTGGTCCCGGTTCAGACAAAGTTGCGCACCTACACCGATGAAATCATCCCAGTTGTTGGTAGCATGAATGTAACGGTACTCCATGATGGTGCGGTGCACAAGTTACCTCTCTGGATTGTTGCAGGTGATGGACCAACGCTGCTCGGCAGAAGGTGGATGGAGAAGATCCATTGGAAATGCGAAGACTTCACCTCTCCAGTGATTGAAGCCCCCTGTGCTCGGAGGCAAAGCAAGCCCTCACCTGAGGGTGGATCCGGCACCAGAGAGTAGACCAGCACGGCACCCGAAACACACATCGCTCAGCACGACTGCGTGGAGATGATCCAGCTGAGATGACCCGAACACACCTTCCAGGCTCCAGTGGCAAGACGGAGGAAGAAAATAGGATCCAAAGGCGACTTCCCAGCTTCGGAGGCAGAACCTGGGGAGAAGAGAATCACCGCAGTCGACATCGTGGATGGAGGAAAGATGGCGTCCAAACCACGAGGTGAGGCGCTGAAGACAAAGCTGGCCGCGGCCAGACCACGAGGTGCAGCGCTGATGGAGCAACACATGGCACCAGACAGAGAAGCGGATTGGGGTAAAGAAAGCAAGGCTGTCTTAAAGGAGGCCGGCAACCCACCACAATTAAAGGGACAGCCACACACTTAAGCAAAGTAACAGTAATTGTAAGTTAGACGAAAAAAGTGTAATTGATCATGTAAAATGTGTAACCGATAATCTGCGCAACCAGCGAGGAAAAGTCAAGTGAATAAGTAAAATGTATAATTGATGAACTGAACTGTGCACATACAACCAGTGAGGAAAAGGTCGCATGATCGCAATCGGACACACAGTGGGTCCAGCATAAGTAATGAAACCTTGTGCGATGCAAGGTTTTAACTGCACGCAGCCAATGCAGTGGGCAGACACCCATCGGGAGCACACAGGTCCAGCGAGCTACCCAATGCTGTAGCCCGTGTCCCGGGGACCAGAGTCATGCATCATGGAGTGTGGCCACAAGCAGCTAACACACACGAGCTGCAGAGCAAGCAACCTCAGCAGGGTAACGACACTGGTATCGATACCATGCCCCGGGTCGGCTCCACCTGGATGGCACAAACTGCCACGAGCCTGAAGGAGCAGACTGCACCAAGGCACAGTCCCCAGACACCATCACCACCACGGCCATACCCCTAGATGTAGAGTCACCCGGCACTGTTCCCCCGAAGGAAACAGGCACCAGCCAGGATCCCAAACCAAGCGACGCCCAGGCCAGCTAGCCAGCAGTTCCCTGTGCACTGCTAGACAACAGCCCCTCAGGGAGCAGCTGTGACCCAGGGCGCAAAGAAAGGACAGGGAGGTCACAGGCATCTGTGAACCGGCCCGACGCTAGGGACCACGGCAACAGCCCCGAGAGCTGGCTACGCGAGCCAACCGGGTTCCCACTGCCAGCACCGGGCACTGAGCCACCACCAGACTGCAAAGGACACAACCCAGCAGTTCCGGAACTAGCTTGCCCTCACGCACTGCTCACTGCACATCGATAAGGCATCTAACAGACTTGTCGTCGAACTACAAAAATAATGGCGAGGGGGAGGGAAATGGAGTGTCAGGGATACACACACACACACGCACACGCACACCTGGAGTGATGTCATGTATCCTACATGGTTACTTTGGTACTATCACAAGGTGTGCCACCAGAGGGCACAACAGTGGGAGACTCGTAGGTCACCTGTACAGGTGTGCCTGGCCTAGTATAAAAGGCAGGCCACCAGGTGTGATCCTCACTCGCGTTAACTAATAAAGGACTAAGGTCACTACAGTTCAAGTACAACACACTGCCTCGTGGAATCATTACTAGAGCATCTAAGGGCACGACACTGCTCCCGCTCCAATCACCGATCTGGACCTTGCTGACGTCATTCTTTGCTGCCGTCACCCTCCTGCACCAAGCTCGCATTGCTCCCTGAAGTGGCCTGTGGTGCTCCCGGGCCGCCCCCTCACCGCTCCTTTTATGGCCCCGACATAAATTATATTTATGCAGTGTTTGCGCTGCAGTTATGCAGTTGCATTTATACAGTGCCTTTCACAACCTCAGGACGTTTCAAAGCGCTTTACAGCCAGTGAGGTACTTTTGGAGTGTAGTCACTTGTAATGTGGGAAATGCTGCAGCCAATTTTCACACAGCAAGCTCCCACAAACAGCAATGTGATGATGACCAGATCATCTGTTTTAGGCAACCTGCCGACCCTCATTACATCACATTGAAAATACTCAATCTCTAGTTTAAATCTCTAAATGTCTTTGTCTCGTCTCCAAATCTCCGGAACCTAAACAGTGTTAACCCCACTATTGGTGGCTGTGCCGTCATCATTCTCAGTGCCACTCTGGAATTCCCTCTTTAAAAATCCCTCTACCTCTCCATGTCCCTGTCCTCTCTTAAGACCCTCTTTAAAACCTGCTTTGGCCTAATCCCTCCCATAGCTCTCTGTCCATTTCAGGCCTGTGTGAAGTACCTTGGGACATTCTTCTATGTTAAAGGTGCTATATGAATGCAAGTTGTTGGCCTGGTTTCCCCTTGCAATGTCCGTGCCAAGCAAAGCCCTATGCCACCAAGACCTCTACATAGGAGCAGAAGATCTGGATACCGCGAGTGCTGCCATTCATCCTCACTAATAACAGCCCGATTCGCCAGAATAAATGTGGGCACAGCAGTAACTTCCCACTGATTTTTTGTTGTTGAAGATAATGCTCTGTTCTCCCTCTCTAAATTATCTTGAGATGAATATCCTTATTCTGTTTTCTATCCAAGGGCTGTTATCTATCCATAGTTTTTATGGGAATGTCTTATACTTGTTGTTTGGGGGTCATTCCCACACTGGAGGGGTACATTTTTTTCCAAAATTAAATGTGGTCCCATGGTCTCGCGTGCTTGCATTGCATTTTGTAGGGCTTTAGCCTTCAAGACAGGCTAGCGTTGCTCGCTGTACCTCCCACTCGTGACAGATCAATTTTCAGAACTCGGTGTACAGGAGGTCAATGTATTTGGTCACAATCATTTATACAAGGGAAGGAAGCTTTAGATAGTTCTACAACACACCCTTCACACAGGCCCTGAATTTCTTTGACTGTCGGTTCTGCAGTTGTTCCGTTGTTGAGCTGGGTAATGGTGCTGCTCACCAGCAGAGGGAGTTCCACACTACTTTTCAGGGTTTAATGCAACTCAGCTGTAACTAAGTTTCTGCTGCCCCTCCCCAAGGAAACGTCCGTGTAACAACGGCATAGCTCACTCTACTGGCTCTATCCTGCTCATTTTGGCTGAGTTCAGGTGCTTTAATAATTATGCTCTAAACCCCTTGTGTGAATCACTTAAGCAAATCATGGTAAAGGCTTTTTTTGGTAACCACTGTCTGACAGCAAGGTCAGCAGCTGACAAGTGGTGCTGCCTGCAAATTCTACCAAATCACTTGATGGCATCTCTCTCCCATAGCATCAGTCCAGACTGGCATGCCCACTTTGGTGCTAGCTCTGCCCACTGGGTGCCTTACCAGGGCAGTAGCCAGCAGCACGCCCAGATTCTCTCAAGATCCCTGCACCCTCCTACCCAGAGGTACAAGAGGAGCCTTGCACTCCCGAGTCTTCGTCGTGCTGTCTGCAACTCCCTCGGCCAGGACTGATCAACAGTGCAGAAAGAAGTGGAAATGCCTCACGAGGATAGGCAAGGGTAGCATGTCACCATGCTAGCCGTTTCCTGCCTGGACATCACCGCAATATTCTCCATGTAAAGGGACTCTCGTGCTCACACTACCCGCCCTTCACACTAAACTCTGGGTAAGGACACCCACCACTCCAATAGCACACACCCAACTAGCTTGTACATCCCAAAGCACCACCTTCCTCGTACTGAAACCCCCCAATCCTTAACGGGCAGCCTTACCTCCTTCCCTCACACACGCAGCCTTTCACCCACAGCTTACAATGAAAGAAATGTTCGCTTACAAATACACAGGCCACTTGTCTCATGATTTGTCATGAATCGAGTCTTCAAGCCTTCGATGAAGTTGGCAGATGCCCAATGGCACCCTTGGAGACCCTTTGGCAGTGTTCCTATTAAGTCGCACGGCCGCTCAGCGCTCTCGGAGTCCCGCTCTGCCGATTGAGCTGCCTTTTAAATTGAAAAAACTGTTGAAGGGACTGCACGGCTCCAAAAAAAAGTACAGGGACCATTGCCTCTGAGGTCACTGTGGGACCAGTTCGGCCTGTAGACATGACAAGGGAGCTGGTTAACCTGCTGCTGTCCTTGGCCACATTGCCCGATTCTCCTGGCCTGGGCAAACTGCCGCTACTCTTATGATGGCATAGAGCGGTATGCCCATGGGGAACACCCTCTCTTATCTCGAGTCAATGTGAGGCTGGGGGAAACTCTGCGTTCCCAAAGGGAGGAACGCACGATGGTAAAGTGAAGTGCAGGCGTCGGTAATTCTTTTCTCTAAATATGAAGGGATTAAAAAGGTTGCTGGGCAGCCAGTAATCAGGAAGTAGTCAGTGCCCTCTCTAGCTCACTAACTTCACTCACTTACTCTGAAGTGTTAGAAGAGCTGCTAGGGTTCTCTGAGGCTCGTGAATCTTTGGAATTCTCTACCCCAGAGAGCTGTGGAGGCTGGGGCATTGCTTATATTTGAGGTGGAGCTGGACAGATTTTTGAACGATAAGGAAATCGAGGGTTATGGGGAGCAGGCAGGGAAGTAGAGTTGAGGCCAAGATCAGTTCAGCCATGATCTTATTGAATTGTGGAGCAGGCTCGAGGGACCAAATGGCCTACTCCTGCTCCTATTTCTTATGTTCTTGTGTTGGACCATTATGTTTGGGCGATTGCAAAATGCGGCATAGACTCAGGAAACATCCGTATACCATGTTTATTTGTGTGATGGACTGTTTCATGTTTGGTGTGCTTTGAGAGAACTTGGACAGAGGTTTTTTTTTTTAATTTAGCAAATTTGTTTACTCCTCTAATTCTTGGCTCTTTGAGAATGTAGAAGTGAAAATTCCTCATCTAAGACCAAGTTCTGCGTCATAGAATCGTCATCATAGGCGGTCCCTCGATCGAGGATGACTTGCTTCCACAAGTGTTCACGATGTTTCAATGAAGGACCCGATGTTCCAGTCCTGAACTCCAATCGAAGGGTGGAAGATGCCTGTGCGTGGATTTGTTTAACGTGTGGTGACCGTTGCACATCAGCCACCACACGGGCTCGACAGAGCTAGGCCTTTATCTAGGGGCAAGGGTTGAACCAGGACGACTGGAGACCTGCTCTGCTGCACGGATCTAGTGCGCGCACATATCGCAGTGTGGGCTGGCCTGTGCTGCCCCTGGGCCCTCTGCTCTTCTGGGCCCCATACCCTCATTCGCTGCACCTTCGCCCACGATGTTCCAGGGCCCGGCGCTCCAGCTGTATTTATAGCCTCGACCTGCGGTGGTGTTCTCACACAGGTCGGGGCGGATCCACGATAGAGTCGTACAGCACAGAAGGAGGACATTCAGCCCATCGTCCCAGTGCCGGCTCTTTGAAAGAGCAATCCAATTAGCCCCATTCCCCCTGCTTTTTCCCAGGGCCCTGCAAATTCTTCCTTTACAAGTAT
Organism: Pristiophorus japonicus; assembly: GCF_044704955.1. Classification (NCBI taxonomy): domain Eukaryota; kingdom Metazoa; phylum Chordata; class Chondrichthyes; family Pristiophoridae; genus Pristiophorus; species Pristiophorus japonicus. The sequence continues at coordinate 12,561,559 of NC_091983.1, forward strand.
TTATCGAATTCCCTTTTTGAAAGTTACTATTGAATCTGCTTTCACCAACCTTTCAGGCAGTGCATTCATAACTCGCTGCGTACAGCACAAATTCTAATCTTCCCCAACCTGCTTTTCTTTGCCAATTATCTTACATATGTGCCCTCTGGTTACCAACCCTCTTGCCAGTAGAAACAGTTTCTCCATATACCAAATCAATATTTTAATCAATTTGTGTGGGGTTGTTCTCTTCCACAGGTACTTTATATCTCACAAACCTAACAAGACCTGGCAGCAAGTGTTCTGGTTTGTCCTCAGTATTGCTGTCAATAACGCATACGTCTTGTACAAGATGTCGGAGGCGTATCTCGTCAGGCGCTACACCCGGGTACAGTTTGGTGAGAGACTGGTCAAAGAGTTGCTGGGGATTGAAGAGTATCTCCCCTCGGAGTGATTTCGCTGGCAGCGCAAGTGCTGGCATCAAATCATTGCACTGCATCCACGGGGCTAAACCACATCTCACACCCTTGTCCCAAACATTAAAACAAAAGATTTTTTTTTCTCATCGTTGAGCTTTTACTTGAAATTCGCGGCGAGCGGGTCTGTTCACTCCCAGCTCTGCCACGGAGCTGCCAGGCCAACTTCTGACTGAAGACCGCACGCAGTTTGCAAAGAATCTGGACACTGGTATTGCCGTTCAAAGCAACCTAAACCATCCAAATGTAACTTGTCCTTTGATGTTCTAAGTGCTGCTGCTGGTAACTGAAGAATTAATGGTGGGCAGCCTAAGTCGTAATCCCTGGACGTAACTGGAATGATAACATAGGGGCTTTAAATTGTGGTCCAAACATGGCTTTTTATATATATATATATATATATTCCTGGCGAGGGGAAATATGCACTCTTTTTATATACAACCTGTGCACGTATGGGAAATGATAAAACCATCACAAGGAATCTTGTCATTTTCTTTGTACAAAAATGAGAACCTTAATGCGTATCATTGTTAATGATTTGCACCTTCATTGTGTTCCATAATACACCTAATGATTTCCCCCCATAGTGCAATCCAACAGCCCTGTTTAGATATTTATAATGAAAGATTTATTATGCATTCTGAATGTTTACATTGAACTAGCTATTATATCATGTTCCGAATTCACATACTGTGGGATATACTGCATTTAGAAGATGCTACACCAGACATAAATTATGTTCTTTATTCACTGACTGTTTATCACTGCAGAGGATTAGAAGTTTTTGCTTAGAATGCTAAATCCCTAGATCACGTACGTGGAGGTAGAGTTTAAAACAATATGATGAAGTACTCCCCTCGGGGAGTTGAAGTTCAGTCGCTCAGCTAGGCAGCAGGAATATGATAGTGAGATGATGTGCCATTGTGTGAATGAACTGGATGAGTGAATTAGCTGGATAGAACACTCCTATTCCCTGGAAGTGTGTCCTGCCAGCTATTCAACACAGACACTGATGGCTGGAGTGGAATGTGTGGCCCTAAATGAACTGTAATAATTAGCAATAATTGTGCAGTTCTGAAATCTCTCCATCTTGGGCTGGAGACAGCATGCAGAGTTAATCTGTTGCTTTCACATGGGATCCACTTTCTCTTTTAGTGATTTGCATTCGAGCAGTGTATGTCTCTCAATAAAAGTGCCCTGTATATTACAAATCTGTTGTATTTAAATTATAAAGATGTATGTTACAATTTACAATAAAGGAAACCTGAGAATTGTGGCTCAAAGTTGTATTATGTTGTGGTAAGCACTTAAGCTGTACTTAACTGCTCCATGTTTGGTGGAAGTGAAAGGTAGTAGATATAAGATGCCAATCACAACTACCAGGCATACAGGACATACACAGTGTCACGAAAAGTACAAGACACTCTCAATGTATCATTGATGGAGTACAGGGTGATATAAAGAGCGGGATCAGCGGTGATACACAGATCTATAACTACCCTAAACCTAACTAAGCCTCCACAGCCCTCTGGGGTAGAGAATTCCAAAGATTCACCACTCTCTGAATGAAGAGGTTTCTCCTCATCTCAGTCCTAAATGGCTGACCCCTTATACTGAGACTGTGACCCCTGCTTCTACACTCCTCAGCTCGGAGGAAACATCCTCCCTGTCAAGGCCTGTAAGAATTTTGTATGTTTTAATAAGATCACACCTCATTCTTCTAAACTTGAGAATACACGTCTGGTGGTCTCAATCTCTCCTCGTAGGACAATTGCCCCATCCCAGGAATCAGTCTGGTGAACCTTCGTTGCACTCTCTCAATGCCAGATATATCCTTCCTTGGGTAAGGAGACCAAAACTGTATAAAATACTCGAGGTGCGGTCTCACCAGGGCCCCATATAATTGCAGTAAGGCGTCTTTACTCTTGTATTCAAATCCTCTTGTAATAAAGGCCAAAGTACCATTTACTTTCTTAATCGCTTGCTGTACCTGCCTGTTAACTTTGTGTACAAGGACTGCCAGGTCCCTCTGAACACCAACATTTCCCAATCTCTCACCATTTTAAAAAAAAAAAAAAAAAAAAATTTTCCACCAAAGTGGATAACTTCACTCCATATTATATTCACATTTCTCCATATTATATTCCATTTCCAATGTTCTTGCCGGTCTATATCCCCTTGAAGCCTCTGCATCCTCCTCACAACTTGTATTCCCACCTAGTTTTGTATCAGCAAACTTGGATATATTACATTTGGTCCCCTCATCTAAATCATTGATATAGATTGTGAATAGCTGGGGCCCAAGCACTGATCCTTGTGGTACCCCACGAGTTGCAGCCCCCCCCCCCCCACAACCCAAAAATGACCCGTTTATTCCTACTCTGTTTTCTGTCCGTTAACCAATCCTCAATCCATGCTAGTATATTACCCCCAATCCCATGAGCCCTAATTTTGTTAAATAACCTCTCGTGGCACCTTATTGAAAATACAAATACATAACATCCACTGGTCCCCCTTATCTCTTCTCCTTAGGTGGTCCCTTGTATTGAGGATGACTTGCTTCCTCACTAAAAAGGGATGAGTTCACAGGTATTTTAATGAAGGACCTGATATTCCAGGTCCCGAACTACATCCTGAAGGGTGGAAGATGCCTGTGCGTGAATTTTTTTTAACATGGTGGCCATTGCACACCAGCCACCACACAGCCTTGACAGAACTAGGTCTTGGTCCAGTGGTAAGGATTAACCAAGACGACTGGAGACCAGCTCTGCTGCACGGACCTAGTGCGCGCACATATCGCAGTGTGGGCTGCCCCAAGACCCTCCGCTCTGCTGGGCTCTGATCACTCGCCGCCCCTGCTCCAATCAGTGACCTGGATTATGGTGACATCTAATCCAGTCGCCCGCTTCCCTGTCGTCACCCTCCTGCACCAGCTTGCGCTGATTCCTGAAGTGGCTCCACGCTGCACCCAGGGACGCTCGCCTTTTATGGCCCTGACCTACTGCTGGTGTTCTCACGCAGGTCGGGGCCGCTTATCTATTCTGCTAGTTACAACCTCAAAAAATTCTTAACAGATTTGTTAAATAGGATTTCCCTTTCATAAATCCATGTTGACTGCCCAATCCCATTATTTTCCAAGTACCCTTAATAATAGGTTCTAGCATTTTCCATATGACTGATGTCAGGCTAACTGGTCTGTAGTTCCTCATTTTCTCTCCCTCCTTAAAATAGCTAGGTAACATTAGCTATCTTCCAATATGCGGGAACTGTTCTAGAATCTATGGAATTTTGGAAGATGACAACCAATGCATATCTCTATAGCCACCTCTTTCAAAACTCTAGGATGTAGGCCAGCAGGTCCAGGGGATTTATCGGCTTTCAGTCCCATTAATTTCTCCAGTGTTATTTTTTACTAACACTAATGTCTTTCATTTATCCATTCTCGTTAGAACCTTGGTACTTCACTATTTCCAGGTTTGTCTCGTCTTCCGTGAAGACAGACACACAAAGTATTTGTTTAATTTCTTTGCTATTTCCTTATTCCCCATTATAATGTCACCTCTCAGCCTGTAGGGGACCCACATTAACTTTTCCTTATTACATACCTATAGAAACTTTGTCTTTTTTGTCTCACTATTACTCTCATTCTATCATACAGTCAACATAAGAAATAGGAGCAGGACATTCAGCCTCTCAAGCCTGCTCTGCCATTCAATATCATGGCTGGTCTGATCCTGGCCTCAACTCCACTTCACTGCCCGCTCCCCATAACCCTTCGCTCCCTTATTCAAAAATCTGTCTATCTCCATCTTAACTATACTCAAAGACCCAGCTGCCACAGCTCTCTGGGGTAGAGAATTCCAAAGATTCACAACCCTCAGAAGAAATTCCTCATTTCTGTTTTAAATAGGCGACCTCTTATTCTGAAACTATGCCCCCTAGTTCTAGATTTCCCCACGAGAGGAAACATTGTCTCTGCATCTACCCTGTCAAACCCCTTCATAATCTTATGTTTCAATAAGATCACCCCTCATTTTTTTAAATTCCAATGAGTATAGGCTCAATGTGCTCAATCTTTCTTCACATGACAACCCCTTCATCTCAGGCATCAACCTCGTGAACCTTCTCTGAACAGTCTCCAATGCAAGTATATCCCTCCTCTAAGACCAAACTGAACGCAGCACTCCAGGTGTGGTCTCACCAACACCTTGTACAGTTGGAGCAGGACTTCCCTACTTTTATATTCCATCCCTTTTGCAATAAAGGCCAACATTCCATTTGCCTTCCTGATTACTTGCTGTACCTGCATGCTAACTTTTTGTGTTTCATGTACAAGGACCTCCAGGTCCCTCTGTACTCCAGCATTTTGCAATCGCTCCCTATTTAAATAACTTGCTTTTTTATTTTTTCTACTAAAGTGGATAACCTCACATTTTCCCACATTATAGTCCATCCTCCAAATTTTTGCCCACTCACTGAGCCTATCTATAATCCCTTTGTAGATTCTTTGCAACCTCCTCACAACTTGCTTTCCCACCTATCTTTGTATCAGCAAATTTGGCTACGTTACACTCAGTTCCTTCATCCAAGTCATTAATAGAAACTGTAAATAGTTGAGGCTCCAGCACTGATCCCTGTGGCACCCCACTAGTTACAGTTTGCTAATCTGAAAATAACCCATTTTTCCCAACTCTGTTTTCTGTTAGCCAATCCTCTATCCATGCTAATATATTACCCCCAGCTGTTATCTTATACAGTCACTTTGCAACCACGTCTCTGTAATGGTGATTAGATCACACCTATTCTGTTGCGAATGCTTCACGCACACAGATATTTAGCTTTTGACTTTTTTCTATTTTCCCTTGAGAAGATGGTGAGTCTCCTTGAACCGCTGCAGTCTGTGTGGTGAAGCTACTCCCACAGCGCTGTTAGGGAGCAAGTTTCAGGATTTTGACCCAGTGACGATGAAAGAATGTGATATTTCCAAATCGGTATGTCACTTGGAGGTGATGGTGTTCCCATGCACCTGCTACCCTTGTCCTTCTAGGTGGGAGAGGTTGCCAGTTTGGGAGGTGCTGTCGAAGAAGCCTTGGTGAGTTGCTGCAGTGTATCCTGAAGACAATACACACTGCAGCCACGATGTGCCAGTGGTGGAGGGAGTGAATGTTTAAGGTGGAGCATCGGCTGTCGTATTGACCAAAAGGAACATTTTCTTTCATGAGATCCATCACTGCTAAACATTAACGTGAACAACACACACAGAACACTGAGTATTTACTATGAAAAATAGATTTAATCTCGAGAATTCACGTGTGCAGCAGGTGTCAACTGTGGCTCAGTGGGTAGCACTCTTGCCTCTGAATGAGTGGCAGTACTGAAGTAGCATTGCACTATCAACTGTGCCGTCTTTCAGATGAAATACTAAACCGAGGCACCGTCTGCTCTCTCAGGTGAACGCAAAAGATCTCATGAAATTATTTGAAGAGCAGGGGAGTTATCCCCGGTGTCCTGGCCAAGATTTGCCCCTCAACCAACATCACTAAAACAGATGATCTGGTCATTATCACATTGCTGTTTGTGGGAACTTGCTTGTGCGCAAATTGGCTGCTGCGTTTCCTACATTACACCAGTGACTGCATTCCAAAAGTACTTCATTGGCTGTGAGGTGCTTTGGGACATCCTGAGGTGGTGGAAGGTGCTATATAAATGCAAGTTCTTTCTTTCTATAAACATTTTACTCGATTAACACAATTAAAAAAAACATGAAAAGTTGGAATTTAAAGGTATAAAGTTTATTAAAGTTAATTCATTTTCAAAGATGCTTTCCATCACATCTATAAAAAGTATGAGCAAGATCATGCTTTGTAGAGTAGTGAGAAAAAATGCGGGAAGAGTCAATCTATGAACTGACGATACTGTTGTCATCTTTTCAACACTCCACAGTGACATCATTGCGCACAATACTAACGTTACTCTTTACAAAAGTCACTCTTAAGAATTGGGAATTAAAAGAAATTACAGTATTTTACACTGGAAAAAAATTCAACACAGTCACAAGTCACTTCAAAGCAAAAGCAAGTCCAACGTTGTTCCTCAGAGACAACATGAACACTGGTGGAATTGAAGGGCCTTCTCCATCCTTCCACTAATCCCCTTTTCATTTTGGGAGTTGCAAAGACTTTTTAATAATGGGATGTTTTCTTATTAGGAGGAAATACATCTTTAGTATTTAAAATTCCAAGACTATCAGAAATTATAAATGGAAATGATGAAGCTCTTCTACAGAATGAACTTTGGCACACTGGCATGTAAACATTTCATTTGAAAAAAAAATTATCAAACCCCATGTTCAGCAGCAGTAGAATTTCTCTTTCCAACAATGAACTCGGCAGTTCCACGTTGTGTAGTTTCTGCTTTTAAAGTTGGTAATAAAATCGCTGTCTGCCCTTTCACATAAACAAAGACATGGGAGAGAAAGAGAGAGAGACACATAGAGTGTGACAGAGTAAGAGAGAGCGAGAGACAGAGACACTCACAGAGGGAGAGGTAGAGAGGAGACAGAGAGACAGGTATGGAGGGAGAGAGAAGTGAGAGGTATAGAGAGAGGGAGACAGAGAGAGAGAGATGTCTCTTATTTTAATCATCCTTTCGTACTCCTGACTGCCAGACACTTTTATTGCATTGTGGTTACTAAATCCTAACAGTGTAACCTGACAAGACAGTCATCAATTTGGTAGACTAAATAAATATAAATGGAATAAGACTTTACAGAAAATTGATATTAAGCAAGACGTACTTGTCAGCAGAGGTGACCTCGAGAAGCAGTGGCACACACAAACCATTTTCTTTTTAAGATAGCTCCTGCTTTTTCACTTGGCAACTATTTTATAACAATTCCTCTTAAGCCTTCCAACAGGCAAAAAAAACCCGTGAAGATACTACCACTGCTAATGGTGCGTTGTGATCACCTAGGAATTTGGCTCTGTTGTTGTTACTCAACCTGGGAGAAGCAAGGCACCGGTTAGATACCACTTTGAAAAAGTCACTGCTGAAAAAGCTAGCGGGCAAATTCTCGGAGGGGTTTACAGAAAGTGCAGGCTGGAATCACAAACAAAAGGAATAATGTTGGTGCTGTTACAGTCACTTAACATGGCTACTTACGTAATAAATATAAAATACCTGTGAATTGTCAACAGGCTTTGATCCATTAAATAACATTTAGCAATGTGTTTGTGCCTCGCAATTACAGGTTACACCCACTCCCAGCCCCTCAAGCACACAAAGAACTAAGAAAAGTGCCACGGTTTAGTTGAATGTAGTAAAGACAAACCAAAATGCAAGTACAGCGTGTGGCTCTTGTTTGGTTTCTTTTGGATAGGGTTTCATTTCCCTACATCTAACTCTCTTTGTTCAATCAGTTATTATTGGCTTACAAAATCCATTATATGCTGAATTACAGGAGATATGGAGTCTGCAAATTCTGCAGTGAAAACTGATCAGAAAAAGCACAGTAGCTTTGCATTTGGACGACAGATCCGATACAAAAATTAACTGTAAAAATAACATGCGAATTCAGAAACACTGCGGAGCTGGACACCAGACCTCTTTCCAGGCGTTAATGTTTTGACTGTTCGATGAGCTCATAAGCAGCCTTCATTATTAGTGCAGTGCATTTCCTATAAAACTGAAATCTATATTGGGAAACTTCCACAAGAGAAGAACTGAACTGGTTCTTGTTAGGGATGGAAGTATGTGTACCGTCCTATTTAACTGTTTTACCTAACTCTACATCAGAAAGGAGGGAGGGGTAAATGAAAAAGTAATATATCTATAGTAACTGGAACCATGAGTTTTGAAACTCGATACATTAATTCAAGAAAAGGTGGAATATGGAACTCTTTCAAAAATCGAGGTATATGGTTGAATGCAAACTTGATTTACCAATTTAAATATTGTCCACATTGAAAGTTCCAAAATGTAGCGGTCCCGATGTATTACTGCTGTAAATTAAGTGTGAATTTCCACTGTTGTGAAAGGGATGAACTGCAGACTTCCACTGTGAGCCCACCGCTCCTGGTGTTCCGACTGTCCAGGCACAAGTTGCTTCCCACATGCCTTAGTTTTGCATTGTTCTCAATTTGTTCCCATTTCTGTAAAGGAGTTGTATCACCAAGAGTAGGTTAGTGTGCTAAATGAGTTATAAAAACAGCTCAAAATTGTAAGTATTTACAGCACTGAAACAGGCCATTCGGCCCAACAGATCCATGCTGGTGTTTATGCTCCACACAAGCCTCCTCCCATCCCTCTTTATCTCACCCTATCAGCATAACCCTCTATTCCTTTCTCCCACTTGTGCTTATCCAGCTTCTTCTTGAATGTATCTACACTATTCACCTCAACTACTCCTTGTGGTAGCGAGTTCCACATTCTAACCACTCTGGGTAAAGAAGTTTCTCCTGAATTCCTTATTGGATACAAAAGTATGGAGCACTGTAGGGATATAGTATCTTTAGGGGGATAACATTAAAACTGAGTAAGAATTAGACAATGTGCTAGTGATATTGAATGATGAGATTAGTAATGAAATAAGTACATTTAAAATGAAAAGAGGGGATATATTAAATAAACTAATCAAACGCAAAGGATAAAACCCGTGGTCCGAATGGATTGTATCCACGCAATTTGAAAGAATCTAGGGAAGAGATAGCAGAAGCATTACTACACATATTTAATAATTTGTTAGAAAAAGGAATAGTGTCAGAGGACAGGCAGATAGATAACATAATACCTATATTTAAGAACATGTCCAGAGAATTACAGACCAGCCAGCTTAACATCGGTGGTAGGGTAAATAATAGAATCCTGACGAAAGGAGAAAATAGAAGAACTAGAAACCAAAAATATATTCATGAATAGTCAGCATGGATTTTAAAAGGGAAAGTCTTGCTGGACCAACCTCACTGAATTTTTTGAAGAGGTAACAGAGAGAGCAGACAATGGTAGACAACATTTAGATTTGAATATGGGGAATATGATTAAGAAGTTTGCAGACGATACTAAAATTGGCTGTGTGGTTGATAATGAAGAGGAAAGTCATGGGCTGCAGGAGGATATCAATCTACTGGTCAGGTGGGCCAAGCCGTATACACATTAAGCGCTAGGCACTTAATAGTGTAGATGAACAAAAGGGACCTTGGAGTGCTTGTCCACAGATCCCTGAAAGTAGCAGGCCAGGTGGATAAGGTGGTTAAGAAGGCATACGGAATGCTTGCCTTTATTGGCCAGGGCATAGAATATAAGAGCAGGGAGGTTATGCTTAAATTGTATAATACTTTGGTTAGGCCACAACTGGAGTATTGCGTGCAGTTCTGGTCGCTGTATTATAGGAAGGACATGATTGCACTAGAGAGGGTGCAGAGGAGATTTACTAGGATGCTGCCTGGAATGGAGAATATTAGTTATGAGGACAGATTGGATAGGCTGGGTTTGTTCTCATTGGAACAGAGGAGGTTGAGAGGAGACCTCATTGAGGTGTACAAAATATTGAGGGGCCTGGACACAGTGGATAGTAAGGGTCTATTTCCATTGGTGGAGGGGTCTATTACGAGGGGGAATATTTTAAGGTGGTTGGTGGACGGTTTAGAGGGGATTTGACGGGGGGGGGGGGGGGGGGGTTCTTTACGCAGAGGGTTGTAGGGATCTGGAAGAGTGTTGGATGCAGAAACCCTTACCACTTTTAAGAGATGGTTGGACAGGCACTTAAAAGTGCAGTAACCTGCAGGTAATTGGGATTAGACTGGACAGCGCAGATATGATGGTAAGTACAGCAGGGAATAGAATACGGCCAGGGTGATCCTCGACTAGTTTCGATCGCCTGGATGGGTCGGAGAGGAATTTTCCCAGATTTTTTCTCCCTAAATTGGCCTGGGTTTTTATCTGGCTTTTGCTTCTCCCAGATCACATGGCTCTGGTTGGGGTGGAGTGTAGCATGTTTTAGTTTAAGGGGTGTCGCAGTTGTGTGAGGCGGACTGGTTGGGCTGGGTGCTCTTTGTCTTTCTGTCATTGTTCATAGGTTTATATGTAACCTTCAGGGCTGGTGACCGAGGGCCGTGTGGCTCTTTGTTGGCCGGCGCGGACACGATGGGCCGAAATGGCCTCCTTCTGCGCTGTAAATTTCTATGTTTCTATGATAATGCAGTAAATGTAATTTATCTAGATTTTCAAAAGGCCTTCGATAACATAACCCATAATAGACTGATGAATAAGGTCAGAGAATGCGGAGTCAGAGGACAATTAGCAGAATGGATAGCTAGCCAAGAGTAGGGGTAAAGTGTAGCTATTCATAGTGGCAGAAGGTGGGTAGTGGTGTTCCACAAGGATCAGTGCTGGGACTGTTGTTCACAATTTATATTAACGATTTAGACTTTGGAATCAAAAACACAATTTCTAAATTTGAGGATGATATCAAATAGTCAATACTGAGTACGATTGCAACAAATTACAGGACGACATTAAGAAACTTGTAGAATGGGCATATAATTGGCAAATGAAATTCAAAACAGAATAGGGAGGTCATTTATTACTTGGAGGATGCAAGTCTAGCTGGGATAGAGGAACAAAGGGATCTCGGAGTACAAATACACAAATCACTAAAAGTTGCGACACAGGTTAACAAGGCCATTAATAAAAACAAACCAAGTACTAGGGTTTATTTCTAGAGGTTTAGAATTGAAAAGTAGGGAAGTTATACTAAACCAGTTTCGAACCTTAGTTCAACCACACTTAAGAGTACTTCGTACAGTTCTGGTCCCACATTATAAAAAGGATATAGAAGCACTAAAGAGGGTGCAGAGAAGATTTACAATGATGATATCAGAAATGCGAAGGTATACATATCAGGAAATGATGAACAGGCTGGGTCTCTTTTCTCTTGAAAAAGGGCTGAGGGGTGACCTAATAGAGGTCTTTAAAATTATGAAAGGTTTTGATAGAGTGGATACAGAGAGAATATTTCCACTTGTGGGGAAGAGCATAACTAGAGGCCATCATTAGAAGATAACCACCAAAAAATCCAATCGGGAATTCAGAAGAAACTTCTTTACCCAGAGAGTGGTGAGAATGTGGAACTCGCTACCACAGGGAGTGGTTGAATCGAATAGTATCGATGTATTTAAGGGGAGGCTAGATAAGCGTATGAGGGAGAAGGAAACAGAGGGTTATGCTCTGAAAAGATGGGAGGAGGCTCGAGTGGAGCATATACACCGGCGTGGATTGGATGGGCCGAATGGTCTGTATCTGTGTCGTACATCCTCTGTAGTTAATGATAAAGGTTACTTTTTCTAAAAATGGTATAAATAAGGCTAATCAAGCTTCACTCAGTAGGAACTTTAGCTACCCCTTTGAGGAGGGGCACCGTGAATGACCTGGACAGGCCAATTGCTCACTTTACACGGGAGTTTTCAGGGAATAAGACTGCGTGTACTGCTCTGTATGTAGTCTTAAGATCAATGTTTTGAAAAAATAATACTATCCCCTAGCTTTCGCGAAGCTGCGATTACCCAACAAGCACCCTTAGCATTAACCGCTGCTACAACATTCGTTACCTACCTGTCTGCTGTCATTGTCTCTGCATCCTTGCAGCTTTATGAGGGAACCGGCGACCTGGTCTACCACAGTAAGGCACAAATCCATGTGTTTCACCGACTTGTCTTTCGTTAGTGCCCATTCCTAACCAAATAAACCCAGAAAGACACTGAAGAGTTGTTTCAGGCCAGGACTGATACTTGTATATCTTCCCCCCGCCTCACACACCCACCACCTCCCCTCCTCACACACCCACCCACCCCACACACACCCCCACCCCCCCCTCCAAACATCCCGCAACCCCACCCCCCACCCCACACCCCCCCCACCCCCATCCCCTCCCCCACACACCCACCCCCCCCACCAAACATCCCCCCACCCCACCCCCACACACCCACCCCCTCCCCCACGCACCCACCCATCCCCTCCCCCACACACCCACCCCCCCACCCCCTCCCCCACACACCCCCTCCCACACCCCCATCCCCCCCCACCCTCATCCCCTCCCCCACACACACCCACCCCCCCTCAAAACATCCCCACCCCCATCCCCCCCCACACACCCACCCGCATCCCCTCCCCACCCCCCTCACACACCCACCCCCCTTCACACACCCCCCCCCCCCACACACACCCACCCCCCCTCACACACATCCCCCCCGCTCCAAACATCCCCCACCCCACCCCCTCCCCCACACACACCCACCCCTCCATACACACACCCATCCCCTCCCCTCCCCCGCACACACCCACCCTCCTCCACAACCTCCCCCCACACACCCCCCAAAAAAAACCATCCTCCAGCACACCCCCCCCCCTCCCACGCACACACACCCCTCCCCACGCGCCCCCCCCCCACGCACATGCCCCCCCCCACGCACACGCCCCCTTCCCACGCACACGCCCCCCTCCCCACGCACACGCCCCCTTCCCACGCACACGCCCCCCTCCCACGCCACGCCCCCCTCCCACGCTCACGCCCCCCTCCCACGCACACGCCCCCCTCCCACGCACACGCCCCCTTCCCACGCACACGCCCCCCTCCCACGCACACGCCCCCTTCCCACGCACACGCCCCCCTCCCACGCACACGCCCCCCTCCCACGCACACGCCCCCTTCCCACGCACACGCCCCCCTCCCACGCACACGCCACACACACCCCCCACACCACCCCCCCCACACACACCACCCCCCCCCACACACACCACTCCCCCACACACACACACAACACCCCCACCCTACACACACACACACCCCCACCCCACACACACACACCCCCACCCCACACACACACACACACACCCCCACCCCACACACACACACCCCCACCCCACACACACACACCCCCACCCCACACACACACACCCCCACCCCACACACACACACCCCCACCCCACACACACACACCCCCACCCCACACACACACACCCCCCCCCACACACACACACAAACACCCCCACCCTACACACACACACACCCACCCCACACACACACACACACCCCCACCCCACACACACACACACCCCCACCCCACACACACACACACCCCCACCCCACACACACACACCCACACCCCCACCCCACACACACACCCCCACCCCACACACACACCCCCACCCCACACACACACACACACCCCCACCCCACACACACACACCCCCACCCCACACACACACACCCCCACCCCACACACACACACCCCCACCCCACACACACACACCCCCACCCCACACACACACACCCCCACCCCACACACACACACCCCCACCCCACACACACACACACCCCCACCCCACACACACACACACCCCCACCCCACACACACACACACCCCCACCCCACACACACCACCCCCCCCACACACACACACAAACACCCCCACCCCACACACACACAAACACCCCCACCCCACACACACACACCCCCACCCCACACACACACACCCCCACCCCACACACACACACACCCACCCCACACACACACACACCCCCACCCCACATACACACACTCCCACCCCACACACACACCCCCACCCCACACACACACACCCCCACCCCACACCCCCCCACACCCCCACACCCCCACCCCACACACACACCCACCCCACACACACACACACCCACCCCACACACACACACACCCACCCCACACACACACCCACCCCACACACACACCCACCCCACACACACACACACCCACCCCACACACACACACCCACCGCACACACACACCCCCACCCCACACACACACCCCCACCCCACACACACCCCCACCCCACACACACACACCCCCACCCCACACACACCCCCACCCCACACACACACCCCCACCCCACACACACACCCCCACCCCACACACACACACACCCCCACCCCACACACACACACACCCCCACCCACCGCGCACACACACACCCCCACCCCACACACACCCCCACCCCACACACACACCCCCACCCCACACACACACCCCCACCCCACACACACACCCCCACCCCACACACACACACACCCCCACCCCACACACACACACACACCCCCACCCCACACACACACCCCCACCCCACACACACACACACCCCCACCCCACACACACACACCCCCACCCCACACACACACACCCCCACCCCACACACACACACCCCCACCCCACACACACACACCCCCACCCCACACACACACACACACCCCACCCCACACACACACACACACCCCCACCCCACACACACACACCCCCCCCCCACACACACCCCCCCCACACACACCCCCCCCCACACACACACACACACACCCCCCCACACACACACACACACCCCCCACACACACACACCCCCCCCCCACACACACACACCCCCCCCACACACACCCCCCACACACACACACCCCCCCACACACACACACACACACACACACACACCCCCCCACACACACACACACCCCCCCACACACACACACACACACCCCCCCACACACACACACACCCCCCCCACACACACACACACCCCCCCACACACACACACACCCCCCCCACACACACACACCCCCCCCCCACACACACACACACCCCCCCACACACACACACACCCCCCCCACACACACACACACCCCCCCCACACACACACACACCCCCCCCCACACACACACACCCCCCCCACACACACACACACCCCCCCCCACACACACACCCCCCCCCCACACACACACACACCCCCCCCACACACACACACACACCCCCCCCCCCACACACACACACCCCCCCCCACACACACACACACCCCCCCCACACACACACACACCCCCCCCCACCACACACACACACCCCCCACACACACATCCCAAAGGCAGATGTAGAAAAAAAAACACCCTTCCAAGTTGGGAAAGTGAATTAATTAAATCTGACAATTTGTGGACTACCACCAGGAAAAAAATAGTGACCATGAAAGGTGCCAAGAGTGCCGTGAAAACCCAACTGGTTCAACTAATGTGCTTCAGGGAAGGGAAGCTGCCACCCAGACCCCGGTCTGGGCCGACCCCAAGTCCAATCCCCCCGCCACATGGTTACCTCGGAATGCCCTCAGGGATGGACAATAAATGAGGCTTTGCCAGAGTCACCCACATCCCAAAATCAGTTGGAAAGTCGGCCCTCCTGTAAAGTGGGCTCCCCCGAGCTGCAAGGTCAGAAGTCACAAGCGCTGGAACAAGGTGATCCATTAAACTTAAATCATAACTGTACAGGGATAATGGCAAACACTGCACACCTGGTTACCCCCTGCGTTGTGACATTCATAGACACCCACAACACCATCCGCAAAGTGGCCCAGTGTGTCTAGGCAATTGGAACCTTGTTGTAAAGCTCCAAAAGCGATATCTTGATGATCAGGGACACTACAAAAGGGAAGGAGAAACAATTATTATTATAACACAATAACAAACTGAATTGTACAGGTGTGTGTAAAAACCAACACTGAGCTATATTATACATGAAAGCAAAGAACGAACTTGCCCTTCATAACTTCAGGCCATTCCAAAGCACTTTACAACCAATGAAGTACTTTTGAAGTCTAGTTGCTGTCGTAATGTGGGAAACATAGCAGCTAATTTGCGCACAGCAAGCTTCCACAAACAGCAACGTGACAATGACCAGATAATCTGCTTTAATAAGGGATAAATATTGACCAGGACACCGGGGAGAACTCCCCTGCTCTTCTTCAAATTATGCCCTGAGATCTATTACATCCACCTGAGAAAGCAGGCGGGGCCCCTGTTTAACTAAAAGATGGAAAGGTGACAAAATGTCCTCCTTATTGAGATATAGATTGCAACAAGTATAAACTGCAAAGTTTCTGCAGTGGGTAAAATGAATACAAGGGCACAGATGACCTGTCTGTGTCTGCAGTGTCTCCAGCTGTCTGCATGTGTGCGTACACTTACTTATATGCACACATGCTGGTGTGCACCAGCATGCAAAGCTACTCCTCGGGCCGACTGGGGCTCCGTCTCTGCATTGCAGAGCGTGCGTTCAAAGGCACCATGTGTGTACGAAGGGCCGGTTGGCACGGTAATGACAATGGCTTGGTTAGACGTGTATAGCGAGCTCCTCATCTGCTAAAAGGATCAGCATCCGCCACTGCCACAGAGCATTCACAGACCACACGCTTGATTTGTACCTCAGTTCTTTTAAAACAAGCAGCAAAAGGCAGAGAGACTAGTGTGACATCTGCACCGAGACGATACACACACACACACACACACACACAGAAATGCTAACAGCCCAAGATTAAGAACAGCAAAGCAGTAAGGAGGTTTTGTAACGTGAATCTTGAAAGTGCTGGAGAGGCGACTACTCCACAGACTAGCCCCCACCATCGAGCCAACCATCCTTAAGGAGCAAGCGGGCTTCCGGAGCGGCTGTAACTGTTGCAACCAAGTGGTAGCTTTAACAACGCACATCGAAGCAGGCTTCCAGCGTCAGCTCAAGACCGCCGTAGCACTCGTGGACCTGCCAAAGGCGTATGACAGAATGGAAGCATGAACTGCTTTTCAAGCTCTCCACCATTTTATCCTGTAGCACGACGATCCAGCTTCTCAACTCCACGCTTAGCAACCCACGCTTCAGTGTGTACTCTGGCACCCAGAAGAGCAGATATCGGACATTGAACAACGGACTCCCACAGGGTTCTGCCGTTTCACCCGTATCATTTAATGTTGCTTCTCGCCAGTCTGCAACACGCAGACATGGACATCTCCTATCGCTTCTCGGCCTTTTGGCTAAGATCTGCATAACTAACCTGACCAGCCACCATGACGTCCGGGTGGTTCCTCCCTGGTCAGGAAGGTATATGCTTACATTTTTGTAAACAGGAGGTGGGTGGGATTGGTGACCCATCCACCTCCACGGAGGTGTGTGGGGGACCTGACCCATCCACCTCCATGGCACGAACCTGGTATTGCAGTACTTCCAGGAACGGTGCAGTGGCTCTAGGCCTTTTGGCTAAGAGCATTGGCGCAGAGTGATCCTTGACTGGTGCAGGGTGACCTCTGGCGTTTGTGACTTGACAAAGAATTGGAAACGATTGGCTACGAATTTATTAAAAAAAAAAAAAAAAAAAATAATGTTTACACTCGCTTCTCGGCCTTTTGGCTAAGATCATGCGTAACTGACCTGACAGGGGAGTAGCCACCATGACCTCCGGGTGGTTCTCCCTGGATCAGGAAGGTATATGCTTGCTTTTTTGGAAACAGGAGGTGGGTGGGGTGGCTTGACCCATCCACCTCCACGGAGATGTGTGGGGGACCTGACCCATCCACCTGCATGGCACGAACCTGGTATTGCAGTACTTCCAGGAACGGTGCAGTGGCTCTAGGCCTTTTGGCTAAGAGCATTGGCGCAGAGTGATCCTTGGCGTGTGCAAGGTGACCTCTGGCGTTTGTGATTTGACAAAGAATTGGAACGATTGGCTACGAATTTCAAAAAAATAAAATAAATAAATAATGTTTACACCAGCCCGAAACAAAGTCCCACAAGTTCGCGCAAAACATGAATCTGTCCATCGCCGAAGAGACTCTGACCAGTAATTTACAGAGGATGGAGGCCTATGTCTGCCGATGGCGACTTTGGCCATAATCGCAAAAGACCGTCACCTCGACAGTCCACTTCAACAGAAAGATAGGGAAGGAAAGATAGGAGGAGTGTGGCAGTGTTGGCTAAGGAGAATACAGTGCTGGAGAGAGAGAGAGAGAGAGAGAGAGAGGGGGTGTCCTGGAGGGGTCAAGGACAAAATCTATTTGGTTAGAATTAAGAAATAATAGAGGTGCCATTACACTACTAGGTGCATTCTATCGGACACCAACTGGTAGGAAAAATACAGAGGAGCAAATCTGAAGAGAAATTACCGAGGGGTGCAAGAACTATAGAGTAGTAATAATGGGGGACTTCAACTATCCCAATATAGACTGGCATAGTAAAGGGCAGAGAGGGGGAAGAATTTCTGAAGTGTGTTCAGGATAACTTTCTTGATCAGTATGTTTCCAGCACTGCTGGATCTGGTTCTAGGGAATGAGGCAGGTCTAGTGGAGCAAGTGTCAGTAAGGGAAGATTTAGAGAAAAGTGATCATTGCATCATACGGTTTTGATTAGCTATGGAAAAGGACAGGGAGCAATCTAAAGTAAAAATACTTAATTGGACGACGACACCCTGGAGGCTATTCCATCTATTGACATGTCCGATGAGGACGAGGCGGGCATTGCTGACAGCACCAAGTCACTGCTTCCTACACTCATACATGCCAGCTCAGATACCGGGAGCACGCGTTCAGGAATGTTAGACTTAGCAGAGCGGGCTGCATCATGGTGACGGGCAGAGGGAACCTCGGGTGCCATCTCTTCGGGGGGGCGAGTTCACATGCGAGTTCTGCTGCAGAGGACTCAGACCAGCCCATCGATGTTGGGGCTTATGAAAGGGGGAGTGCATTCCCAGATGTTGGGGGCAATGGCAAGGGTGCCCGAGAGCCTGTTGCAAGTGGCGAGGAGCATAGAGGAGTCCGCCTCCCGCATTGTGGACAGCTCTGTGCACACCATGGCGCCCACCATTGCCAGTGTGCAGATGATGGTGGACTCCCAGTGGCCAAGCAGATCCAGCTGTGATGCCATGTGTCGTTGGTGATGTGGCAGCTGCCATTACAGCACAGGCGCGAGGGAACGAGCGTATCAGTGCTGCTTTGGAGAGGATGGCTGTGCCCTGGAAGCTCAGAGTGCTCTCATGCACTCTGGACAACAGGCCATGGAACGTCTTACTGCTATCGTCCCTGGTGGCATCGAGGCTGCGTCTGCTCTCAAGCAGTCTCAGCTCGATGCCATGCGAGACCTGACTGTTGCTCAGCTGGGGGAGGTACGAAGAACAAAAGAGCCCTAGTGATAGGGGATTCTATAGTTAGGGGAACAGACAGGCGTTTCTGCGGCCGTAGACGTGACTCCCGAATGGTTTTGTGCCTCCCTGGAGCCAGGGTCAAGGATGTCACAGAGCAGACGCAGGGCATCCTGGGAAGGGGGAGAGAGGCTAAACAGCCAGAGGTCGTGGTCCATATCGGGACCAATGACATAGGTAAAATAGGGATTGAGGTCCTATAAGGAAGAATTCAGGGAGTTAGGAAGAAAATTAAAGGGTAGGATCTCAAAGGTAGTAATCTCCGGGTTATTACCGGTGCCACCTGTTAATGAGTATAAGAATGGGAGAGGGAGGATGAACACGTGGCTGGAAAGTTGGTGTAGGAGGCATTAAATTCTTGAGGCATTGGGACCGCTTCTGGGGGAGATGGGACCTGTACAAACCAGACAGGTTGCACCTCAACAGCGCCGGGACCAATATCCTCGCAGGGAGTTTTGCTAGTGCTATTGGGGAGAGTTTAAACTAGCTTGGCAGGGGGATGGGAACCTGAGAACTAATTCAAAAGGGAAGTAAAGCTGAAATGGGATAGCAAGAATCTAGAAAGCAAATCAGTAAGACAGGGGGAACAGGGTTTAGTATGTAGTAAGCAATGTCTTCCTGTGCTGAATGGTATATACTTTAATGCAAAGAGTGTAGTGAATAAGGCGCATGAGCTAAGAGCACAGGTAGACACTTGGGAGTATGACATTATCGCCATTACAGAGACATGGCTGTGCTCCTCTAATTCTGGCCTCTTGTGCATCCTCCATTTTCCTCTCTCCACCATTAGCGGGCGTGCCTTCAGCCCGAACGTTTGGCAGATCAATATTCCTGGCTACAGGATTTTTAGACAAGATAGAGAGGGGGGTTAAAAAGGTGGGGGAGGGGTTGTGGTACTGATTAAAGAAAATATTACAGCGGTGAGGAGGGATGATATGTTAGAGGGATCATCAAATGAGGCCATATGGGTCGAATTGAAAAATAAAAAAGGGGCGATCACACTGCTGGGAGTGTATTATAGACTCCCAAACAGTGGGAGGGAGATAGAGGAGCAAATACGTAGGCAAATTGCTGTGAAGTCTAAAAACCATAGGGTAGTAATAGTCAGGGATTTTAACTATCCAAATATTGATTGGGACAAATTTAGTGTGAAGGGTATAGAGGGTGCGGAATTCTTGAAATGTATTCAAGAGAACTTTTTTAGTCAGTATGTAGCAAGCCCAACATGGTCTTGGATTTAGTTTTGGGGAATGAAGCTGGGCAGGTTGAAGGGGTATTATTGGGAGAGCACTTGGCTGCCAGTGACCATAATTCAGTCAGATTCAAGTTGGTTATGGATAAGGCCAAGAATAGGCCTGGAATAAAAGTTCCGAATTGGGGCAAAGCTAATTTTGCTAAGTTAAGGAGTGATTTGGCCATGGTAAACATAGAAACATAGAAACATAGAAAATAGGTGCAGGAGCAGGCCATTCAGCCCTTCTAGCCTGCACCGCCATTCAATGAGTTCATGGCTGAACATGAAACTTCAGTACCCCCTTCCTGCTTTCTCGCCATAACCCTTGATCCCCCGAGTAGTAAGGACTTCATCTAACTCCCTTTTGAATATATTTAGTGAATTGGCCTCAACTACTTTCTGTGGTAGAGAATTCCACAGGTTCACCACTCTCTGGGTGAAGAAGTTTCTCCTCATCTCGGTCCTAAATGGCTTACCCCTTATCCTCAGACTGTGACCCCTGGTTCTGGACCTCCCCAACATTGGGAACATTCTTTCTGCATCTAACCTGTCTAAACCCGTCAGAATTTTAAACGTTTCTATGAGGTCCCCTCTCATTCTTCTGAACTCCAGTGAATACAAGCCCAATTGATCCAATCTTTCTTGATAGGTCAGTCCCGCCATCCCGGGAATCAGTCTGGTGAACCTTCGCTGCACTCCCTCAATAGCAAGAATGTCCTTCCTCAAGTTAGGAGACCAAAACTGTACACAATACTCCAGGTGTGGCCTCACCAAGGCCCTGTACAACTGTAGCAACACCTCCCTGCCCCTGTATTCAAATCCCCTCGCTATGAAGGCCAACATGCCATTTGCTTTCTTAACCGCCTGCTGTACCTGCATGCCAACCTTCAATGACTGATGTACCATGACACCCAGGTCTCGTTGCACCTTCCCTTTTCCTAATCTGTCACCATTCAGATAATAGTCTGTCTCTCTGTTTTTACCACCAAAGTGGATAACCTCACATTTATCCACATTATACTTCATCTGCCATGCATTTGCCCACTCACCTAACCTATCCAAGTCACTCTGCAGCCTAATAGCATCCTCCTCGCAGCTCACACTGCCACCCAACTTAGTATCATCCGCAAATTTGGAGATACTGCATTTAATCCCCTCGTGGATTGGAAACAGCTACTTGTGGGTAAATCGGTGTCGGAACACTGGGAGGCATTCAAGGAGGAGATCCGGAAGGCTCAGGCCAAACATGTGCCATTAAAGAAAAAGGCTGGGAAAAATAATTCTAGAGCCCCCTGGATGTCTCGGGACTTACAGGGGAGGATTAAGAAAAAAAGGGATGCTTATGTCATATATCAACGGCTAAATACTATAGAATCTTTAGAGGAATATAGAAAGTTAAGAGGCAAAATTCTTGGCGCAGTAAAATTAAGGAAGACCCTAAGATGTTCTTTAAATATATTAAGAGTAAGAGGGTAACTAAAGAAAGGGTAGGGTCTATTAGAGACCATGAGGGTAATCTTTGTGTGGGGGCGGAAGATGTTGGGAGGGTTCTTGACGAATCCTTTGCATCTGTTTTCACAAAGGAAAGGGGCAATGCAGATACTGCTATCGAGGAGGAGTGTGATATTCTGGATAAAATAAATTTAATGAGAGGAAGTATTAAGGGGTTTAGCAGCTTTGAAAGTAGAAAAGTCCCCAGGCCCAGATGAAATGCATCCCAGGCTGTTGAGCAAAGTAAAAGAGGAAATAGCAGAGGCCTTGACCATCATTTTCCAGTCCTCTTTGGATATGGGCATGGTGCCAGAGGAGAACTGCTCATGTAGTACCCTTGTTTAAGAAGGGAGAACGGGATAGGCCGAGTAATTACAGGCCTAACCTCAGTGGTGGGAAAATTATTGGAAAAAATCCTGAAAGACAGGATAAATTTGCATTTTGAAAGGCAAGGATTAATTAGGGACAGTCAGCACGGATTTGTTAAGGGAAGATCGTGTCTGACTAACCTGATTGAATTTTTTGAGGAGGTAACCAAGAGGGTCGATGAGGGTAGTGCATACGATGTAGTATATATGGACTTTAGCAAATCTTTTGATAAGGTCCCACATGGTCGACTGGTCATGAAGGATACAGGGCAAAGTGTCAAGTTGGATCCAAAATTGGCTCGGAGGAAGGAAGCAAAGGGTAATGATTGATGGATGTTTTTGTGACTGGAAGGCTGCTTCCAGTGGGGTTCCACAGGGCTCAGTACTGGGACCCTTGCTTCTTGTGGTATATATCAACGATTTAGATTTGAATACAGGGAGTATGATTAAGAAGTTTGCAGACGACACTAAAATTGGCTGTGTGGTTGATAATGAAGAGGAAAGTCATGGGTGCAGGAGGATATCAATCTACTGATCAGGTGGGCAGAGCAGTGGCAAATGGAATTTAATTCAGAGAAGTGTGAGGTGATGCACTTAGGGAGAGTAATAAGGAAAGGGTATACACATTAAGCGCTAGGCCACTTAATAGTGTAGATGAACAAAGGGACCTTGGAGTGCTTGTCCACAGATCCCTGAAAGTAGCAGGCCAGGTGGATAAGGTGGTTAAGAAGGCATACTGAATGTTTGCCTTTATTGACTGAGGCATAGAATATAAGAGCAGGGAGGTTATGCTTAAATTGTATAATACTTTGGTTAGGCCACAGCTGGAGTTCTGCGTGCAGTTCTGGTCGCCATATTATAGGAAGGACGTGATTGCACTAGAGAGGGTGCAGAGGAGATTTACTAGAATGCTGCCTGGAATGGAGAATATTAGTTATGAGGACAGATTGGATAGGCTGGGTTTGTTCTCATTGGAACAGAGGAGACCTCATTGAGGTTTATAAAATATTGAGGGGCCTGGACATAGTGGATAGTAAGGGTCTATTTCCATTGGTGGAAGGGTCTAGTACCAGGGGGCCTTGTTTTAAGGTGGTTGGTGGAAGGTTTAGAGGGGATTTGATGGGGGGGCTACTTTACATAGAGGGTTGTGGGGATCTGGAACTCACTGTCTGGAAGAGTGGTGGATGCAGAAACCCTCACCACTTTCAAGAGATGGTTGGACAGGCACTTAAAGTGCAGTAACCTGCAGGGTTACAGACCTAGAGCTGGTAATTGGGATTAGACTGGATGACCTTTTGTTGGACGGAGCAGATATAATGGTAAGCACTGCAGGGAATAGAATACGGCCAGGGTGATCTCCTGGACTAGTTTCAATCGCCTGGATTGGTCGGAGAGGAATTTTCCCAGATTTTTTCTCCCTAAATTGGCCTGGGTTTTTAAATCAGGATTTTGCGTCTCCCAGGAGATCACATGGCTCCGGTTTGGGTGGAGTGTAGAATGTTTTAGTATAAAGGGTGTCGCAGTTGTGGTGAGGCGGACTGGTTGGGCTGGGTGCGCTTTGCCTTTCCGTCATTTTCATAGGTTTATATGTAACCTTTAGGGCTGCTGACCAAGGGCCATGTGCTGGAATAGCCTCCTTCTGCGCTGTAAATTTCTATATTTCTGTGTTCTGAACAAGGCAACTGGCTAACTTGTGAAAAGTCTGAAAAATTCTCGTCAAAAAGAATGGTGCTACACGCAACACACCTTTAAAGGCCGCTGGCGGTCTTGAGCCAGCACTGTGTTAACTGACTTCATTGCTGGGGATGTTGGCCTGGTCGAGGACGCTGCCCTCCCAGGGGATTTGTAGGATCTTGCGGAGACATTGTTGGTGGTATTTCTCCAGTGACTTGAGGTGTCTACTGTACATGGTCCATGTCTCTCAGCCATACAGCAGGGTAGGTATTACTATAGCCCTGTAGACCCTGAGCTTGGTGGCAGATTTGAGGGCCTGGTCTTCGAACACTCTTTTCCTCAGGAGGACGAAGGCTGCACTGGCGCACTGGAGGCGGTGTTGAATCCCTTCGTCAATGTCTGTTCTTGTTGATAAGAGGCTCCCGAGGCATGGGAAATAATCCACGTTGTCCAGGGCCGCACTATGGATCTTGATGACTGGAGGGCAGTGCTGTGTGGCGGGGACAGGTTGGTGGAGGACCTTTGTCTTATGGATGTTTAGCGTAAGGCCCATGCTTTCGTACGCCTCAGTAAATCCCCAGCATTGAAGCACTGACCACACTTGATCAGCTCCGCTGGGCACGCCACATAGTTCACATGCCAGACAGGAGACTCCCAAAGCAAGCGCTCTACTCGGAACTCCTTCACGGCAAGCGGGCCAAAGGTGGGTGGAGGAAATGTTACAGGGACACCCTGAAAGGCTCCCTGATAAAGTGCAACATGTGCATCCGGGAGGGCACTGAGCACCTCGAGTCTCATCGCCGAGAGCATGCAGAAATCAAGCACAGGCAGCGGAAAGAGCGTGCGGCAAACCAGTCCCACCCACCCTTTCCCTCAACGACTATCTGTCCCACCTGTGACAGGGACTGTGCCTCTCGTATTGGACTGTTCAGCAACCTAAGGACTCGTTTTAAGAGTGGAAGCAAGTCTTCCTTGATTCCGAGGGGCTGCCTATGATGATGATTAACTGATACTCGATGCGAGGTTTCAGATCGATATTCAAGTAGTCTTTGTTACGCCGGCGGGGAGCCAGTCTCTCATC
Organism: Pristiophorus japonicus; assembly: GCF_044704955.1. NCBI lineage: Eukaryota > Metazoa > Chordata > Chondrichthyes > Pristiophoridae > Pristiophorus > Pristiophorus japonicus. Next base: position 12,586,869 of record NC_091983.1, read on the forward strand.
AACAGACTTCACCAACTGGTTAGTGTTCACAGCATTTTTATACTTTCAAATATCCCGTGGCGACTTTATGACTTGTTACAATCTTATTAAACTTCTGAAGTTGCTTAATTGGTTTACAAGCTGCACGATTTAAACCGACCAATTGACTTATGGATGATGCAATGCACCCTTTCGTTGATTTCATTCATTTTGGGTGATTCAAAGGTCAGTTTTGATCACATTACAAAACCTTGTCAAAATGTTACAAAACCTTGTCAAAAAGTTTCCTGTTTTGATAAGCAGCCACGAGTTTCTGGACACACACACTGTTTTGCAAGCCGACAGCAAATTTTTAACTTTAACTCTTTCTCCCACTTCAGTGCCGACCCAAAAAGCTATTGGCCGGAACATTTTTTGAACTGAATTTAACGTCCGGGACGGAGACACTGCGTCGTTAAAGATGCATCTGCAGGAGCTTGTCAGAAGTGGGGGGGGGGGGGGGGGGGGGAAGCGAGGCAGGATTTTCAGTTTTTATTTCAGATTTCCAGCATCCACAGTATTTAGGTTTAATTTTGGTGATTACTTATCTTTGGTATGGACACTTAATTCTTTAACAGTAGTTCAAGATTCACATATAAAAGCTCCTTATTACTTTGCTGTTCTTACTGTTGGGGCTGAAATTGCCCCTCTCGATATGGCCTCTGCCGCGCGTTGGCGGCCAGTTTGCGTCACGTGGTGGCCGCTGCTTTCAGGCGCCCAGAGGCCACATCGAGAGGGGCAATTTCAGCCCCAACAGTAAGAACAGCAAAGTAATAAGGAGCTTTTATATGTGAATCTTGAACTACTGTTAAAGAATTAAGTGTCCATACCAAAGGTAAGTAATCACCAAAATTAAACCTAAATACTGTGGATGCTGGAAATCTGAAATAAAAACTGAAAATCCTGGAAATACTCAGCAGATCAGGGAGCATCTGACCCTGCCATTCCCATCTACACCTCCTCTACCCATCCTTTGTTTCTTTATTTGTCCCGTTACCATCTCCTTTCACCTTTTTGTCATTCAATCACTCCTGCCTGCCACCCTATCACAGACCTTCCCTCCATACCTGCTTAAAACCTGCTGCATCTCGAACTCTTTCCAGTTCTGACAAAAGGCCATCGATCTGAAACACTTGTTTCTCTCTCCACGGATGCTGCCTGACCCGCTGAGTGTTTCCAGCATTTTCTGTTTTTACGTTAGGCAAGCCATTACCGTCGGACTCATGCATGAACTGGCTTTGGTAATATAGGTTGAGCGTCCAAAATCCGGAAACCTCGGGACCGAGGCCGTTCCGGATCCCGGGTATTTCCGGATTTTGGAATGTCTTTGCCTGGGCTGAGATAGATGGAGTCGGGCAGCCAAGGTAAGGAGGCGAGGTCGGCCCGCTGAGGTAAGGGGTAGGAGGGAGCCGGGACCGGGGCGAGGTCGGGCCAGAGGTCAGGCCGCCGAGGGCCGGGGCGCCAAGGCGGGTGAGTCCGGATTTCGGAACATTTCCTGGTTTTCGGACAACCCCGCCATGGATCGGCCCAATGTCCGGATTCTGGAACTGCGGATTTTGGACGCTGCACCTGTCGTTCCACATGAAGGGCCAGGAGTTGCCAGCTCTCTCGCTGTATTGCCAGTGTTGGCTCCTTCCCTACGCCTCTTCCTCGCACATGCTTCTTTGCTAGTTACTTCTCCTTGCACCATTCTCCAGAAAGATTGGGTGGTTGCCTATTGCAATTGTGCATTATAATAGCCCGGTAGAAAGCATCTAAACTTGGCTTTTAATGTAAATTTTCTATCTCCATCAGGGACGTAGCAACTAGCAAACTGCCAGGCACGGTGAGTTTTCACACAAACTCTATGCAAGCTTACAGTCCCCACCACTTAAGACGATAATGTTTAAAACTGGCAGTAGCCAAAAAGTGATATTTTATTATTTTAAATTGCTAGTTTTGCCATCTTAAGTGCTCCATTTATTTCAAGCAGAAACAGCTGTGCCTTCTCACTAGTTCGCACATTAAGATGCACTGAATGCAAGAACAAACATGAATTCAATTATCTTTTCTGTGCTTAAACCCTTTTAATCCCCTGTAAGAAGTGTGGGTTTACAGTTTACACGGACTGCAGTATATATAGAAAGCTCGCTGCATTGCAGCCAGTCTTGTTCAGCTTATTGGTGATCTACGACAGTCTTGTTGTTTAGTGATAGCGCTACCCCATTGTACCAACCATCACTGGTATAATATGTTCGCACGACCGCCCACAATATGTGGTGGGACCTGCAGTTGGGAAAAAAGAAGCTTGCACCTCTCAGGATAGGCTTAAAAGTTGGGCTGCTACTTTGATAGTCTCTGGAAAGCAAGCTAATGTTGCAGTACAAAGACCCCAATCAGGAAATCTGTTCCATGCAAGGAGCTTCTCACTCTCCCTTGGAAGAGGTGCCCTGTAGTTGGGAGAAGGAAACATAGAAAATAGGAGTAGTAGGCCATTCGGCCCTTCGAGTCTGCACCGCCATTCAATATGATCATGGCTGATCCTCTATCTCAACACCATATTCCTGCTTTTTCCCCATACTTCTTGATGCCTTTTGTTTCTAGAAATCTATCTATCTCCCACTTAAATATATTCAGTGACTTGGCCTCCACAGCCTTCTGTGGTAGAGAATTCCACAGGTTCACCACCCTCTGAGTGAAAACATTTCTCCTCATCTCGGAACTAAATTTCCTACCCCGTATCCTGAGACTGTGACCCCTTGTTCTAGACTTCCCAGCCCCGGGGAAACATCCTCCCCGCATCCAGTCAGAATTTTATACATTTCAATGAGATCCCCTCTCATTCTTCTAAACTCTAGTGAATACAGGCCTAGTCGAATTTCTGTGAACTGTTCAGTTAAATACTTGAAACTTATTTAGAGCTCTTTACCATACAGAAATATAACCTCAGGGACGAACAGATTTCAGCACTGGGGAACCAGTAACTGGGAACTGGAGAACAACCTACCGTAGCTCTGGATAGACATTTTCCAGGTACCACTTAAATGGTTTACAAGCCAGCTTCTTCTTCAGTTCTAATCTGCTCTGAATGCTGCACAAAAAAGAAAGAACTTGTATTTATATAGTGCCTTTCACAACCTCGAGATGTCCCAACACGCATTTCAGCCAATGAATTACCTTTGAAGTGTAGTCACTGTTGTAATGTAGGAAACGCGGCAGCCAATTTGCGCACAGTAAGCTCCCACAAACAGCAATGAGATAATGACCAGATAATCTTTTTTTTAGTGATGGTGGCTGAAAGATAAACATTGGCCGAGGACACTGGCTAGAATTTTCCCTTCTCTCCTTCTAATAGTGCCGTTGGATTTTTAAAATCCACCCGAGGGGGCAGACAGGGTCTCAGTTTAACATCTCATCCGAAAGACGGCACCTCTGACAGTGCAGCACTCCCTCAGTACTGCACTGGAGTGTCAGCTTCAAAAGAAATCATTTCAGAACAAAGGAAAACGCACACCCAGTATCCTACTTCAATAACCTTGAGAGTTGTGTGGGCCTTTGACATGAGTCACACAGAGCAACAACATTTTAACCATTTATACTGCCCTTAACATTGTTAGGTAGATGGGGCTTTTCAAATAGTAGTGTTGTTGATCATCTGAAAAAGTGTCTCTTCTTAATACCAAAATTAACGAAAGAAAGACTTCCCTTTATATAGCTCCTTTCACAACCTCAAAGCGTTTTACAGCCAATGAAGTATTTTTGAAGTGTAGTCACTGTTGTAATGTAGGAGTTGCCAGCTGTTCCTTTAAATGTCACACACAGATACACAAAGTGCCCTGGCCTCATGCCCAGAATAATTAATTATTCCCAAAGCTCGTGCTTTTAAGAGACAACTATCTGCTGGGACACACTGTTTTTAGGGGTCTTTTGGAAAGACTCCAGGAGCTGGCGAACGAGAGGGAAAACACTTCCTGTAGTTTCCCCTTCTACTGTATCCTAAGACATGCTAATAGGAGAAGCAGCTTTCCAGCTTAGCATTCTCCTGTTCCATCAAATCTACATGTAGTGCGTGTAGCGAGCTCGGGAGGAAGAGGTGACTTTGGACCTCTGGGTCCCAAAGTTCTCCACCCTGGGATTTTCCTCGCCTCGTGTCTGGGTATGTGGTAGATTCATTGATATAGAGATTGATTGCTGTGATTGGTCAACAATCCGTTATCGTGTGTAGCAAGCGACCACCAGGATGGTAGAAGGCCAACTAGATGGACCTGGGTTTTTCTTCTTCTAGTAATTCCTATGTACTTGAAGTATCCTTATTCACGAATCATACCCAGTGTTGGGACTATAACTGTTGATAGATCACATTGTTAATTGGGAGATCTGCTAGGCCATTGTCCTTTTTTGATCTTACGCTGTTCTGCCTTCCTTCTCACACACCTTTCCCCTTCCTCAGCAGATTCATCTTACCAAGGCAGAACCGACTGTCCAGTCTAAGGGGGAATGAGCTCCACCGCGAGTACCACTTGCTTTTACATTGTTAGCTATGGTGTTTTCAGTTCCAGAAGACTGCTACACCAGGTTTTTTCCTTCATAGACTATATCGTACCAATGTACCCTGAATAGGCTCATATCCACCTCGGTAACTAGTGACACTGATGGTTGCGACGAGCCACTCCGAATGCTATTTATCCTGGCCAGATTGTCTCCCCAAATAAAGCAAAAAGGGTACAAAGTTATGAGGATAGTTTGCTTGTATTCCCTTGCGTATAGAAGATTAAGGGGTGATCTAATTGAGGTGTTTAATATGGTTAAAAGGTTTGATAGAGTAGATTGAGAGAAACTATTTCCTCTGGTGGGGGGCATAACCTTAAAATTAGAGCCAGGCCGTTCAGCAGCGATGTCAGGAAGCACTTCTTCACATAAAGAATAGTGGAAATCAGGAACCCTCTCCCCAAAAAAGCTGATGATACAAAGCTAGGTGGGAATGCAAGTTGTGAAGAGGATGCAAAGAGGCTTCAAGGGGATAGAGACAGGCTAAGTGAGTGGGCAAGAACATGGCAAATGGAATATAATGTGGAGAAATGTGAAGTTATCCACTTTGGTAGGAAAAATAGAAAAGCAGAATATTTTTTAAAATGGAGAGATTGGGAAATGTTAGTGTTCCGAATGACCAGGGTGACCTTGTACACAAATCACTGAAAGTTAACATGCAGGTACAGCAAGCAATTAAGAAAGCAAATGGTATGTGGCGTGGACACGATGGGCCGAGATGGCCTCCTTCTGCGCTATATATTTCTATTTCTATGTTTCATTACAAGAGGATTTGAGTACAAGGGTAAAGGGTGGAGTGTAGAATGTTTTAGTATAAGGGGTGTCGCAGTTGTGTGAGGCGAACTGGTTGGGCGGGGTCCTCTTTGCCTTCCCGTCATTGTTCATCGGTTTATATGTAACCTTCAGGGCTGCTGGCTTTTTGTCAGCTGGCGTGGACATGATGGGCCGAAATGGCTTCCTTCTGCGTTGTAAATTTCTATGTTTCTATGACGTCGTACTGCAATTATATCATCATAGGCAGTCCCTTGAAATCGAGGAAGACTTGCTTCCACTCTAAATATGAGTTCTCAGGTGGCTCCCGTACGGTCCAATACGGGAATTTCAGTCTCTGTCACAGGTGGGACAGTCAGTGGTTGAAGGAAAGGGAGGGTGGGACTGGTTTGCCGCACGCTCCTTCCGCTGCCTGTGCTTGATTTCTGCACGCTCTCAGCAACGACACTCGAGGTGCTCAGCGCCCTCCCGGATGTTCTTCCTCCACTTTGGGCGGTCTTTGGCCAGGGATTCCCAGGTGCCGGTGGGGATGTTGCATTTTATCAAGGAGGCTTTAAGGGTGTCCTTGAAACGTTTCCTCTGCCCATCTGGGGCTCGCTTGCCTTGTAGGAGTTCCGAGTAGAGCACTTGCTTTGGGAGTCTCGTGTTGGGCATGCGGGCAATGTGGCCCACCCAACTGAGCTGGTCGAGTGTGGTCAGTGCTTTGATGCTGGGGATGTTGGCCATAGCGAGAACATTGATGTTGGTGCGTCTGTCCTCCCAGGGGATTTGCAGGATCTTGCGGAGGCAGCATTGGTGATATTTCGCCAGCAATTTGAGATGTCTGCTGTATATGGTCAACGTCTCTGAATCATTTAGGAGGGCGGGTATCACTACTACCCTGTAGACCATAAGCTTGGTGACAGATATGAGGTCCTGGTCTTCAAACACTCTCTTCCTCAGGCGACCGAAGGCGACGCTGGCGCACTGGAGGCGGTGTTGAACCTCATCGTCGATGTCTGCTCTTGCTGATAGTAGGCTCCCGAGGTATGGAAAATGGTCCACGTTGTCCACGGCTGAGCCGTGGATTTTGATGACCGGGGGGGGGGGGTAGTGCTGCGTGGCGGGGTCAGGTTGGTGGAGGACCTTTGTCTTACAGATGTTTAATGTAAAGCCCATGGTTTCGTACACCTCAGTGAAGGTATTGACGATGGCTTGGAGTTCGGCCTGTGAGTGTGCGCAGACGCAAGCATCGTCCGCATAGGTACTTCGATGACAGAGGATGGGACGGTCTTGGATCTAGCCTGGAGGCGACGAAGGTTGAACAGGTTCCCAATGGTTCTATAGTTTAGTTCCACTACAGCAGAGAGCTTGCGGAGGGTGAGATGGAGCATTGCAACGAAGAAAATCGAGAAGAGCGTCGGTGCGTTGACGCTGCCCTGCTTGACCCCGGTCCTGATGTGGATTGGCTCTGTGGTGGATCCGTTGGTCAGAATGACGGCTTGCTTGTCAGCATGGAGCAGGCGGAGGATGGTGATCATTTGTCACCATGCAATTATATAGGGCCCTGCTGAGACCACACCTGGAGTATTGTGTACAGTTTTGATCTCCTGACCGAAGGAAGGATATACTTGCCATTGTGGGCGTGCAACAAAGGTAGGTCCCCTGCAGTCAGAATCAGGGGAAGTCATAACGGGGAACAAAGAAATGGCGGACCAATTGAACAAGTACTTTGGTTCGGTATTCACGAAGGAGGACACGAACAACCTTCCGGTTATAAAAGGGGTCGGGGGGTCTAGTAAGGAGGAGGAACTGAGGGAAATCCTTATTAGCCGGGAAATTGTGTTGGGGAAATTGATGGGATTGAAGGCCGATAAATCCCCAGGGCCTGATGGACTGCATCCCAGAGTACTTAAGGAGGTGGCCTTGGAAATAGTGGATGCATTGACAGTCATTTTCCAACATTCCATTGACTCTGGATCAGTTCCTATGGAGTGGAGGGTAGCCAATGTAACCCCACTTTTTAAAAAAGGAGGGAGAGAGAAAACAGGGAATTGACATCGGTAGTGGGTAAAATGATGGAATCAATTATTAAGGATGTCATAGCAGTGCATTTGGAAAGAGGTGACATGATAGGTCCAAGTCAGCATGGATTTGTGAAAGGGAAATCATGCTTGACAAATCTTCTGGAATTTTTTGAGGATGTTTCCAGTAGAGTGGATAAGGGAGAACCAGTTGATGTGGTATATTTGGACTTTCAGAAGGCGTTCGACAAGGTCCCACACAAGAGATTGATGTGCAAAGTTAGAGCACATGGGATTGGGGGTAGTGTACTGACATGGATTGAGAACTGGTTGTCAGACAGGAAGCAAAGAGTAGGAGTAAATGGGTACTTTTCAGAATGGCAGGCAGTGACTAGTGGGGTACCGCAAGGTTCTGTGCTGGGGCCCCAGCTGTTTACACTGTACATTAATGATTTAGACGAGGGGATTAAATGTAGTATCTCCAAATTTGCGGATGACACTAAGTTGGGTGGCAGTGTGAGCTGCGAGGAGGATGCTGTGAGGCTGCAGAGCGACTTGGATAGGTTAGGTGAGTGGGCAAATGCATGGCAGATGAAGTATAATGTGGATAAATGTGAGGTTATTCACTTTGGTGGTAAAAACAGAGAGACAGACTATTATCTGAATGGTGACAGATTAGGAAAAGGGGAGGTGCAACGAGACCTGGGTGTCATGGTACATCAGTCATTGAAGGTTGGCATGCAGGTACAGCAGGCGGTTAAGAAAGCAAATGGCATGTTGGCCTTCATAGCAAGGGGATTTGAGTACAGGGGCAGGGAGGTGTTGCTACAGTTGTACAGGGCAGCGGTGAGGCCACACCTGGAGTATTGTGTACAGTTTTGGTCTCCTAACCTGAGGAAGGACATTCTTGCTATTGAGGGAGTGCAGCGAAGGTTCACCAGACTGATTCCCGGGATGGCGGGACTGACCTATCAAGAAAGACTGGATCAACTGGGCTGGTATTCACTGGAGTTCAGAAGAATGAGAGGGGACCTCATAGAAACATTTAAAATTCTGACGGGGTTAGACAGGTTAGATGCAGGAAGAATGTTCCCAATGTTGGGGAAGTCCAGAACCAGAGGTCACAGTCTAAGGATAAGGGGTAAGCCATTTAGGACCGAGATGCGGAGGAACTTCTTCACCCAGAGAGTGGTGAACCTGTGGAATTCTCTACCACAGAAAGTTGTTGAGGCCAATTCACTAAATATATTCAAAAAGGAGTTAGATGAGGTCCTTACTACTAGGGGGATCAAGGGGTATGGCGAGAAAGCAGGAATGGGGTACTGAAGTTGAATGTTCAGCCATGAACTCATTGAATGGCGGTGCAGGCTAGAAGGGCCGAATGGCCTACTCCTGCACCTATTTTCTATGTTTCTATGTTCATCAAACTGATTCCTGAGATGGAGGAGGGATTGTCCTGTGAGAAAAGATCGAGTATACTAGGCCTATATTCTCTAGAGAATAGAAGAATGAGAGGTGATGTCACTGAAACATAGAAATGTTTTTACAGGGCTTGACAGGGTAGATGCAGGGAGGATGTTTCCCTTGGCTGGGGAATCTAGAACCAGGGGTCACAGTCTCAGAATAAGGGGTCAGCCATTTAGGACTGAGATAAGGAGAAATCTCTTTACTCAGAGGGTGGTGAATCTTTGAAATTCTCTACCCCAGACGGCTGTCAGACTCAGTCATTGAATACATTCAAGACAGAGATCGATAGATGTTTGGATATTAATGGAATCAAGGAATATGGGGATAGTGCAGGGAAGGGGAGTTGAGGTAGAAGATCAGCCATGATCTTATTGAATGGCGGAGCAGGTTCGAGGGGCTGAATGGCCTCAGTATTCCTATGTTCCTAAATTCAAAATCCTGGGATCCTCGCCTTCCATCAGTTTAGGTCTCAGTATCATTGATAACAGCTAAAGATTGTGCCGAGGCATAGAATATAAGAGCAGGGAGGTTATGCTAGAACTGTATGAAATACTAGTTCGGCCACAGCTAGAGTTCTGCATACAGTTCTGGTCACCACATTACAGGAAAGATGTGGTTGCACGAGAGAGGGTACAGAAGAGATTTACGAAGATGTTGTCAGGACTGGAGAATTTTAGCGATGAGGAAAGATTGGATAGGCTGGGCTTGTTTTCTTTGGAATAGAGGAGGCTGAGAGGAGATTTAATTGTGGTATATAAAATTATGAGGGACCAAGGTAGAGTTGATAGGAAGGACCTTAGCAGAGGGGTCAATAACCAGGAGCACAGATTCAAAGTAATTGGTTGAACGATTAGAGGGGAGTTGAGGAGAACTTCTTTCACCCAGAGGGTGGTCAGGATGTGGAACTCACTGCCTGAAATGGTGGTAGAGGCAGAAACCCTCATCGCATTTCAAAAGATGTGCACTTGAAGTGCTGTAACCTACGAGGCTGGCAAGTGGGATTAGGCACGGACATGATGGGCCGAAATGGCCTCCTTCTGTGCTGTAAATTTCTATGATTCTACGATTCACTGAACAGGATCCAAATACAAATCAATGGTGTACTATGTAGACATAAAGACATAAGAACATAAGAAATAGGAGCAGAAGTAGGCCATTAGGCTCCTCGAGCCTGCTCCACCATTTAATAAGATTTGATCTGATCATGGACTCAGCTCCACTTCCCTGCCCACTCCTCATAACCCTTTAATCCCTTATCGCTCAAAAATCTGTCTATCTCCACCTTAAATATATTCAATGACCCTCCACAGCTCTCTGGGGCAGAGAATTCCACAGATTTACAACCCTCTGAGAGAAGAAAGTCCTCCTCATCTCAGTTTTAAATGGGCAGTCCTTTATTCTGAGACAATGGGCCCAAGTTTCCACATGATTCACGCCTGATTTTTAGGAGCAACTGGTGGAGAACAGACTATTTTAGAAATCGCAATTCTCCACATTTTTTTTTCTGCAGTTCTAGTCAGGTAGAACAGTTCTAGTTTAGAACAGAATTTTTTCTTCAAAAGGGGGCGTGTCCGGCCACTGACGCCTGATTTGAAAGTTTCCACAGTGAAAATGTACTCCAAACTAAAGTAGAATGGCGCCAGTGAAGATTTTTGTAGAACTGAAAAAACCTGTTCTACACATTAAAAAATCAGGCGCAGGTTACAAATTAGGCGTCCAGAACGAGGTGGGGGGGGGGGGAACTCATTAAATTTGACAATAAATCCTTATTTATACTTCTACAAATATTATACAAATAAATCCAACCTGAATAAACATTTATAAGCCAAGAAAAGATTAAATAAACCATCTTCCTACCTGTGTGAAAGTGCTTCAGCCAGGGAGAATTCTGCAGCCGTTCGTGCCGCTGAGCGGGAGGGAGGGGGAGAGAGAGAGAGAGAGGGAGAGAGAGAGAGAGAGAGGGGAGGGGGAGAGAGAGAGAGAGAGAGAGAGAGAGAGGGAGAGAGGGGGGGTCGGGGGAGCGGGTGTCGGGTTGGGGGGAGGGAGCGGGTGTCGGGTCGGGGGAGGGGGGGGGGGAAGCGGGCCTCGGGTCGGGGCGGGGGGGGGGGGGAGCGGGTCTCGGGTGTTGGGTCGGGGCGGGGCGGGAGAGCGGGTCTCGGGTCGGGGCGGGGGGGGGGGGGAGCGGGTCTCGGGTCTCTGTCGGGGCGGGGCGGGAGAGCGGGTCTCGGGTGTTGGGTCGGGGCGGGGGGGGGGGGAGGCGGGTCTCGGGTCGGGGCGGGGGGGGGAAGCGGGTCTCGGGTGTTGGGTCGGGGCGGGGGGAGCGGGTCTCGGGTCGGGGCGGGGGGGGGGGGGGAGCGGGTCTCGGGTGTTGGGTCGGGGCGGGGGGGGGGGGGAGCGGGTCTCGGGTGTCGGGTCGGGGCGGGGGGGGGGGAGCGGGTCTCGGGTCGGGGCGGGGGGGGGGAAGCGGGTCTCGGGTGTTGGGTCGGGGCGGGGGGGGGGGGGGAGCGGGTCTCGGGTCGGGGCGGGGGGGGGGGAAGCGGGTCTCGGGTGTTGGGTCGGGGCGGGGGGGGGGGGGGGGAGCGGGTCTCGGGTGACGGGTCGGGGCGGGGGGGGGGGAGCGGGTCTCGGGTGTTGGGTCGGGGCGGGGGGGGGGGGGAGCGGGTCTCGGGTCGGGGCGGGGGGGGGGGGGGAGCGGGTCTCGGGTGTTGGGTCGGGGCGGGGGGGGGGAAGCGGGTCTCGGGTCGGGGCGGGGGGGGGGGGAGCGGGTCTCGGGTCGGGGCGGGGGGGGGGGGGGGGGGAGCGGGTCTCGGGTCGGGGCGGGGGGGGGGGGGGGGGAAGCGGGTCTCGGGTGTTGGGTCGGGGCGGGGGGGGGGGGGGAGCGGGTCTCGGGTCGGGGCGGGGGGGGAAGCGGGTCTCGGGTGTTGGGTCGGGGCGGGGGGGGGGGGGGGGAGCGGGTCTCGGGTCGGGGCGGGGGGGGGGGGAAGCGGGTCTCGGGTGTTGGGTCGGGGCGGGGGGGGGGGGGGGGGGAGCGGGTCTTGGGTGACGGGTCGGGGCGGGGGGGGGGGAGCGGGTCTCGGGTGTTGGGTCGGGGCGGGGGGGGGGGAGAGCGGGTCTCGGGTCGGGGCGGGGGGGGGGGGGGAGCGGGTCTCGGGTGTTGGGTCGGGGCGGGGGGGGGGGGGGGAGCGGGTCTCGGGTCGGGGCGGGGGGGGGGGGGGGGAAGCGGGTCTCGGGTGTTGGGTCGGGGCGGGGGGGGGGGGGGGGAGCGGGTCTTGGGTGACGGGTCGGGGCGGGGGGGGGGGAGCGGGTCTCGGGTGTTGGGTCGGGGCGGGGGGGGGGGAGAGCGGGTCTCGGGTCGGGGCGGGGGGGGGGGGGGGGGAGCGGGTCTCGGGTGTTGGGTCGGGGCGGGGGGGGGGGGGGAGCGGGTCTCGGGTCTCGGGTCGGGGCGGGGGGGGGGGAGCGGGTCTCGGGTGTTGGGTCGGGGGGGGGGGGGAGCGGGTCTCGGGTGACGGGTCGGGGCGGGGGGGGGGGGGGGGTGGGGGGGAGCGGGTGTCGGGTCTCGGTCGGGGCGGGGGGGAGCGGGTGTCGGGTCTGGTCGGTGGGGGGGGCGGGAGAGCGGGTGTCGGGTCTCGGGTGACGGGTCGGGGGGGGGGGGAGCGGGTGTCGGGTCTGGTCGGTGGGGGGGGGGGCGGGAGAGCGGGTGTCGGGTCTCGGGTCGGGGCGGGGGGGGGGGGGGGGGGCGGGGAGTGAGTGTCGGGTCTGGTCGAGGGGGGGGCGGGGGAGCAGGAGCTGGCCGTGGGAGGAGCCTTATTCACGCAGCCCCAGTGAGGCCATTCAGCCAGGGCTAGGGGCTGCGTGCTTCGGGCCCCTCCCACACAGTTCGGCGCCTGGAGCTACTGCACTTGCGTGCCCACTGTAGCGCGCATGTGCAGAGGTCCCAGCACGGTTTTCAGCGCCGGGACCTGGCTCCGCCCCCCCACAGCTCGTGCTGGCTGCGCCGAGGGCCAGAGGACCTGTAAGTCGGTGGAGACTACCGAGGATTTTTTTAGGCGCCGGTTTAGGCGCGAAAAACGGGCGCCCAGCTCGGAGGGGCGCCCGTTTTTTTTCTTGTGGAAACTTGGGCCCTATGTCCCCTAGTTTTAGTTTCCACTATGTGGAAATATCCTCTCTGCATCCACCTTATCGAGCCCCCTCATTATCTTATAAGTTTCAATAAGATCACCTCTCATTCTTCTGAACTCCAATGTGTATAGGCCCAACCTACTCAACCTATCCTCATAAGTCAGCCTCCTTATCTCCGTAATCAACCTAGTGAACCTTCTCTGAACAGCCTCCAATGCAAGTATATCCTTCCTTAAATAAAGAGACCAAAACTGTACACAGTACTCCAGGTGTGGCCTCACCAATACCCTGTACAGTTGCAGCAGGACTTCTCTGCTTTTATACTCCATCCCCCTTGCAATAAAGGCCAACATTACATTTGCCTTCCTAATCACTTGTTGTACCTGCATACTAACTTTTTGTATTTCATGCACAAGGACCCCCAGGTCTCTCTGTACTGCAGCACTTTGCAATTTTTCTCCATTTAAATTATAATTTGCTTTTCTATTTTTCTGCCAAAGTGAATAACCTTACATTTTCCCACATTATACTCCATCTGCCAATTTTTTGCCCAATCACTTAGCCTTTCTATATCCCTTTGCAGATTTTGTGTGTTCTCCTCACAATTTGCTTTCCCACCCATCATTGTATTATCAGCAAACTTGGCTACATTACACTCGGTCCCTTCATCCAAGTCATTAATATAGATTGTTAATAGTTGAGGACCCAGCACCGATCCCTGCGGCACCCCACGCCAACCGGAAAATGACCCATTTATCCCGACTTGCTGTTTTCTGTTCGTTAGCCAATCCTCAATCTATGCTAATATATTACCCCCAACCCCGTGAACTTTTATCTTGTGCAGTAATCTTTTATATGGCACCTTATCGAATGTCTTCTGGAAATCCAAATACACCACATCCACTGGTTCCCCCTTATCTATCCTGCTCGTTAACATTCTCAAAGAACTCCAGCAAATTTGTCAAACATGATTTCCCTATCATAAAACCATGCTGACCCTGATGATTGAATCATGCTTTTCCAAATGTCCTGCTACTGCGTCCTTAATAATGGACTCCAGCATTTTCCCAACGACAGATGTTAGGATAACTGGTCTATAGTTTCCTGCTTTCTGTCTGCCCCCTTTTTTAAATAGGGGCTTTACATTTGCAGTTTTCCAATCCTGTGATCTGTGGGTTAAGGATTCAAGTGCAGCCAATTCCTAACCAAGTCACACGAATGTAACCTATATCCCTCTTTAAATGGAACGATGTGCAAAGGATAAACATTAAACCCAGAACAACATGAAGTGAGTGTCAAACCTTACTTACTTGCCAAATGGCACATTGCGAGCTGAAGGCACTGCTGCGTAATAGAAATTTTTGAATTCATCCATCCAGACCTCAGCTGCCCTGCGGGTATTTCTTTGAAAAAAAGAGGAAACAGGTCACATTTAAAAGAAAGAATTGCATTTCCATAGCGCCTTTCACAACCTCAGAACGTCTCAAAGAGCTTTAAAACCAAAGAAGTACTTTTTCAGTGTAGTCACTGTTGTAATGTAGGAAAGGCAAGAGGTCAGAGGCTGGGTATTCTGCGGCGAGTGTCTCACCTCCTGACTCCCCAAAGCCTTTCCACCATCTACAAGACACAAGTCAGGAGTGTGATGGGACATTAGCCACTTGCCTGGATGAGTGCAGCTCCAACAACACTCAAGAAGCTCGATACCATCCAGGACAAAGCTTGATTGACTCCCCATCCACCACCTTCAACATTCACTCCCTCCACCATCGGCGCACTGTGGCTGCAGTGTGTACCATCTACAAGAGGCACTGCAGCAACTCGCCAAGGCTTCTTCGACAGCATCTCCCAAACCCGCGACCTCCACCACCTGGAAGGACAAGGGCAGCAGGCACATGGGAACACCATCACCTGCCAGTTCTCCTCCAAGTTACACACCCTCTGTTCCTTCATCGTTGCTGGGTCAAAATCCTAGAACTCCCTCTCGAACAGCACTGTGGGAGAACCTTCACCACACGGACTGCAGCGGTTCAAGAAGGCGGCTCACCACCACCTTCTCACGGGCAATTAGCGATGGGCAATAAATACTGGCATTGCCAGCAACACCCATGAATATTTTAAAAATTCAGCACCTTGAACCTGCTCGGCCATTCGATAAGATCCTGGCACCTTCTACCGCAATTCCACCTTCCTGCACTATTCCTTGATTCCCTTAGTATCCATAAACCTCGGACTTGAATACCCTCAATGACTGAGGATCCACAGCTCTCTTGGGGCAGATAATTCCAAAGATTCACAACCCTCTGAGTGAAGAAATGTCTTAGCAGTTTTAAATGGCTGGCCGCTTACCTTGAGAAGGTGACCCTTGGTTCTAGATTCCCCAGACAGGGGAAATATCCTCTCAGCATCTACCCTGTCTAGCCCTGTAAGAATTTTATATGTTTCAATGAGATCACCGCTCATTCTTCTAAACTCTGGGCCTAGTCTACTCAATCCCTCCACATAGGACAATCTCCCCCATCCCAGGAATCAGTCTGGTGAATATATGCAGGCAGCACCGTCTCTATAAATTAATCAAGGTGTATTAGAGATATCGCTTCTGCTGGGGCATCCCTGATCATCCACAGCCAGCATAGCATCAACAACAACTTGCATTTATATAGCACCTTTAATATAGTAAAACGTCCCAAAGTGCTTCACCGGAGCGACCACCAGACAAAATTTGACACCGAACCACAGGCGAAGATATTAGGACAGGTCAAAGAGGTAGGTTTTCAGGAGCATCTCATAGGAGAGGTGGAGATGTGGAGAGGTCAAGGGAGGGAGTGCCAGAACTGAAGGCACGGCCACCAATGGTGGGGCGATGAAAATCAGGGATGCCCAAGAGGCCAGAATTAGAGGAGCCTAGAGATTCGGAGGGTTGTCGGGCTGGAGGAGATTACAGAGATAGGGAGGGTTGTAGTGCAGGAAGAGGTTATAGAGATAGGGAGGGTTGTAGGAGGTTACAGAGATAGGGAGGGGTGTAGGGCTGGAGGAGGTTCCAGAGAGGGGGGGGGGGGGGGGGGGGAGGGGGAGTGTTGTAGTGCAGGAGAAGATTACAGAGATTACATAAGAAATAGGAACAAGAGTAGGCCTATACGACCCCTCGAGCCTGTTCCGCCATTCA
The DNA here is from genome assembly GCF_044704955.1 of Pristiophorus japonicus. Taxonomy (NCBI): domain Eukaryota; kingdom Metazoa; phylum Chordata; class Chondrichthyes; family Pristiophoridae; genus Pristiophorus; species Pristiophorus japonicus. The sequence goes on from NC_091983.1 coordinate 12,602,937, forward strand.
AGGTGGTCATGACTGATCTGATCATGGACTCAGCTCCACCTCCTTGCCCGCTCACCATAACCCCTTATACCCTTATCGTTTAAGAAACTGTCTGTCTTAAATCAATGTCCCAGCTTCCACAGCTCTCTGAAGCAGCGAATTCCACAGAGTTACAATCCTCTGAGAGAAGAAATTTCTCCTCATCTCAGTTTTAAATGGGCGGCCCCTTATTCTAAGGTCATGCCCCCTAGTTCTAGTCTCCCCTATCAGTGGAAACATCCTCTCTGCATCCACCTTGTCAAGCCTCCCCATAATCTTATACGTTTCGATAAGATCACCTCTCATTCTTCTGAATTTCAATGAGTAGAGGTCCAACCTACTCAACCTTTCCTCATAAGTCAACCCCTTCATCCCCAGAATCAACCTAATGAACCTTCTCTGAACTTCCTCCAAAGCAAGTATTTCCTTTCGTAAATATGGAAACAAAACTGCACGCAGTATTCCAGGTGTGGCCACACCAATACCCTATATAGCTATAGCAAGACTTCCCTGCTTTTATACTCTATCCCCTTTGCAATAAAGGCCAAGATACCATTGGCCTTCGTGATCACTTGCTGTACCTGCATACTATCCTTTTGTGTTTCATGCACAAGTACTCCCAGGTCCCGCTGTGCTGTGGCAGTTTGCAATCTCTCTCCATTTAAATAATAACTTGCTCCTTGATTTTATCTGCCAAAGTGCTTGACCTCACACTTTCTGACATTATATTCCATCTGACAAATTTGTGCCCACTCATTAGCCTGTAGGTTGTAGCGCTGGAGGAGATTACAGAGATAGGGAGGGCTGTAGGAGGTTACAGAGATAGGGAGGGTTGTAGGGGGTTACAGAGATAGGGAGGGTTGTAGGAGGTTAGAGATAGGGAGGGGTGTAGGGCTGGAGGAGGTTACAGAGATAGGGAGCGTTATAGGGTTGGAGGAGGTTGCAGAGATAGGGAGGGTTGTAGGGACTGGAGGAGATTATAGAGAAAGGGTGCGTTATAGGGTTGGAGGAGGTTGCAGAGATAGGGAGGATTGTAGGGACTGGAGGAGATTACAGAGATAGGGAGGGTGTAGGGCTGGATGGGGGTCACAGAGATAGGGAGGGTTGTAGGGGCTGGAGGAGGTTACAGAGATAGAGAGGGTGTAGGGCTGGATGGGAGTTACAGAGATAGGGAGGGTTGTAAGGGCTGGAGGAGGTTACAGAGATAGCGAGGGGCGTAGGGCTGGAGGAGGTTAGAGATAGGGAGGGGAGAGACCATGGAATGATTTGAAAACAAGACTGACACTTTTAAATACCGGAAATATTTACCTTGCAAAAACAGTACCGCTCCCTCCTGGAAAGGTATAGGGATGTTGCTTGCGAAATACATGGCCTACCCGACTACAGGGAATGATTTCAAGAATGCCTCCACATTGCCATACCCGAAAAGAGATCTCTGAAAGAGAGAATGTTCGTACAGTACATGTAACTGGAATGAACTTACAAATTTTCCTTGCTCACCAATATCCTCCCCCAACCCAATCTATGCCCTTTAGTTCTCCACTAGCTGGGAGCACAGAACGACCAAAGGGTAAGTCATAAACCCTCATTACAACCTAGCAAACTTGGTTTGATAAGTCACAGTTGACTCCACGTTTAAGCTTCTGCATACAAGGCGAAGATGCCCAGAAGAAAACACTGTTGGAGAGAAATTCTTGTGGCCCTTGTATAAACATTGTGGTTTGGTCAAGTGGCGCTGTCCTGTAGAGGACTGAGCCCATGATAGGTCCTCTGGTCTCTGGATTATGTAGTCCACAACAACAACAACTTGCATTTGTGTAGCAAAACGTCCCGAAGTGCTTCATAGAAGTGTTATCAAACAAAATTTGAGACTGAGCCACATAAGGAGATATTGGGACAGATGACGAGGTTGGTTTTAAGGAGCATCTTAAAGGAGGAGAGAGAGGTAGAGAGACGGAGAGCTTTAGGGAGGGAATTCTTGAGCTTCGCGCCGAGGCAGCTGCAGGGATGGCCGCCAATGGGGGAGTGATGGAAATTGGTGATGTGCAAGAGGCCAGAATTGGAGGAGTGCAGATATCTCGGAAGGCTGCAGGTAATTACAGAGAAGGGTACGGCCATGGAGAGATGTGAAAACAAGGTTGCCAAACCGGGAGCCAATGTAGGTCAGTGAGAAGAGTGAGTGTTCGGTGAATGGGATTTGGTGTGAGTCAGAATACGGTCAGCAGAGTTTTGGATGAGCTCAAGTTTATGGAGAGTGGAAGATGAGAAAAAAGATTGGGGGGGGGGGGGGGGGCGCAAAATTCGGATCCTCGGCGCCCGTCATTTTGGCCACTACGAGCACCGCTTGGGTCGAAAAATGGCGTCCAATGCAAGTGTACACACCTATGCTAAGAATTGCGTCAGACGCCATGTTGGTGAGGGCATTAGCACGCGCGCAGTGAACATCTGCTGGATGTATGCAGAGTAAGTAGATCATGCTATCACCAGCAGTGACATTTTGGAGTACAACACTCCAGCTAACTCGCTTAATCTCGCACAGCTGAACACACGATCAGCAGCAGAAGGGACCCCCCCAACACCACCCGCGCTATTTACAGGGATCACCACCTACCTACAAGTCAGTTGCTGATTGATTTCCACTGGCTGGTGCCGCGATTCTACACGTCTTTGGTGCTTTCTATAGTTGTTTCACTGTGTACAGGGGAGTGGTGTGGCTGGTGCTGAAGGACTTTTTCCTGACTGCTGCACAATCACTTGCTCCCAGACATGGGTGTACTAACAGGCATTTCCCTCGGAATAGAGCACGGCAGGGAGAATGAGCGGAGGCCATGCAGAGCAGGACAAGCTGCTGGAAGGCGGCGGAGAAGGACGCTCAGCAGGAGGCCATATCTTCCAGGGTGCTCAGGGAGCAATTTTCCGACCTGAACCTCAGCGAGGAACAATGTGGGAAGGCGTCTGCAATTCAGTAAGGAGGTCCTCGCTGAAATCTGCCACCGCTGCAGCCACAACTGCAACCTCGGAGCAGGGCATGGACTGCATTGCCAGCGGCTGCGAAGGTAACCGTGGCCATGAACCTTTATGCGCCCTGGCTCCTTCCAAGCTGGAGCGGCAAACATCTCGCAGCTTGCCATCCATTGCAGCGTCAGGGAGACCACGGAGGCTCTGTATTCCAAGAGAGCTGACTACATTTCATTCTCTCTGGGCAGAGCTGGCACATGGCTTCGCGAGGATTACTAGCTTCCCCACGGTGCGGGCTGCCATTGACTGCAGGCGACGGCTTCGAAGGGAGCGACTCAATTTGACGTCACCCAAATCCAAGCTGGTGACCGCAGTGCGGGCAGGTACAGCAGGAGCGGGGAGGTCGGGGCGAAGGAGCGGCAGAGTTCATACAGGGATGTGACCGGAGCCCAGGGGAGGCGTGAGTTTGGGGCCCAGATGAGGCGAGGGCCCAGGGACAGCACGGGCCCAGCCCACACTGCAATATGTGTGCGCACTAGGCCCGTGCAGCAGAGCAGGTCTCCGGTCGCCTTGGATAACCCTTGCCACTGGACCAAGACCTAACTCGGTCAAGCCCGTGTGGTGGCTGGTGTGCAACGGCCACCACAGGTTAAAAAAATATACGCATAAGCATCTTCCACCCTCCACGATGTAGTTCGGGATCTGGAATATTAGGTCCTTCATTGAAACACCTGTGAACTCATCCCTTTTCGGTGTGGAAGCAAGTCATCCTCGTTTCGAGGGACTGCCAATGATGATGATGATGACGCATGTTGCTTTGCAGGCACCCCATGTCAACTCTGCCAATACACTGGAACTGAACGGGATTCCACCCCCTCAACATCCAGCTGGTGTGTGACCATAGGCAGCGCATCACACAGGTCACTGCCCGGTATCCTGGCAGCAGTCATGATGCCTTCATTCTGCGACAGTCCACTGTGCCAGCTGCGTTTCAGCCACCACGAAAACCAAGAGATTGGCGACAAGGGCGATCCGCTGGCCACATGGTTCATGACTGCAGCGCGCAACCACGCACACGTGGGCAGCAACCGTACAATGAGAGCCACGCTGCCACAGAAAATATCATAGAGCACACCATGGGGCATGCTGAAACAACACTCCCACTGGCTGGACCACTCTGGAGGAACCCTGCAGTGCTCGGCAGAACGGGTGTCGAGATTCGTGATAGTCTGCTGCATATCCTCACCATCATATACCGGCTGAGTAGTACGAGGAGGAGGAAGGAGGCAACCGAGACAGCTCCTTTCTGCTGTCTGTCAAGAACTCATCCGAGTGCGATATCAGTCCCCGCAATCCCAATTCCCCAACAGTCCCACACCTTACCTTCTCTCGGTCACAGACCATCACAGCATTCACTTGGCTACAATATGAACATTCCAAACCACATTAATAAATGAAATCATGCCACATTGCATACAAAAGCCGACTAATCACCCTTGTACATTCCCTTAGTGCCTGTCTTTGCCTGTCCTACTGCTCCGATGCAGTGCTACCCCCAGTGGCTGCAGCATGGCTGGTGAAATGCTGCTGCCAAGGGCCTTGTAACACGACCTCGACCAGCTTCAGAACAGTAAGGAAGTTTCCTGTTAAGTCTGGCTTGATCCTAGCTAGCCGGGGGGGGGTAGTTGGTTAGTCGGAGTCGGATTTCCACAGCTGTTATCAGGCCGCAGGATTAACAGGTGTTTTACCACAGTGGATACAATTGGTCAAGCGGAGAAGCACTTTAAGGTACTGTGTTTGGGTAGAAAATGACAATCCTTGATTTGACAACCAGATGTTACAATACGGCCATCAGTGGGGAAGGAGAGGTCCAGGGGAAAGAGGTGGAGGCCCGATAGCCAGGTCCAGCCGCCCAGTCGCTGCAGGAGATCCAGCCAGGAGGCCCAAGTCGCATTGAATCGCCGCAGGAGGACCAGCCGGCAGGTCCGGGTCGCATTGAATCGCCGCAGGAGGTCCAGCCGAGAGACGCCGATGTGCAGTGTAGCCTGAGGTAGGCCTGAACTTTTGGGATTCGCGGGGTTGGGGTTAGGATGGGGATTTAATTCTTTAAACCCCTTGGGGAGGTTTAGACAGTGGCCGGGGGGGGGGGGTGGGGGGTGGTGTGTGGGGGTTGAGGGCCGAGGAACTGTTTAGTAGGGGAGCCCCTTAGGGAGCTGCTACTGCTATGCTCCACGACGACATGCAAACCGTGATCCTTACCAACGGATCCATCACAGACCCAATTCATGTCCGGACCGGGGTCAAGCAGGGCTATGTCATCGCCCCAACCCTCTTCTCAATCTTCCTCGCTGCCATGCTCCACCTCAACAAACTCCCCGCTGGAGTGGAACTAAACTACAGAACCAGTGAGAAGCTGTTCAACCTTCGCCGTCTCCAGGCCAGATCCAAGACCGTCCCAACCTCTGTCGTCGCGCTACAGTACGTGGACGATGCCTGCGTCTGTGCACACAGAGGCTAAACTCCAGGTCATTGTCGACGTATTTACCGAGGCATATGAAAGCATGGGCCTTACACTAAACATAAGTAAGACAAAGGACCTCCACCAGCCTGTCCTCGCCGCACAGCACTGCCCCCCAGACATCAAGATCCACAGCATGGCCCTGGACAATGTGGACCACTTCCCCTATCTCGGGAGCCTCCCATCAAAAAGAGCAGGCATTGACGACGAGATCCAACACCGCCTCCAGTGCGCCAATGCAGCCTTCGGCCACCTGAGGAAAAGAGTGTTTGAAGACCAGGCCCTCAAAACTGTCACCAAGCTCACGGTCTACAGGGCTGTAGTAATACCCGCCCTCCTGTATGGCTCAGAGACATGGACCATGTACAGTAGTCACCTCAAGTCGCTGGAGAAATACCACCAACGCTGTCTCCGCAAGATCCTGCAAATCCCCTGGGAGGACAGACGCACCAACATTAGCGTCCTCGTCCTGGCCAACATCCCCAGCATCGAAGCACTGACTACACTTGATCAGCTCCGCTGGGCGGGCCACATAGTTCGCCTGCCAGACACGATACTCCCAAAGCAAGCGCTCTACTCGGAACTCGTCCAAGGCAAACGAGCCAAAGGCGGGCAGAGGAAACATTACAAGGACACCCTCAAAGCCTCCCTGATAAAGTACGACATCCCCATCGACACCTGGGAGTCCCTGGCCATAGACCGCCCTAAGTGGAGGAAGTGCATTCAGGAGGGCGCTGAGCTCCTCGAGTATCATCGCCGAGAGCATGCAGAAATCAAGCGCAGGCAACGGGAGGAGCGTGCGGCAAACCAGGCTCCCTGCCCACCCTTTCCCTCAACGACTATCTGTCCCACCTGTGACAGAAACTGTGGTTCTCGTATTGGACAGCCACTTAAGAACTCATGCTAAGAGTGGAAGCAAGTCTTCCTCGATTTCGAAGGACTGCCTATGATGATGATGTTATAATACGCCTCGCAGTAAAAATACCCTATAGAATCATAGAATGGTTACAGCACGGAAGATGGCCATTCGGCCCATTGAGTCTGTGCTGACTCTCTGCAAGAGCACCTCAGCTAGTCCCACTCCCCTGCCCTTTCCCCGTAGCCCTGCAAAAGAATTTTCTTTCAGGTACTTATCCAACTCTCTTTTGAAAGCCGTGATTGAATCTGTCTCCACCACCCTTCCAGGCAGTGATTCCAGATCCTAACCACTCGCTGCATAAAACGTTCTTCTTACATGGCCTTTGGTTCTTTTGCCATTCACCTTAAATCTGTGTCCTCTGGTTCTCGACCCTTCTGCCAATGGGAACAGTTTCTCTCTATCTACTCTGTCCAGACCCCTCATGACTTTGAACACCTCTATCAAATCTCCTCTCAATCTTCCCTGCTCCAAGGAGAACAACCCCAGCTTCTCCAGTCTATTCACGTAACTGAAGTCCCTCATCCCTGGAATCATTCTTGTAAATCTTCTCTAAGGTCTTCACATCCTTCCTAAAGTTCAGTGCCCAAAATTCGACACAATACTCCAGTTGAGACCGAATCAGTGTTTTATACAGGTTCAATATAATATACACGCTTTTGTACTCTACGCCTCTATTCTTGAAGCCCAGGGTCCCGTAAGCTTTTTTAACTGCTTTCTCAACCAGCCCTGCCACCTTCAATGATTTGTGCACATACACTTCTTGGTCTCTTTGCTCTTGAACCCCCTTTAGGATTGTACCCATTAGTTTATATTGCCTCTCCTCATTCTTTCTACCAAAATGTATCACTTCGCACTTTTCTGCGTTAAATTTCATCTGCCACGTGTTTACCCATTCCACCAGCCTGTCTATGTCCTCTTAAAGTCTATCACTATCCTGCTCACTGTTCATTATGCTTCCAAGTTTTGTGCTATCTGCAAATTTTGAAATTGTGTCCTGTGCGCCCACGTCCAAATCATTAATATATATCAAGAAAAGCAGTGATCCTCGAACCGACCCCTGGGGAACACCACTGTATACCTTCCTCCAGTCCAAAAAACAACCGTTCACCACTACTCTCTGTTTCCTGTCACTGAGCCAATTCCGTATCCTTGCTGCCACTGTCCCTTTTATTTCATGGGCTTCAACTTTGCTGGCAAGTCTATTATGTGGCACTTTATCAAATGCCTTTTGGAAATCCATGTAGACTACATCAACCGCATTACTCTCATCGACCCTCTCTGTTACCTTATCAAAAAACTCGATCAAGTTAGTTAAACACGATTTGCCTTTAACAAATCCTTACAGGCTTTCCTTAATTAATCCAAATTTGTCCAAGTGACTGTTAATTTTGTTCCTGATTATTGTTTCTAAAAGCTTCCCCACTACTGATATTAAACTGACTGGCCTGTAGTTGCTGTGTTTAACTTTGTACCCTTTTTGAACAAGAATGTAACATTTACAATTCTCCAGTCCTCTGGCACCATCTCCGTTTCTAAGCAGGATTGGAAGATTATGGCCAGTACCTCCGCAATTTCTTCCTTCACTTCCCTCAGCGTCCTAGGATGCATCCCATCCGGTCCTGGTGACTTATCTACTTTTTAAAAAAAAGTACAACCAGCCTTTCTAGTAGATCTCATCTTTAACAATTTTTATTCTATCCAGTATCTCCTCTACTTCCTCCTTCACTATAACTATGGCAGCATCTTCTTCCTTGGTGAAGACAGATGCAAAGTACTCATTTAGTACCTCAGCCATACCCTCTGCTTTCATGCATTGGTCTCCTTTTTAGTCCTTAATCAGCTCTACCCCACCTTTTACTACCCATTTACTATTTATATGGCTATAGAAGATTTTTATGTTAGCTGTCATTCTATTCTCATACCCTCTCTTTGCCCCTCTTATTTTCGTTTTCGCTTCCCCTCTGAACTTTCTATATTTAGCCTGATTCTCAGGTATGTTCTCAACTTGACATCCATTACACACCCCCTTTTTCTGCTTCATCTTACTCTCTATCTCTTTCATCACCCAGGGAGCTCTGACTTTCGTTGCCCAACCTTTTCCCCTAGTGGGAATGTACCTCGACTATAACCAAACTATTTTCTCTTTAAAGGAAGCCCATTGTTCCACTACAGTTTTGTCTGTCAATCTTTGATTCCAATTTATCCGGGCCAGATCCGCTTTCATCCCACTGAAATTTGCCTTCTTCCAATTAGGTATTTTTACTCCGGATTGCTCCCTCTCCTTTTTCATAGCGAATCTAAACCTGATACTATGATCACTGTTCCCTAAATGTTCCCCTACTGACACTTGTTCCACTTGACCTACCCTCTTGCATTAAAACTTAGGTCTGGTGTACTGTGAAATTATGTTATCATAATGAAACACCGTAGGAAACAGAATTAGTCTGGTGTATTTGTTAATCATTCACGGAATTTGCTAATCTGCCACACATCACGCTTTACAATTTTGCCCTGATCCTTTACTGCGTTGAAGAAATACTACAGTCACTTACCCAAATTTTCTCCACCCCAGACATCCATCATCATGTCATATTTTCCAAGCTCTTCAAAGTAAGCTTTATCCATCACAAAGAGACCCCCAGCTATCATGGGCGTTCTAAGAAGAGTACAATGCATTATATGTTTACATTATACATTACATACATACACATACAACACAATATATTATACACTTTCAAGAGGGAGTTGGTTATATACTTGAAAAGGTAAAAAATTGCAGGGCTATGGGGAAAGAAACATAGAAATATAGCAAATAGGTGCAGGAGAAGACCCTTCGAGCCTGCACCACCATTCAATATGATCATGGCTGATCATGCAACTTCAGTACCCCATTCCTGTTTCTCTCCATACCCCTTGATCCCTTTAGCCGTAAGAGCCACATCTAACTCCCTTCTGAATATATCTAACGAACTGGCCTCAACATCTTTCTGTGGTAGAGAATTCCACAGGTTCACAATTCTCTGAGTGAAGAAGTTTCTCCTCATCTCGGTCCTAAATGGCTTACCAGAGCAGGGGGGAGTGGGACTAATGGCTCTTTCAAAGATCCAGCACAGGCACGATGGGCTGAATGGCCTCCTTCTTTGCTCTGTGATTCTATAAGTTAGAATCTTGCCTCTCACTCCCCAGAAAATATTTTTCTGTAATGAATAATACAAAGGTTTTACCACTGCCTACTAACGGTGCGGAAAGCTGCAGTCTTTATAAAAGAATGACACCAATAACAGAGCCAATGTCGCAACGGTGTGCTTCTGTCATAGTTAAGTGTCCTACCAGTTTCTCCCCAGCCATAAGTAGCAAAGATAAAGATAATCAACTTTCATATATTGCCCAGCAGCACATTTCCAATGATGGGATGGATCAGCTTGGGTAAACAGATCAGTGTTTCGCTCAGCCCACTGCACTGTCTACTGGGTTGCTCAGTGAAAATTCCTTTGGACCAAGAATCAGGGCCATTAGTTGCGTGTTTCTGTACTAACGTATCTCCCCTAACAGAATCACCATCGCACCAGGTCTGGGCTCAGAAACTAGGGCAAGCACACGTGTAGAAATTAATATCAGTATTGTTACTGTCAAATGCTTAATGCGTTTGTTTCAAAACCCCTTCACTACTGTAACAGAGCCGTTTACACAAGTGTGTTCAGCTTTTCTATGATAACATTACCATAGTAATTTCTACCCTATAATGTATTCTCCAGGCCTCAATGTTGAACTCTAGCCAAATAGCTGAAACAAGAGAGCTCTACAGAGGGTTGATGGAGGCATTCTGGTCTCAAGGGGTCCCTTGCAGTGAATTGTATGTACACTGACCCCAATTAGGAGGCAGGGAGCCAGGATATACCTCTATCATGGATGAGATGAATGTTCATGTTACAGAGAATGTGGCGATAGGCTTCTGACTGGGTCAGTCGGCAGCCCCTAGAACACATGTGGGTGACAAGAGAAATCGAGAGGTTGGGTCTTGAGAAGAAAAGCCTGAACAGGGGCCCTGGGAGGGAAGGTCTAAGAGCCAAGTGGGAGGGAGCATTGGCTTGCAGTACGGGACATGGGGCACAGCACGGGGCTAGAAGGGAGAATTTAAAATGTAGAACATCAGAAAGAGGGGACACTTAAGAGCACCATTAACTAGGTTGATTCCGGAGATGAGGGCGTTGACTTATGAGGAAAACTTGGAGGTTGGGCCTCTACTCATTGAAATTCAGAAGAATGAAGTGATCTTATCGAAACGTGTAAGATTATGAGGGGGCTTGACAAGATGGATGCAGAGAGGATGTTTCCACTGATGGGGAGACTAGAACTAGGGGACATAATCTTAGAATAAGGGGCCGTCCATTTAAAACTGAGACGAGGAGGAATTTCTTCTCTCAGAGGGTTGTAAATCTGTGGAATTCGCTGCCCAGAGAGCTGTGGAAGTTGAATAAATTGAAGACAGAAGTAAACAGTTTCTTAACCGATAAGGGAATAAGGGGTTATGGGGAGCGGGCGGGGAAGTGGATGATCGGATCAGCCATGATCGTATTAAATGGCGGAGTAGGCTCCAGGGGCTGTATGGGTTACTCCTGTTCCTATTTCTTATGATCTTATGAAATGATTCTCGCACAAGCTTTCTAACTGCCTGAACATATTAAATAAACCTCTTACAAATACCTTGACTGACCTGAAATAGCGAAGAGGAATTGGGTTCAGAAGGTGAAGCATGGTTGGTGGGTGAAAGCGGGCGATGACTGCGGAGCTGCAAGGAGGTTTCCTGTTTCTCAGAAGCTGGGCAGTGCGTGTTGAGGAGCACCCACACTGGCTCAGGGACTGGGGCCAAGGTGGCACTACAGTTGGTGAGATGGATGCAGTGTGGGGTGGGGGGGGGGGGAAGAGTTGGGGCAGGCAGCAAGAAACAAAATAAGAAGACAAAAACATGTAACACGAATTAGGCACCGATCAGGTGGGGCGTCAGGGAAAGAAATAATGGAACAGCTGTTAAACTCAACATGCTGCATTTTGTGTTTACATGGTGTTGTGGAGTGGCCTGTCTGCCCTCTCACGTGGACGTAAAAGATGGCACTATTTTGAAGAAGAGCAGGTGAGTTTTCCCCAGTGTCCTGGCCAATATTTATCCCTCAATCAACATAACAAAACAGATTATCTGGTCATTGTCACATTGTTTTTTGTGAGAGCTTGCTGTGTGCAAACTGGCTGCCGTGTTTCCCACATTACAACAGTGACTACACTTCAAAATGCACTTCATTGGTTGCAAAGCACTTTGGGGCAGCCTGAGGTCGTGAAAGAACTTTAAGTTCTTTCTTTTTATTTCACCTTCTCCAGAGCAGTGGAACCGGAGGACACAGCTTGCGTTTAAAGTTCTTTTCTTTGACTCCTGTTCCATAAGGGGTCAACAACCAGGGGGCATAGATTTAAAATAATTGGTAGGAGGTTTAGAGGGGATATGAGAGGAAATTTCTACACCCAGAGGGTGGGGAGGGAGGGGTCTGGAACTCACTGCCTGAAAGGGTGGTAGAGGCAGAAACCCTCACCACATTTAAAAAGTACTTGGATGTGCACTTGTAGTGCTGTAACCTACAGGGCTACGGACCCAGAGCTGGAAAGTGGGATTAGACTGAGTAGCTCTTTGTCGGCCGGCGCTGACACAAAGAGCCGAAATGGCTTCCTTCCATGCTGTAAACTTCTATGATTCTACGATCTTCTGCTGGTGGGAAAGTCTCTCTGAATTAGTGGCTTGTTTTGTTTTTGGAAAAAGAAATATTGGAAGAAATTTGCATGAGCCAACAAGCTACAAGAAGTTTCCCAATAATACATTTGCGTATAATTAAGCACAACAAGGAAATATGATGAGTCACTATTACATGTATATTTATTCAATTATTAAACCCCATGCCATACATACCTAATAGGGCCAATGGGATTGCCCAGACGTGCCCGTCTCTGTTCTGGAGTCATGTAATCCCATTTAAAGACCAGATTCCAGTCAAATCCTGCCAAGTAAATGAGTCAGACAAATAATAAAGCTACACTGAAAGATCATAAGTAAACCATTTTCTTCTTAAAAAAATAAACATTTCAGTGGAAACTGAAAATTCTATATTTCTAAACCACCGTTTGAGACTCTATCTCTGAGGCAATTTAGCTATTTTTATTCAAAACGTAGTTAGGCCAGACATACATTTTCTCTCTCTTTCTGACGAAAGGTCATCGACCTGAAACATTAACGGTTTCTCTCGCCACAAATGCTGCCTGATCCGCTGAGTATTTCCGCCATTTTCTGTTTTTATTTCAGATTTCCAGCATCCACGATATTTTACTTTTAATTAAATTTCTCTTCTCTCACTTCAAATTATTCAGAAGAAGTCTTTCATTTATTCATGTCGTTTTGCGCACATTTATTATCGTCATCAAGTGCTTAGAGAGTTCTTCCTGTTTAATGCTGTTTTGCAGAAAGTTAGACAAGGTTCCCCTTCAATCTACTGAACAGAATGCACCAACATGAGTGGTTGGAGCTCCAATAACTGTCCCTGGTGTTGTGTCTCGGACTGTTCATGGTCGCTCCTTCATTGACTGGAACTCATCCAAAACTCTGCTGTCGGTTCAGCAACGCCTCCATTTTAAAATTCTCATCCTTGTTTACAAATCCCTCCAGCCCGACAACCCTCCCTATCTCTGTAACCTCCTCCAGCCCTACAACCCTCCCTATCTCTGTAACCTCCTCCAGCCCTACAACCCTCCCTATCTCTGTAACCTCCTCCAGCCTTACAACCCTCCCTATCTCTGTAACCTCCTCCAGCCCTACAACCCTCCCTATCTCTGTAACCTCCTCCAGCCTTACAACCCTCCCTATCTCTGTAACCTCCTCCAGCCATACACCCCTCCCTATCGCTGTAACTTCCTCCAGCCCTACAACCCACCCTATCTCTGTAACCTCCTCCAGCCCTACAACCCTCCCTATCTCTGTAACCTCCTCCAGCCCTACACCCCTCCCTATCTCTGTAACTTCCTCCAGCAAGACAACCCTCCCTATCTCTGTAACCTCCTCCAGCCCTACACCCCTCCCTATCTCTGTAACTTCCTCCAGCCCTACAACCCACCCTATCTCTGTAACCTCCTCCAGCCCTACAACCCTCCCTATCTCTGCAACCTCCTCCAGCCTTACAACACTCCCTATCTCTAACCTCCTCCAGCTCTACACCCCTCCCTATCTCTGTAACCTCCTCCAGCCCTACAACCCTCCCTATCTCTGTAACCTCCTCCAGCCTTACAATCCTCCCCATCTCTGTAACCTCCTCCAGCCCTACAACCCTCCCTATCTCTGTAACCTCCTCCAGCCTTACAACCCTCCCTATCTCTAACCTCCTCCAGCTCTACACCCCTCCCTATCTCTGTAACCTCCTCCAGCCCTACACCCCTCCCTATCTCTGTAACCTCCTCCAGCCCTACACCCCTCCCTATCTCTGTAACCTCCTCCAGCCCTACAACCCTCCCTATCTCTGTAACCTCCTCCAGCCCTACACCCCTCCCTATCTCTGTAATCTCCTCCACCCCACAACCTTCCGAGATGTCTGCGCTTCTCCAATTCTGGCCTTTTGCGCTTTCCCCAATTTAAAATCGCTCCACGACTTCAGCTGCCTGGGCCCTAAGCTTTGGCATTCCCTCCCTAAACCTCTCCACCTCCCTCTCCTCCTTTAAGACGCTCCTTGAAAACCTGCCTCTTTGACCAAGCTTTTGGTCACCTGTCCTAATATCGCTTTATGTGGCTTGGTGTCAATTTTTGGCACCTTCGGACATTTTACTATGTTTAAGGTACTAAATAAATACAAGTTGCTGTACAGAAAGCATACACACTGTTGTGTGCATTAATTAATGTAACACTCAAACTGGAGGGTATGAATGGGCTAACACAGGGTTTGGACAAGGGTGCAATAAGTGAAATCTTCACATTTGTATTGGATACCAAAATAAAATCAGGACAAATAATAAACAATGCAATTAAACTTAAAAATATCCAGATCTCGTAGGTAACTGGCGCAGTGGAACAGTGGGACAGTACGCTGATCAGGATCAATATAAATAAAAGATATTCGGCAATAAGGGATTCTGGAGATACTTCTTTACCCAGAGAGTTGGAAGAATGTGGAGTAATTGAGCTGAATAGCATAGATACATTTCAGGGGAAGCTCGATAAGAACATGCGGGAGAAAGGAATAGAAGGATATGCTGATGGGGTGAGATGAAGAGGGGTGGGAGGAGGCTGGTGTTGAACATAAACACCGGCACGGAGCAGTTGGGTTGAATGGCCTGTTTCTGTGCTGGAAACTCGATGTATCCTATGAACACATCACCACAGTGTTCAGCTGCAGTAGAATAGGCAAGTATTTAATTGGCTGTAAAGCGCTTTGTGGCATCCTGAGGTTGTGAAAGGCGCTATATAAATACAAGTTCTTCATTTCTTTCAATTAAGGGCCTAGGAGGCTCAGAGATAGGATGTGCTATGACACTGCAAAAAATGATAAAGGGAAATCATCTCAGGTTGATTGAGAAAGTGCGTGATGGGAGAATTAGGAAGCAGCACTATAAAATATGAAAAGACAGTCTTAAGTTAGATGAAATTCTTTTCGCAGAGAGTCACTGATCTGGGGAATAGATTGCCAAAACGTTCAGTTATAAGAATCTCTGCAGTGCATCAAAAAGAGGGAGTTGGACGAACTCCAGAGAGTGGAGAACGTCTCGTGTTACAGATGGTGAAGTGAGGGGTAGCTGAGATTACCAATCAGCTACTATAGTCTCCTGGAGCTTGCTTGGTTGCCAATTTTTTTCCTAAATTGGCCTCTCGCTCCAAGGTCTGAGAGATGGAGTCATGCTGCATACGACAATGATCCCCGTAATTTTTAGGGTGCACGGCCTCGTCAAGGGGCTGTGTGGCTCATTCACAGTTTCGCACATGTGAAATTTAACACGGAAAAAGCATGGAGCTGCTCGGCCGCGCAGCTTAGAGGGAATGTTGGTGTGTGTGGGCTGTACCATGTTTGGATGGGACAGGTTGGTGGCCCAGATGGTCTTTTCTTGTTCTATTTTTGTAGTTTCTAATCCTTGATTTAACAGCTACTTTCTAACTGGTCATCACCCTCACATAGGGCTCAATTTTCCCCAAAGCCTTTTTTTTGGTGTACTTGAAGAGCTACGCCCGATTTTTTTGGGCCCAAGTACGGCCAAAAAAAAATTCTAAGTTTCCCCGTTGGATTTGTTCATTTTGGCGCGGCCTGACCCGTTTTGGGGGTGGAGCCTTGATCTGCGCCAAAAAGACGAGGCTGCCATGGTAACCAGGGACACAATGCGAGCTGAGGCTGCAAAGTGAAGCATACAGCCAGCTCCCAATACATTCAAAGAATTGAAAAACACTTACCTCCAACCCTGCCCGAAGGGCTCACCGGTCCAGTCCCAGTCCGTCTCTCTCTTTCTTTCTCTCTCTCTCCCTACACCCCTCTCTCTCTACCCTCCTTCCTCTCTCTCTCTCTCTCCCTCCCCCTCTCTCCCTCCCCCTCTCTCTCTCTCTCTCCCCTCTCCCTCTACACCCCTCTCTCTCTACCCTCCTTCCTCTCTCTCTCTCTCCCTCTCTCTCTCTACCCTCCTCCCTCTCTCCCCCCCCTCTCCCTCTCTTTCTCTACCCTCCACCCTCTCCCCCCCTCTCCCTCTCTACACCCCCCTTTCCCTCTCTCTACCCTCCTCCTTCTCTCTCTCTCGCTCTCTTCCCCCCCCCTCTCTCTCTCCCCCTCTCCCTACACCCCCTCTCTCTCTACCTTCCTTCCTCTCTCTCTCTCTCCCCCCCCCTCTCTCTCTCTCCCTCCCTCTCTCCCTCTCCCTCTCTCTCTCTACACCCCTCTCTCTCTACCCTCCTCCCTCTCTTCCCCCCTCTCCCTCTCTTTCTCTACCCTCCTCCCTCTCTCCCCTCTCCCTCTCCACACCCCCCTTTCCCTCTCTCTACCCCCCCCCTTTCCCTCTCTCTACCCTCCTCCTTCTCTCTCTCTCCCTCTCTCTACCCTCCTCCTTCTCTCTCTCTCTCTCTCTCTCTACCCTCTCTCTCTCTCTCTCTATCGCTCTCTCCCCTCCGCTCTCTCCCTTCACCCCCCCCTCTCTCTCTTTCCCCCCCCCACTCACTCTCTCTCTCTCCCCCCCCCCCCACTCTCTCTCCCCCCCCCTCCCACTCTCTCTCCCCCCCCCCCACTCACTCTCTCTCTCTCCCCCCCCCTCCCACTCTCTCTCCCCCCCCCCTCCCACTCTCTCTCCCCCCCCCCCCTCCCACTCACTCTCCCACCCCTCTCTCTCTCTCTCTCTCTCTCTCTCCCCCCACCCCCCCCTTCTCTCTCTCCGAGTTGATCTGGGGACCGAGAATGGGACCGGACAGCCTTCGGGCAGTGTTGGAGGTAAGTTGCTACTATGTGTTTTTCAATTCTTTTAGTGTGTCCGGGCACTGCTGCACCGATTTCCTTGCCTGCACCGATTTCCTTAACTCTAGGGAAGGTTTTTCAGCAGAGGCCACATACACTGGCCTATGCACAACTAGAGTAACTCTCAGCTGGCCAAACTTCCCTAATTGGTGTAGGTGGCTGGGCACGCCCCCTTTGGCTTAAAAAAAAACTGACCTAAAAAAATCGTAACTAACTGACTTGCAAATTGATTGGGGAAACTGTGGTTTTTCAACTTAGGCCAAAAAGAGCAGCATGCTCCAAAAAACATGCAAATCACTGGGGAAAATTGAGCCCATAATAACTACTTTCTCCTTAAAATATCAGCCCTTCATATTTCCCTACCCTCACCGTCCCCGTTTTTCATTTAATTATTCTAGAGTAGTGTTGTCCAAAATGCCACATGTGGCTGACTGGGAATCCAGATGTGGCTAGTTGCATTTCTGGTTCGTAAATAAAAATAAGTAATAGACACCGTCAGCGTGCGTGTGATCTCAATGCTCAAATTCACACGCTGTGAGCGAGTCAACTTTAAACTTTTTGTACGTTTGTTGGTACAGGTAAAATGGAACGAGGAAAAGCAGAGTGTTTGTGTGTTTTTTGATAGTTGAGTGTTTGCTTGGTTAATGAATGGAGGTTAAGTAAATATACACGTGAAGAACATTTACCTGTATTGTGCGAGGGAATTTTCCACTAAAATTAGTCCATGTGGAAAAAACAGACCTGTCCCACCAGTTTTATGTCAACTTTCGAGTAGGTACTTTACAGTCTTTAAGACTCAACATTGAGATCAACAATTTCAGATCATAACCTCTGCTCCCATTTTTCCAGACAGCAGGTGAGGGTAATGGTTCCGCTGTAACTATTTACATCTCCTCTAGACCCATCTTTTGTTTCTTTACATGTACCCTTACCTTGCACTTGCACCATCGTCCCTTCTGTCATTAAATTACTCCTGCCCTCCACCCTATCACAGACCTTTATTCCGTCAACCCCTCATTCCTCTTTTCCCTGGCGCTGTACTTGCTTATAAATTGTTAAAACTCTCATTTTTTTTTCCAGTTCTGACAAAAGGTCACCGACCTGAAAGGTTAACTCTGTTTCTCTCTCCACAGATGCTGCCTGACCTGCTGAGTGTTTCCAACATTTTCCATTTTCACGTTAAATACACAAGATACAGGTGCAGCATCAAGAATCCGTAACCCTCGGGACAGAGGCCGTTCTGGATTCCGGACTTTCGATCATCTTTCTGAGGTTCGGGTATTTCCGGATTCCGGAACGTCGGAGGGGGGGGGGGGGGAGGGGGCCCCTGCCGAGGAGCTGTTCGGGTCGTCCGGACCCCGCCAAAGAGAAACTGTTCGGGCCAGCGGGCCATGCTGCAGAACTGTTCGGGCGGGTCGGCGCGGAGGCCGCAAGGTAA
This sequence comes from Pristiophorus japonicus, assembly GCF_044704955.1. Classification (NCBI taxonomy): domain Eukaryota; kingdom Metazoa; phylum Chordata; class Chondrichthyes; family Pristiophoridae; genus Pristiophorus; species Pristiophorus japonicus. Next base: position 12,621,290 of record NC_091983.1, read on the forward strand.
GGGCAGCGGTGGGACCCCGAGGTCGATATCCGGAACATTTTACAGAGTCCGGGAGACCCTGCCACCGATCGGTCCAGTGTCCGGATTCCGGAACTTCGGATTTTCCACGCTTCACCTGAACTGCTGTTTAAATGGCAAGTGGGAATGAAGAGGTTCTTTGCTTGGTGTATGACTCGCGCTCAGGATTTTTAAACATTGTACGTACCGCCTTTTAGGTCAGCAGATGCCCCCACGTACTGGAAGTTGTCCATGTTGATTACATCAATGATTGGAGAAACCACTCGGGACTTGTCCTGTAAAGAGAAAACAAAAATGCAAAAAAAATACAAAGGACAGGGGCGATGCAGACATTGCAATCAGGGAGGAGGAGTGTAAAATATTAGGCGAAATAAACATAGTGAGAGAGGAAGTATTAAGGGGTTTAGTAGCTTTGAAAGTGGATAAATCCTTATGCCAGACTGTTAAGAGAAACAAAAGAGGAAATAGCAGAGGCTCTGACCATCATTTTCAAGTCCTCTCTGGCTATAAGTACGGTGCCAGAGGACTGGAGGTCTGCTAACGTTGTATCTTTGTATAAAAAGGGAGAAAGGGATAGACCGAGTAATTACAGGCCAGTCAACCTAACCTCGGTGATGGGAAAATTATTGGAGAAAATTCTACGGGACAGGATAAATCTTCATTTGGAAAGACACAGATTAAACAAGGAGTCACCGTGGATTTGTTAAGGGAAGGTCATGTCTGACTAACTTTTTGAGGAGGTAACCAAGAGGGTTGATGTGGGTAGTCCTTTTGATGTTGTATATATGGATTTTAGCGAGGCTTTTGATAAGGTCCCACATGGCAGACTGGTCACAAAAGTAAAAGCCCATGGGATCCAGGGCAAAATGACAAGTTGGATCCAAAATTGGCTCAGAGGCAGGAAGCAGAGGGTAATGGTTGATGGGTGTTTTTGTGACTGGAAGGATGTTTCCAGTGGGGTCCTGCAGGGCTCAGTACTGGGTCCCTTGCTTTTTTGTGGTATATATCAATGATCTAGACTTGAATGTAGGGGGTTGATTAAGAAGTTTGCAGATGATACTAAAATTGGCCGTGTGGTTGATAATGAAGAAAGCTGCGGACTGCAGGAAGATATCAATCAACTGGTCAGGTGGGCAGAACAGTGGCAAATGGAATTCAATCCAGAGAAGTGTGAGGCAATACATTTGGGGAAGGCTAACAAAGCAAGGGAATATACATTAAATGGTAGAACACAAGAAGCAAAGGGACCTTGGAGTGCATGTCCACAGATCTCCGAAGGTAGAGGCCAAGTAGATAAGCTGGTTAAGGCGGCATACGGAATACGTGCCTTTAGTAGCCGAGGCATAGAATCAAGAGTAGGGAGGTTATGCTTGAACTGTATAAAACACTAGTCAGGCCACAGCTAGAGTTGTCTTCTTCTTAAGCAGTCCCCCGGAGTCGAGGATGACTTGCTGCCACACTAATACGAGTTCTAAGGTGACTGATGAGAACAATGCGTATTTACAGTCTCTGTCACAGGTGGGGCAGACGGTGGTTGGAGGGACGGGTGGGTGAGGTGCTTGGGTTGTCATTTGCTCCTTCCGCTGTTTGTACTTGGCTTCTGCATGCTCCCGACGAAGAGACTCGAGGTGTTCAGCACCTTCCCGGATGCTTCTCCTCCACTTTGAGCAGTCTTGGGCCAGGGATTCCCAAGAGTAGGTGGGGATGTTACATTTTTTCCAAGGAGGATTTGACGGTGTCCTTAAAGTGCTTTCTCTGCCCTCCTGGGACTTGCTTGCCGTGACGTAGCTCGGACTAGAGTGCTTGTTTCGGGAATGTAGTATCGGGCATGTGGATAATGTGGCCCGCCCATCGGAGCTGATCGAGTGTGGTCAATGCCTCGATGCTGGGGATGTTGACATTAGTGTGCCTATCCTGCCAATGAATTTCTAGGATTTTGCGGAGGCAGGGTTGGTGGTACTTCTCCAGTGCTTTGAGGAGTCTACTGTACATAGTCCATGTCTCTGAAGCATATAGAAGCAAATCCGGAGCTTGCTGCCGGATTTGAGATCCTGGTCTTCGAACACTCTGTTCCTCAGGCGGCTGAAGGCTGCACTGGCACACTGAAGGCGGTGTTGGACTTAATCATTGGTGTCTGTCCTTGCTGATAGTAGGCTCCCGAGGTATGGAAAGTGGTCCACACTGTCCAAGGTCTCGACATGGATCTTGATAATCAGGAAGCAGTAATGTGTGGCGGGGGCAGGTTGGTAGAGGACCTTTGTCTTACGGATGTTTAATGCAAGGCCCAGACTCTCGTATGCTTCAACGATGGTCTGGAGTTCGGACCCCATAGCTAGAGTACTGCGTGCAGTTCTGGTCACCACATTACAGGAAAGATGTGATTGCACAGAGGAGATTAACGAGGATGTTGCCTGGACTGGAGAATTTTAGCTATGAGGAAAAATTGGATAGGCTGGATTTGTTTTCTTTGGAACAGAGGAGGCTGAGGTGAGACCTTATTGAGTTGTATAAAATTATGAGGGGCCTAGATAGAGTGGATATTTCTCTTAGCAGAGGGGTCAACAACTAGGGGACATAGATTTAAACTATTTGATAGAAGGTTTAGAGGTGATTTGAGGAGAAATATTTTCACCCAGAGGGTGGTGGGGGTCTGGAACTCAATGCCTGAAACGATGGTACAGGCAGAAACCCTCATCACTTTTTAAAAAGTACTTGGATATGCACTTGAAGTGCCATAACTTACAGGGTTACGGACCAAGAGCTGGAAAGTGGGATTAGGCTGGATAGTTCTGTCGGCTGGCACGGACACGATGAGCCGAAATGGCCTCCTTCTGTGCTGTAAATTTCTATGATTCTATGAGGACCCCAGGGGTGCGGACTACCCCACCGACTTTGTGGGGATCCCCACCCGAAGCACCAGTCTACACCTCCTCCACTCCCAGATACTCTGGTGCAGAGATTGAAGATTACAGTTTGAAATGAAATAAAAAGGTTACTTGGTCACCAAAGCTGCTTCTTCCACAAATCAGCTACAATTTTTCCTTTCGCAGACTCCACCCAAGTTATTTATTCTCTTGAGAAAACCTACAGATTCCCCCCCCCCCCCGCCAGCTCGCCAAAGGTTGGCCAGGGCAATGCCAATTCTCAACTTGGCCAACTGCTTTCCACAGATGACGTTTGCCGTAGTTCCAGCACCACCGGAACCAACATGTGTCATGGAGCATTTGCTAATCTCCATCTGCGTTTTTGCCCATGACCTTCAAATCCTATCAAATCCGATTATTTACCCAGCTTTTTAAAGAGATGCAAAATCAACAAGAGCACGAGTTATTATTGCTGGCAGTTTGTTCCATTATTGTGCACGTGTGTGTGAAAAAGAGAGCGCGAGAGAACGAAAGAGTGCCAGGGCGAGAGAACAAAAGAAAGCAAGCAAGAAAGAGCACGAGATGGTGAGAGTGCAAAAGAGGACGAGTGAGAGAGCGAGTGGGAGAGCAAAAGAACGCGAGAAAGAGCGAGAGCGAGATGCTCGAGGAAAAAGCATGAGAGAGACAAACAGACCGGCAGAAATCTGAAAGGAAGGAGATTTCTAATCGGCTTGGCATCAGTTAGTGCTGTCCTTGTGGCCTCTGAGCTCACACAGGCTAAAATAAACCCGCATTACACACAGCATTAGGAAATGTCTGTCATATATTTTTTATGACTACAAACAATAAAAATTGGTTTCTGTTGGCTCTATCTCCGATAGCATTCTTTTGATTTTATGGCAGAAGGCAACTAATACATGATCCTATTCAAATATCGACAGTTTCTATGAGAGATGAGCAGTCTATGTGACAGCAGCTGGGCGGTTTTATAGAAAGCCATACTTTGCTTTAAGCAGATAACTGAATTAATGATCCTGGCAGAACAATGGATATTTTATTTGTAGACTTAAAACATACATTACATTACGTTGAGTCTGCAGCACAGAAACAGGCCATTAGACCCAACTCCTCCGTGCCGGTGTTTATGTTCCACACGAGCCTTCTCCCACCCCTCTTCATCTCACCCCATCAACATATCCTTCTATTCCTTTCTCCCTCATTTACCGAGCTAGCTTCCCCTTAAATGCATCTATGCTATTTGTCTGCACCACTCCATGTGGTAGCAAGTTAATCCAGGCAGACACTCCAGTGCAGTACTGAGGGAATGTTGCTCTGTCGGAGTTGCCGCCTGCCAGTTGAGACGTTAAACTGAGGCCTCGTTTGCTCCCTCAGGCGGACGCAAAAGATCCCATGGCTCGATTTCGAAGAAGAGCAGAGGAGTTATCCCCGATGTCCTGGGCCAATATTTATCCCTCAACCAACATCAGTAAAACTGATTATCTGGTCATTATCACACTGCTGTTTGTGGGAGCCGTGTGTGCAAATTGGCTGCCGCGTTTCCTACATTACAAAAGTACTTCAAAAGCTATGAAGCGCTTTGGGACATTGTGAGGTCATGAAAGGCGCTTATATAAATGCAAGTTCTTTGTTCTTTAATACACTAAAGGTGCTATATAAATGCAAGTTGTGTAGGAAGCAGTGTTTTGATTAAAAAGAGTTCTTTACTTTGACCACATGCATTACCTTTAAATCAGTCTATCTTCAGATAGTTAAAAATCAACCGGTATTATTGCCCAGTTGTTCTTGACCTGGCTCATCTGCATTGCTTGACAGCTGGTAACGTACAACAAGAATTGCACCATTTCCCCTTCCTATTATTTGACTGTATTCTGCCTTTACGCAACCCCCTTGAGTTAACGGAGACCACACACACATTCACACACAAGCAGTAGGCATATGGCCCCTCGAGCCTGCTCCGCCATTCAATACGATCATGGCTGATCATCAACTCAACTCCACTTTCCTGCCACAAGAACATAACAAACTTATTTTCTCTCCCAAACATATTTGCTTACCTCAACGACCCTCTCCAGGAGGGGTTCCAGCCAGTGCTCATTGCATTCGCAATGGCTGTCAAGAAATGTAAGTATGCCTGCTTGTGCTGCATCAGCTCCCCTGACACGCGAACGCATTAGCCCTGGGCAGGTAAGGAAAGAAAAGATCGTTGGTCGGTCTCTTTTGAAGAAAAACTCAGAAGCAGAAACACCGAAATAGAACGATCTTTACCCCGACTCACCTTCACGTCTGTTGTTTCGAAGAATTCGCACCTTCTCAATCTTTGACAGCAAAGTGCCGTCTTCAGCTGAAAGAGGAAATACAGATTTTATTCTACAATAAAACTTATTTAGGAGAGTGCCTGAGCTGTGAAAAGGTAAAGAAATTCTTACTTACAGTTGTCACTGTAATCATCGACTAAAATGATTTCTTTGATAAGATGCGGTGGACTTTTTCTAAGCACGCTGTGTAAAATAAAAGAGATCAGTAACATGAGAATTATCCAAAAATAAATGTAAAAAATGTTTTATATAATTACCATTTTCAGCAGACATTATTTCTGCTGTAGTGAAGTGTGGAACTTGTGGAAAACCCTGCTCTATCTTGTTGCCTTTGATTAACACGATTCTATTTTTAATGCAGAATTAATTCAAACACTTGGCTTGTTAAAGCAGTTGACAGAGTAGAAAGTGCAGGGGGAATACTTTGGTGTAAAGTGCTTTCTGACACGTTGAATATTTTAAGAAAAAGAATGCATAGGAACAGAGGAACAGGATGAGGCCATTCAGCCCCTAGAGACTGCTCTGCCATTCAGTTAGATCCTGGCTGATCTATATCTCAACTCCATTTACCCATCTTGGTTCCCTAACCACAAAAGTGTGCAAAGATAAAGCCAGCAACTATAAGCCAGTCAGTTTAACCACAGTGGTGGGGAAGCTTTTAGAAACAATAATCAGGGATAAATTTAACAGTCACTTGGACAAGTGTGGATTAATAAAGGAAAGCCAGCATGGATTTGTTAAAGGAGTGGTGTGGATAGAGTAGATAGAGAGAAACTGTTCCCAGTAGCAGAAGATTCAAGAATATAGAACAACATAAGAATATAAGAATTTGGAGCAGGAGGAGGCAATTTGACCCCTCGAGCCTCCTCCGCCATTTAATAAGATCATGGCTGATCTGATCTTGGGCTCAGCTCCACTTCCCTGCCCGCTCCCCATAACCCTTTATTCCCTTATTGCTCAAAGATCCGTCTATCCCCACCTTATATATGTTCAATGACCCAGCCTCCACAGCTCTCTGGGGCAGAGAATTCCACAAATTTACAACCCTCAGAGAAGAAATTCCTCCTCATCCCAGTTCTAAATGGATGACCCCTTATTCTTAAACTATGTCCCCTAGTTCTGGATTCCCCCACGAGTGGAAACATCCTCTCTGCATCCACCTTGTCGAGCCCCAACAGTATCTTATGTTTCAATAAGATTATCTCTCATTCTTCTAAACTCCAATGAGTATAAGCCCAACCTGCTCAATCTTTCTTCATAAGTCAATCTCCTCATCTCCAGAATGAACCTAGTGAACCTTCTCTGAACTGCCTCCAATGCAAGTATATCCTTCCTTAAATAAGGAGACCAAAACTGTACGCAGTACTCCAGGTGTGGCCTCACCAATACCCTGTACAGTTGTAGCAGGACTTCTCTGCTTTTATACTCCATCCCCCTTGCAATAAAGGCCAACATTCCATTTGCCTTCCTGATTACTTGCTGTACCTGCACAAGAACCCCCAGGTCCCTCTGTACTGCATCATTTTGTAGTTTCTCTCCATTTAAATAATAATTTGCTTTTTTATTTTTCCTGCCAAAGTGGATAACCTCACACTTTCCCATATCTGCCAAATGTTTGCCCACTCACTGAGCCTGTCTTTATCCCTTTGCACGTTTTTGGTGTCCTGCTCACAACTTGCTCTCCCACTCATCTTTGTATCATCAGCAAACTTGGCTACAATACACTCAGTCCCTTCATCCAAGTCATTATTATAGATTGTAAATAGTTGAGGCCTCAGCACTGATTCCCGCAGCACCCCACTGGCTTGCCAACCAGAAAATGAACCAGTTATCCCGACTCTCTGTTTTCTGTTAGTTAGCCAATCCTCTATCCATTCTACTCCCAACCCCGTGAACTTTTATCTTGTGCAGTAACCTTTTATGTGGCACCTTATCGAATGCCTTCTGGAAATCCAAATACAACACATCCACTGGTTCCCCTTATCCACCCTGCTTGTAACATCCTCAAAGAACTTCAGCAAATTTGACACACATGATTTCCCTTTCATAAAACCATGCTGACTCTGCTTGACTGTATTATGCTTTTCCAAATTTCCAACTGCTGCCTCCTTAATAATGGATTCCAATATTTTACCAATGACAGATGTTAGGCTAACTGGTCTATAGTTTCCTGCTTTCTGTCTGCCTACTTTTTTTTTAAAATAGGGGTGTTACATTTGCGATTTTCCAATCCTCTGGGACCTCCCCAGAATCCAGGGAATTTTGGTAGATTACAACCAATGCATCCACTATCTCTGCAGCCACTTCTTTTAAAACCCTAGGATGCAGGCCATCAGGTCCAGGGGACTTGTCCACCTTTATTCCCATTATTTTACCGAGTACTTTTTCTTTAGTGATAGTGATTATTTTAAGTTCCTTCCTCCCCATAGCCCCTTGATTATCTATTATTGGGATACCGTGAAAACCGATACAAAATATTTGTTCAAAGTCTCCGCCAATTCCCTGTTCCCCATTATTAATTCCTCAGTCTCATCCTCTAAGCGACCAATGTTTACTTTAGCTACTCTCTTCCTTTTTATATACCTGTAGGAGCTCTTATTATCCGTTTTTATATCTCGTGCTAGTTTACTCACATACTCTTATCTTCCCTCTCTTTATAATTTTTTTAGTCATCCTTTGCTGATTATTAAATATTTCCCAACCCTCTGGCCTCCCACTAATCTTGGGATCAAGAACCAGAGGACACAGATTTAATGCGATTGGCAAAAGAACCAAAGGCGACACAAGAAAAAACTTTTTTAACACAGTGAGTGGTTAGAATCTGGAATGCACTGCTTGATAGGGTGGTGGAGACAGATTCAATCACAGCTTACAAAAGGGTGTTGGAGACATACCTGAAAGAAATTTCTTTGCACATTTTCCTCATATCGCTTCTGGTGCTTTTGCGTTAAATCTGTGCCCTCTGGTTATTGACCCTAATGCCATTGGAAACAGTTGCTCTTTATTTACTCTATCTCTACCTTTCAAGGTCACCCCTTAGCCTTCTACACTCGAGACACTACAAGCCTAGTCTATACAACCTGACCTCATAATTTAACCCTTTTAGCCCTGGTATCATTCTGGTGACTCTGTGCTGTGACCCCCTCCAAGCCCAATATATCCCTCCTGAGGTGCAATGCCCAAACTGAATGCAGTACTCTCAATGGGGTCTAACCAGAGCTTTATGTATGATCCAACCCTTAATATCCTTTGCCGAATAAAAAAATATCGATCTGAGTTTTGACATTTTCAATTGACCCCCAGACTTGGTAGCTTTTTGAATGAAACACCATGAGCTGACATTCCTGGGGTTGGAGGATAGGGTGGAGCAGGGTGGGGGCTGCACACATACTGCCAGCAAGGACTGGGATCTAGGGAGGGACATAAGAACATAAGAAATAGGAGCAGGAGTAGGCCATTTGGCCCTTCGAGCCTGCTACATCATTCAATAAGATCATGGCTGATATGATCATGGGCTCAGCTCCACTTCCCTGCCCGCTCCCCATAACTCTTGACTCCCTTATCGCTCAAAAATCTGTCTATCTCCGCCTTAAATATATTCAATGACCCAGCCTCCACAGCTCTCTGAGGCAGAGAATTCCACAGATTTATAACCCTCAGAAAAGAAATTCCTCCTCATCTCAGTTTTAAATGGGCGGTCCCTTATTCTAGGACTATGTCCCCTAGTTTTAGTTTCCCCCATGAGTGGAAATATCCTCTCTGCATCCACCTTGTCGAGCCCCCTCATTATCTTATATGTTTCAATAAGATCACCTCATTCTTCTGAACTCCAATGTGTATAGGCTCAACCTACTCACCCTATCCTCATAAGTCAACCCCCTCTTCTCCGGAATCAACCTAGTGAACCTTCTCTGAACAGCCTCCAATGCAAGTGTATCCTTCCTTAAATACTGAGATCAAAACTGTACACAGTACTCCAGGTGTGGCCTCACCAATACCTTGTACATTTGTAGCAGGACTTCTCTGCTTTTATACTCTATCCCCCTTGCAGTAAAGGCCAAAATTCCATTTGCCTTTCTGATTACTTGCTGTACCTGCATACTAACCTTTTGTATTTCATGCACAAGGACCCCCAGGCCTCTCCGTACTGCCACACTTTGCAATTTTTCTCCATTTAAATTATAATTTGCTTTTCTATTATTTCTGCCAAAGTGGATAACCTCACATTTTCCCACATTATACTCCATCTGCCAATTTTTTGCACACTCATTTAGCCTGTCTATATCCCTTTGCAGATTTGTTGTGCCCTCCTCACAATTTGCTTTCCCATCCAGCTTTGTATCATCAGCAAATTTGGCAACATTACACTCGGTCCCTTCATCCAAGTCATTAATATAGATTGTAAATAGTTGAGGACCCAGCACCCATTTCCTGCGGCACCTAGTCACTTTTGCCAACTAGACAATGACCCATTTATCCCCACTCTCTGTCTTCTGTTAATTAGCCAAGCCTCTATCCATGTTAATATATTACCCCCAACCCCGTGAACTTTTATCTTGTGCAGTAACCTTTTATGTGGCACCTTATCAAATGCTTCTGGAAATCCAAATACACCACATCCACTGGTTCCCCCTTATCCACCCTGCTCGTTACATCCTCAAAGAACTCCAGCAAATTTGTCAAACATGATTTCCCTTTCATAAAACCATGATGACTCTGCTTGATTGAATCATGCTTTTCCAAATGTCCCACTACTGCTTCCTTAATAATGGACTCCAGCGTTTTCCCAACGACAGATGTTGGACTAACTGGTCTGTAGATTCCTGCTTTTTGTCTGCCCCCTTTTTTAAATAGGGGCGTTACATTTGCGGTTTTCCAATCTGCTGGGACCGCCCCAGAATCCAAGGAATTTTGGTAGATTACAACTAATGCAGCCACTTCTTTTAAGATTCTAGGATGTAAGGCATCAGGTCCAGGGGACTTGTCCATCTTTAGTCCCATTATTTTACCTGGAACCTCCTGGTCTTATTCGGCTCCATCAGAAATCCTCGCCCTGTTGAGTGGGCAGATTACAGCAGCGTGTAAATAAGAAAATTACGTGTACAATTTGAGAGTCCCATCTTGCAATGCAGTTGTCTGCAGAACCATCGACTGGAGTTCTTAAACCTGCACCAACTGATTTTCTATTTTGAAAAAATGTCCTAAACGGAATTCTCGGATCCTGTGTATCCAGTGATGCCCTAGCCCCAGCCCATACCAGTACAGACCTCTGCCCAAAACACTCGAAGAAGCCTGAATCTACCCACCCACACTGCATTTCCGAGGGAATGGTGGGGTGCAGTGTCCAGTGGGCAAAAGAACGAGAGAGGAGATGAGGATACATTATTTTACACAGTGAGATGTCACGATCTGGAACGCACTACCTGAAAGGGTGGTGGGAGCAGATTGAATAATAACATTCAAAAGGTAATTTGGGAAGGATTCTGACGGGACGGGGCGGGTTGGGTGCGGGGGGAGTGTTCCCGGTGTTGGGTGGGTCCGGAGCCGGGGGGGGGGGCACGCTCTTGGGATGGGGGGTGGGCTGTTTGGGGCTGGGATTGGGAAGAGACTTCTTCACTCGGGGAGTTGTTGGCCTGTGGGGTTCCCTGCCGCCGGGAGTTGTCATTGGATGTGGTCCTTGCGGCTGGGGGGGTCGGGGGGGGTGTGAGGAGGTGCTGGGGTGGGTGATCAGTCATGATCTTGTTGAATGGCGGTGCAGGCTCGAAGGCTCGAAGGACCGAATGGCCTACTCCTACACCTATTTTCTTTGTTTCTATGTAACTTGAAGGGCAGAAAATAGCAGGGTTATGGGGAAAGAGCAGGGGGAGTGGGGCTAATTGGATCGCTCTTTCAAAGAGCTGGCACGGAAACGATGGGCTGAATGGCCTCCTTCTGTGCTGCATACTATGACGCTGAACTTGGTCTTGGATACGGAATTTTCTGTTCTGCAAGATTCTATGATACCTAAGCAAATGTAGCAAGACCCAAGTCCAACAGTTGGACCTTGGTACTGTACTGCAACAGCCACAATGCCACAATGCAATTGTTATTATATTTGCGCTTAGCAAATAGTTTCCCAGGAACTAAGCAAGCTCGGAAAAGTGTCTCGGCTGCGTGAAAGAAGCCAAAATGAAGAAACACTTTTAATGTTTCACTTGGCTGGTGGCAGTGTGAGCTGCGAGGAGGATGCTATGAGGCTGCAGAGTGACTTGGATAGGTTAGGTGAGTGGGCAAATGCATGGCAGATGAAGTATAATGTGGATAAATGTGAGGTTATCCACTTTGGTGGTAAAAACAGAGAGACAGACTATTATCTGAATGGTGACAGATTAGGAAAAGGGAAGGTACAACGAGACCTGGGTGTCATGGTACATCAGTCATTGAAGGTTGACATGCAGGTACAGCAGGCGGTTAAGAAAGCAAATGGCATGTTGGCCTTCATAGCGAGGGGATTTGAGTACAGGGGCAGGGAGGTGTTGCTACAGTTGTACAGGGCCTTGGTGAGGCCACACCTGGAGTATTGTGTACAGTTTTGGTCTCCTAACTTGAGGAAGGACATTCTTGCTTTTGAGGGAGTGCAGCGAAGATTCACCAGACTGATTCCCGGGATGGTGGGACTGACCTATCAAGAAAGACTGGATCAACTGGGCTTGTATTCACTGGAGTTCAGAAGAATGAGAGGGGACCTCAAAGAAACGTTTAAAATTCTGACGGGTTTAGACAGGTTAGATGCAGGAAGAATGTTCCCAATGTTGGGGAAGTCCAGAACCAGGGGTCACAGTCTAAGGATAAGGGCTAAGCCATTTAGGACCGAGATGAGGAGAAACTTCTTCACCCAGAGAGTGGTGAACCTGTGGAATTCTCTACCACAGAAAGTAGTTGAGGCCAATTCACTAAATATATTCAAAAGGGAGTTAGATGAAGTCTTTACTACTCAGGGGATCAAGGGGTATGGCGAGAAAGCAGGAAGGGGGTACTGAAGTTTCATGTTCAGCCATGAACACATTGAATGGCGGTGCAGGCTAGAAGGGCTGAATGGCCTGCTCCTGCACCTAGTTTCTATGTTTCCATGTTTCTAAGACCACTTCAACACTGCACACATTGAGGCAAAGGCTTTTAAACGGGGACCCCCATCAAAATTGCAACAGAGGTACCCGAGAGCAAAATTCTGTTCGTCTTCAGCAGGTCCAGGACAAAGTAGTCCTCTTGTTAGTCGTCCATTTTCCACCCTAAACATTCACTCCCTGGCGCACCGTGTCTGCAGTGTGTACTATCTCTTCTCTTCAGGCAGTTCCTCGGAGTTGAGGATGACTTGCTTTCACACTAATACGAGTTCTTAGGTGACTGATGAGACCTATGTGGGACTTACAGTCTCTGTCACAGGTGGGGCAGACGGTGGTTGGAGGAACGGGTGGATGGGGTACTTGGTTTGTCGTGCGCTCCTTCCGCTGTTTGCTCTTGGCTTCCGCGTGCTCCCAGCAAAGATGTTCCGAGATGTTCGCCGCCTTCCCGGATGCTTCTCCTCCACTTTGAGCTATCTACAGGAGGCACTGCAACAACTCGACAAGGCATCTTCAACAGCACTTCCCAAACCCACACCATCTACCGCCTAGAAGGCCCATGCCACCACCTGCAAGTCACACACCATCACCTGCAAGTCACACACCATCCTGATCTGGGCATATATCGGCCGTTCCTTCATCGTCGCTGGGTCAAGCCTTGTGGGAGTACCATCACTACATGGACTGCAATAGTTCAAGAAGGCGGCTCACCACCACACCTCTCAAGGGAAACTAAGGACGGGCAATAAAAGCTTGCTTTTCTAGCAACACCTACATCCTGAGAATGAATTAAAAAAATGATGTTATACTTAACCTCTTGCCAGTATGTTTCTAGTGTTGCTGCGCATTTATAAAACACTGTTTCTACAATGATGCTGCTATTTTGTCTTTGGACAGCTAACATTGTCCTTCAGAAGTTGAGATAGGGAGTATTTGCAGGAGCCCCACATAGAAAAGTTTGAAAACCACCACCATAGGGAGATGGGGATTTAGAAAAGACGGCATTTTTCCCCCTGCCTTTGGTCAGCCTGGACTGATACATCTGGTAACCCATCATCCTGCTCAAGGGTCTCCAAACAGAATGTGTCTCCGATTTCCTTCGCAACACCATTGGCGGTCATGCTTTCAGCCACCTAGGTCCCAAGCTCTGGCATAAACTTCTCTGTCTCTCTTTCCTCTGTTGAGGTAAAAAGACTTCTCTTCCTCAAGGTGGAGTCCCTGATATAAGGAATCGACACCCGCCCGTCCAAATAGCGGCCACGGAATCACTCAAACAAAACCTCGGTTAACCGGTTTTTATTCAAGCATGCAGGGGAAGAGTTCCGATGAACAGTTTTCCAATCAGAGGTTTTACAATTACAATTATACAGTTTTTCGAGGTATGCGACCCTCCTACAAAATCACCGATTGGCCCACTGCTATCAGCGAAGTTACATCGTCGACCCTCATCAGACTGACTTTGAGTGGCTCTCCCCCACCTGTCCATCTCCCATCACCTGTCACCCTTCTGGAATGTGTTATTCAGTGGTGTCAACTTTGCCTCAGTTCCTCATGTTGCTTAACTTTGTTTTCCAGGGTGGTGTCTCCTTATCCTTCTCCCAACAACTCGAGTCAAAACTGCCAGTCAATACCATCCTGTTCCCATGCTGCGATAATCTATGCTCCCATACATTGCTCAGTACTGAATACAGTTTTCATGAGTTTGTACTAAGGTCAATACAACGGATGGTTCATTAACCATCAAGCTTTGCTTCCCTTTAAAACCCATTCAAGCGAGTGTATAAGCGTGCTTTACATACATAAGCAAGTTTTACATACAATCTGGACCATGTGTCAGATCAATTCACTACCTTCAGCATCCTTTTTAGTGACCATCTGTCTGTCTGTCTCCCACTTTAGTGACCGTATTTTATCCCCTTACATCTCCTTTAAGACGTTTCTTAAAACCTACCTCTTTGACCAAGCTTTTGGTCATCTGTCCTAATATCTTATATGGCTCGGTGTCAAATTTTGTTTGAAAACGTTCCTGTGACGTGCCTTGGGACATTTTATTACGTTAAGGGCACAGTATAAATGCAAGCTGTTTTTGCTGCAATTGCCAAGTGATTGAGTGTAACGTCTTCCGACTGTTTTTACCTGACAACGGTGCGAAGCAATGCTGATCTCGCTTCGTTGTGAAAGGTGATGACTACGCTGGTTGCTGTCAAGTCAGTGTTCCACTGCTTCCGCCGGCACCTGTCAGAAAAAGCACAGCACATTGAGCACGTGGCACACCCACCTCACAAGTTCCATTGTCACATTAACACGGATTTTTAAAATTTAACTCAAACATTAGAAATGAAACCATGATCATCATCAATTAACCCAGCAACGATGAAGGAAGGCCAAGTCGGGATGGTGTGTGACTTGGAAAGGAAACCTGGGAGTGACATTTGATGGAAACGGTATGTGGGTACGGTAGCATAGTGGTTATGTCACAGGACGAGTAGTCCAGAGCCTTGGAGTAATAATCCGGAGACGTGAGTTCAAATCCCACCACGGCAGCCGGGGAATTTAAATTCAGTTAATTAAATAAATCTGGAATAAAAAGCTAGTATCAGTAATGGCGACCAAGAAACTACCGGATTGTCATAAAAACCCAATTGGTTCACTAATATCCTTTATTCCAGACCCACAGCAATGTGGTTGACTCTTAACTGCCCTCTGAAATGGCCTAAAGAACCACTCAGTTGTATAAGGCAGCTCACCACCATCTTCTCAGGGCAATTAAAGATGGGTAATAAATACTGGTCTTGCCAGCGATGCTCACACCTGTGAATGAATTTAAAAAAATGATGGAAACAGATATTTCTGTCTTCATTCCTGAGGCTTTAAACATAAAGTAACTAAAATGCAAATGGAAGACCGAGATCGCCAACAACAACTTGTATTTCTATAGCGCCTTTAATGTCGTAAAATGTCCCAAGACGCTTCACAAGATTATTATAAGACAAAAAAATTGACACCAAGCCACATAAGGAGAAATTAGGTCAGATGACCAAAAGCTCGGTCAAAGAGGTAGGTTTTAATGAGCATCTTAAAAGGAGGAAAGAGAGGCGGAGAGGTTTAGGGAGGGAATTCCAGAGCTTAGGGCCTAGGCAACAGAAGGTACGGCCACCGATGGTTGCACGATTAAAACCAGGGATGCTCAAGAGTGCAGAATTAGAGGAGCGCAGATATCTAGGAGGGTTGTGGGACTTGAAGAGATTACAGAGATAGGGAGATAGGGAGGGGCGAGGCCATGGAGGGATTTGTAAACAAGGATGAGAATTTTGAAATCGAGGCGTTGCTTAGCCAGGAGCCAATGTAGGTCAGCGAGCACAGGGGTGATGGGAGAACGGGACTTGGGACTGACTCCCAAGTTTTGGATGATCTCAAGTTTACGTAGGATAGAACGTGGGAGGCCAGCCAGGCGCGCGTTGGAATAGTCAAGTCTAGAGGTAACAAAGGCATGGCTGCGGGTTTCAGTAGCAAATGAGCTGAGGCAGGGGCGGAGGCGGGCGATGTTACAGAGGTGGAAATAGGCGGTCTTAGTTATGCCGCGGATATGTGGTCGAAAGATCATTTCAATGTCAAATATGACACCAAAGTTGCGAACAATGTGGTTCAGCCTCAGACAAATGTTAAGGAGAGGGATGGAGTCAGTGGCTAGGGAACGCAGGCTGTGGAATGGACCGAAAACAATGGCTTCAGTCTTCCAAATATTTAATTGGACAGAATTTCTACTCATCCAGGACTGGATGTCAGACAAGCAGTCTGACAATTTAGAGACCGTGGAAGGGTCGAGAGAAGTGGTACTGAGGTAAAGCTGGGTGGCATCAGCGTACATGTGGAAACCAACGCCGTGTTTTCGGATAATGTCACCAAGGGGCAGCATTTGGATGAGAAATAGGAAAAGACTTGTATTTATATAGCGCCTTTCACGACCACCGGACGTCTCAAAGCGTTTTACCGCCAATTAAGTACTTTTGGAGTTTAGTCACTGTTGTAATGTAGGAAAATAGGAGGGGGCCAAGGGGGGCACCAGAGGTAACGATGCAGCAGCGGGAAGAAAAGCCATTGCAGGTGATTCCCTGGCTACAATTAGATAGATAAGAATGGAATCAGGCGAGTGCAGTCCCGCCCAGCTGGACGACAGTGGAGAGGCGTTGGTGAAGAATGGAGTGGTCAACTGTGTCAAAGGCTGCAGACAGGTCAAGAAAGATGAGGAGGGATAGTTCACCTTTGTCACAGTCACAAAAGATGTATTTTGTGACTTTGATAAGTGCTGTTTCGATACTGTGGCAGGGGCGGAAACCGGATTGAAGGGATTCAAACATGGAGTTGCGGGAAAGATGGGCACGGATTTGGAAGGCAACAACACGTTCAAGGACTTTGGAGAGGAAAGGGAGGTTGGAGATGGGGCAGTAGTTTGCAAGCACAGTGCTGCCAAGGCTTGTTTTTTTTTGAGGAGAGGGGTGATGACGGCAGATTTGAGGGAGAGGGGACAGTACCTGAGGAGAGAGAACCGTTAACAAGGTCAGCTAACATGGGAGCCAGAAAAAGAAGTTGGGTGGTCAGCAGTTTAGTGGGAATAGGGTCGAGGGAGCAGGAAGTGGGTCTCATGGACAGGATGAGCTCGGAGAGTTCATGACGGGAGATCAGAGAGAAACTAGAGAAAGATGCAAGTTCAGGGCTAGGGCAAGGGGGAACCTTAGAGAAAGTTTGGCCCAGTGGACTAGGGGAAGGAGGGAGCATGGCAGAGGCAGCGGAATGGATGGTCTAAATCGTAGCGACAAAGAAGTCCATGATCTCCAACTTGCATCAGTTTCACCATCATCTTTCTGCACCGCTACCGACTCTCATTCCTACGGCAACAACCTCCAACCTCAAACTCTCCATCCTTCAAATAGCTTCTGGACTTCACTCCCCTGCTACATCTGTCTCTGAATTTAGTCAGTGGTTCGTCAATGCTCCATGCAAGTTCCATCCTCGATGGGATCTCTGACTTTGACCCTGGTCTCCCTAATATTGTCTCCAACCTATTCCCTGTTACGAGGGAATATGAATCCCATTAATTACTCCCATTAATAACCAGGCCTATGTAACCTGAGCTTTTCTCGGAGTCTCATCGTGTGCGCAATTTGGCTGCCGCTCTGGACCCGAGCTGTTCATTTCTTTTTCCACTTTTTTCTCCCTCTTTTCCTTTTCTCTCAAACCCTCCCCGACTGCTCTTCCCTCTCGTCATGCCTCCTTTCATCTCTCCTCTCTCGGATAATCTGCCCTCCCAAATCCCTACCTCAATCCCTCATTACTCTTCGACCTTCCTACTCTCCTGCTGCCGTCCCAGGCTTGACTCCCTCCTAGATAAGCCTGCAGCTTTCTTCTGTGCCTTTCGGCATCCTACAAAGAGCCCATCAAGGCCACTCATCGCTGCCGTCTTATGAGCAGCAACCCCAACTGTCCCATCCTATTCTCTCACCGACCTTCCAGCCCAGTGAGCCCACTGGGGGCGAATCTCGCCAATGTCCTCCCCACTCAACTCAACCCTCCCAGCGCTGACCCTGTGGATGCTGGCAGTGGGGCAGCCATCACCGACACTCTCCGCAACTGAACGGACATTCTGGAGGGAGATGTGAACAAGGTCCTTGCCATCCACGAGCTTATCGTAGATTGTTGCATCATAAGAACATAAGAAATAGGAGGAGTAAGCCATTCGAGCATTCGAGCCTACTCTGCCATTCAATGAGATCATGGGCGATCTTCTACCCTCGACAGCATGGCTCTGACGGAAACTTGGCTGAGGGGTGATGCTACCTTACCCTTGAATGAAGTCTCCCTGCCTGGCTATACCATCCACCACTTGCCCTGCTCAGACCACCGTGGGGGTGGCAGTATGGCTCTCATCACCAAATCATACCTTGGTCTCTCCCTCGACTCCTCCGACACGTTCTCCTCCTTTGAGCAAAGATAGACCCTGGCTTCTATTCTCCACTGCCTCTCTATCCCTGTCTCCTCCACCCTCACCTTAACTAAAATCAAAATGGAAGATCGTCAGTCTGCTAGTAATGTGAGATTATGTTCAGAAATCAGTTAAAATAAGATTACTATGGTACAATGCCTTGTTTGAAACGTTAATACATGCATTTAATACAGTCACTAGTCATTTTCTAGTCATGACCAGGTGTGTAGCCTAGTGTTGGGTAACATGTGAAGGAGTTCAGTGGAAGAGTGGGTTTTTATTTTTAAAAGGAGAGGGGTGATGATGGCAGATTTGAAAGGCAGCAGGGCAGAACCCAAGGAGAGGGAACCATTTACAAAATCAGCTGGTATGGGAGCCAGGAAGGGAAGTTGGACTGTCAGCAGTCGAGTGGGAATAGGGTCGAGAGAGCAGGAGATGGGTCTCGTGTACAAGATGAGCTTGGAGCGGCCATGAGGGGACATAGGAGAGAAACTGGAGAAAGAAGCCCAAACGTGGAAGAAAACTTAATATTTCGACTGACTGATGATTGCATAGAAATTGTTTGATTTTCGAAGGAAAAGACATTCTTCTAATGTCTCTTGGGGACTTCAATCTTCCGTTCGCCTAGCCTCTTTTGTGAGCGTGGGGGGGATAGGAACTTTGTGAGAAAACATAATGCACCATCAGAGACTGTGTTGCTAAGGACACGCTAAGAATTATGGGTACTGCTTGTGACAGTTTTTATATGTGTAAATGTGGTTATTGTACAAGCATATCTTGATGATCTTTTTGCTTCTGTTTATAATTTTATCCGCAAATAGTAGTTTTAACGTGTGCGTATTAGTCTAACAATGTGTTTTTTTCCCCATTTCTGAGGTGGGTATCCTACACATTCTCTAGTAAGAAAGTGATTGAAACTCAAGAGATAATTGTTAGATCTGGGCCGCATTAAATCAATCCAAAAGAGTTAATAAGGTAATGGAAAGCATTGTCTAGTCACAAAATGTGAGGAAAGTCTCAGGTGGGAGGGTCATGGGAGAGATTTCACAGCCTGAATTTTTGGAAATATTTGCCCTACAATCAAAGTGCTGCAGTTAAATGAATTAGTCTTCCAGCTCTGTAACTTTGAATGTCTATTGTATCATTGGACCTCAGGACATCCCAAAGCGCTTTACAGCCAATGAAATACTTTTGAAGCGTAGTCACTGTTGTAATGTAGGAAACTCGGCAGCCAATTTGCGCACAGCAAGCTCTCATAAACAGAAATGTGATAAATGACCAAATAATCTGTTTTAGTGATGTTGGTTGAGGGATAAATATTGGCCAGAACACCGGGGAGAACTCCCCTGCTCTTCTTCGAAAAAGCGCCGTGGAGATAAGGAATAACAAGGGTGGAAAGTCACTGGTGGCCATAGTCTATAGGCCCCCTAACAGTAGCTACACTGTTGGATGGAGTATAAATCAAGAAATAATGGAGGCTTGTAAAAACAGAAAGTCAATAATCATGGGCGATTTTAACCTTCATACTAATTGGACAAAGCAAATTGGCCAGGGTAGCCTTGAGGAAGAGTTTATAGTGTGTATCCGGGATAGTTTCCTTGAACAGTACGTTCCAAAACCAAGCTGGGGACAGACTATCTTAGATCTGGTACTGTGCAAGGAGACAGGATTAATAAATGATCTCCTAGTAAAGGATCCTCTAGGAATGAGTGACCATAGCATGGTTGAATTTCAAATTGAGTTGGAAGGCAAGAAGCTTGAATCTCAAACCAGTGTCCTAAGCTTAAACAAAGGAGACTACAAAGGTATGAAGGCAGAGTTGGCTAAAGGGGACTGGGAGAATAGATTAAAGTATGGGATGGTTGATGAGCAGTGGCAGACATTTAAGGAGATATTTCATAACTCGCAACAAAAATATATTCCAATAAACAGGAAAGACTGTAGGAGAAGGGATAACCATTCGTGGCTAACTAAGGAAATAAGGGATGGTATCAAATTGAAAACAAGGGCATACAATGTGGCCAAGACTAGTGGGAGGCCAGAGAATTAGGAAACTTTTAAAAGCCAGCAAAGAACGACTAAAAAAATGAGAGAGAGAGGGAAGATAGATTATGAAAGCAAACTAGTACGAGACATAAAAACAGATAGTAAGAGGTTCTACAGGTACATAAAAAGGAAAAGAGTGGCTAAAGTAAATGTTAGTCCCTTAGAGGATGAGACTGGGGAATTAATAATGGGGAACAGGGAAATGGCAGAGACTTTGAACAAATATTTTGTATCGGTCTTCACGGTAGAAGACACTAAAAACATCCTAAAAGTGGATAATCAAGGGGCTATAGTGCCCATAAAAGGTTAATGCACAAGATAAAAGTTCACGGGGTTGGGGGTAATATATTAGCATGGATAGAGGATTGACTAACTAACAGAAAACAGAGAGTCAGGATAAATGGGTCATTTTTCCGGTTGGCAAACGGTAACTAGAGGGGTGCCACAGGGATCGGTGCTGGGGCCTAAATTATTTACAATCTATATTAATGATTTGGATGAAGGGACCGAGTGTAATGTAGCCAAGTTTGCTGATGATACAAAGATGGGTGGGAAAGCAAATTGTGAGGAGGACACAAAAAATCTGCAAAGGGATATAGACAGACTAAGTGAGTGGGCAAAATTTGGCAGATTGAGTATAATGTGGTAAAATGTGAGGTTATCCACTTTGGCAGAAAAAATAGAAAAGAAAATTATAATATAAATGGAGAAAAATTGCAAAGTGCTGCAGTACAGAGGGACCTGGGGGTCCTTGTGCATGAAACACAAAAAGTTAGTATGCAGGTACAGCAAGTGATCAGGAAGGCAAATGGGATGTTGGCCTTTATTGCAAGGGAGATAGAGTATAAAAGCAGAGAAGCCCTGCTACAACTGTACAGGTGAGGCCACACTTAGAGTTTTGGTCTCTGTATTTAAGGAAGGATACACTTGCATTGGAGGCAGTTCAGAAAAGGTTCACTAGGCTGATTCCGGAGATGAGGGCGTTAACTTATGAAGATAGGTTGAGTAGGTTGGGCCTATACTCATTGGAGTTCAGAAGAATGAGAGGTGATCTTATCGAAACATTCAAGATAATGAGGGGGCTTGGCAAGGTAGATGCAGGTAGGATATTTCCACTCCTCGGGGAAACTAAAACTAGGGGGCATAGTCTCAGAATAAGGGGCCGCCCATTTAAAACTGAGGAAAAGTGGAGGGCAGAGAAACCCAAGGCAAAGAACAAAAAGGGCCACTGTACAGCAAAATTCTAAAAAGTCAAAGGGTGTCAAAAAAACAAGCCTGAAGGCTTTGTGTCTCAATGAGATGGATGAATTAACTGTGCAAATAGATGCTAACAATTATGATGTGATTGGGATTACAGAGACGTGGCTCCAGGATGATCAGGGCTGGGAACTCAACATCCAGGGGTATTCAACATTCAGGAAGGATAGAATAAAAGGAAAAGGAGGTGGGGTAGCATTGCTGGTTAAAGAGGAGATTAATGCAATAGTTAGGAAGGACATTAGCTTGGATGATGTGGAGTCTATATGGGTAGAGCTGCAGAACACCAAAAGGCAAAAAACGTTAGTGGGAGTTGTGTACAGACCTCCAAACAGTAATAGTGATGTTGGGGAGGGCATCAAACAGGAAATTAGGGGTGCATGCAATAAAGGTGCAGCAGTTATAATGGGTGACTTTAATATGCACATAGATTGGGCTAGCCAAACTGGAAGCAATACGGTGGAGGAGGATTTCCTGGAGTGCATAAGGGATGATTTTCTAGACCAATATGTCGAGGAACCAACTAGGGGGGAGGCCATCTTAGACTGGGTGTTGTGTAATGAGAGAGGATTAATTAGCAATCTCGTTGTGCGAGGCCCCTTGGGGAAGAGTGACCATAATATGGTGGAATTCTGCATTAGGATGGAGAATGAAACAGTTAATTCAGAGACCATGGTCCAGAACTTAAAGAAGGGTAACTTTGAAGGCATGAGGCGTGAATTGGCCAGGATAGATTGGCGAATGATACTTAAGGGGTTGACTGTGGATGGGCAATGGCAGACATTTAGAGACCGCATGGATGAACTACAACAATTGTACATTCCTGTCTGGTGTAAAAATAAAAAAGGGGAAGGTGGCTCAACCGTGGCTATCAAGGGAAATCAGGGATAGTATTAAAGCCAAGGAAGTGGCATACAAATTGGCCAGAAATAGCAGCGAACCCAGGGACTGGGAGAAATTTAGAACTCAGCAGAGGAGGACAAAGGGTTTGCTAAGGGCAGGGAAAATGGAGTACGAGAAGAAGCTTGCAGGGAACATTAAGACGGATTGCAAAAGTTTCTATAGATATGTAAAGAGAAAAAGTTAGTAAAGACAAACGTAGGTCCCCTGCAGTCAGAATCAGGGAAGTCATAACGGGGAACAAAGAAATGGCAGACCAATTGAACAAGTACTTTGGTTCGGTATTCACTAAGGAGGACACAAACAACCTTCCGGATATAAAAGGGGTCAGAGGGTCGAGTAAGGAGGAGGAACTGAGGGAAATTGTGTTGGGGAAATTGATGGGATTGAAAGCCGATAAATCCCCAGGACCTGATGGACTGCATCCCAGAGTACTTAAGGAGGTGGCCTTGGAAATAGCAGATGCATTGACAGTCATTTTCCAACATTCCATTGACTCTGGATCAGTTCCTATCGAGTGGAGGGTAGCCAATGTAACCCCACTTTTTAAAAAAAGGAGGGAGAGAGAAAACAGGAAATTATAGACCGGTCAGCCTGACCTCAGTAGTGGGTAAAATGATGGAATCAATTATTAAGGATGTCATAGCAGCGCATTTGGAAAGAGGTGACATGATAGGTCCAAGTCAGCATGGATTTGTGAAAGGGAAATCATGCTTGACAAATCTTCTGGAATTTTTTGAGGATGTTTCCAGTAGAGTGGACAAGGGAGAACCAGTTGATGTGGTGTATTTGGACTTTCAGAAGGCTTTCGACAAGGTCCCACACAAGAGATTAATGTGCAAAGTTAAAGCACATGGGATTGGGGGTAGTGTGCTGACGTGGATTGAGAACTGGTTGGCAGACAGGAAGCAAAGAGTAGGAGTAAATGGGTACTTTTCAGAATGGCAGGCAGTGACTAGTGGGGTACCGCAAGGTTCTGTGCTGGGGCCCCAGCTATTTACATTGTACATTAATGATTTAGACGAGAGGATTAAATGTAGTATCTCTAAATTTGCAGATGACACTAAGTTGGGTGGCAGTGTGAGCTGCGAGGAGGATGCTATGAGGCTGCAGAGTTACTTGGATAGGTTAGGTGAGTGGGCAAATGCGTGGCAGATGAAGTATAATGTGGATAAATGTGAGGTTATCCACTTTGGTGGTAAAAACAGAGAGACAGACTATTATCTGAATGGTGACAGATTAGGAAAAGGGGAGGTGCAACGAGACCTGGGTGTCATGGTACATCAGTCATTGAAGGTTGGCATGTAGGTACAGCAGGCGGTTAAGAAAGCAAATGGCATGTTGGCCTTCATAGCGAGGGGATTTGAGTACAGGGACAGGGAGGTGTTGCTACAGTTGTACAGGGCCTTGGTGAGGCCACATCTGGAGTATTGTGTACAATTTTGGTCTCCTAACTTGAGGAAGGACATTCTTGCTATTGAGGGAGTGCAGCGAAGGTTCACCAGACTGATTACCGGGATGGCGGGACTGACCTATCAAGAAAGACTGGATCAACTGGGCTTGTATTCACTGGAGTTCAGAAGAATGAGAGGGGACCTCATAGAAACGTTTAAAATTCTGATGGGTTCAGACAGGTTAGATGCAGGAAGAATGTTCCCAATGTTGGGGAAGTCCAGAACCAGGGGTCACAGTCTAAGGATAAGGGGTAAGCCATTTAGGACCGAGATGAGGAGAAACTTCTTCACCCAGAGAGTGGTGAACCTGTGGAATTCTCTACCACAGAAAGTTGTTGAGGCCAATTCACTAAATATATTGAAAAAGAAGTTAGATGAAGTCCTTACTACTAGGGGATCCAGGGGTATGGCGAGAAAGCAGGAATGGGGTACTGAAGTTGCATGTTCAGCCATGAACTCATTGAATGGCGGTGCAGGCTAGAAGGGCCGAATGGCCTACTCCTGCACCTATTTTCTATGTTTCTATGAGACGAGGAGGAATTTCTTCTCTCAGAGGGTTGTAAATCTGTGGAATTTTCTCTCCCCAGAGAGCTGTGGAGGCTGGGTCGTTGAATATATTTAAGGCGGAGATAGACATATTTTTGAGCGACAAGGGAAATAAAGGATTGTGGGGAGCGGACAGCGAAGTGGAGCTGACTCCATGGTCAAATCAGCGATGATCTTATTAAATGGCGGAGCAGGCTCGAGGGGCCAAATGGCCTACTCCTGCTCCTATTTCTTATGTTCTTATCTTTTACATCCACCCGAGGGAGCAGACAGGTCCTTGGTTTAACGTCTCATCCAACTGATGGCTCTTCCAGCTGAGCAGCGCTCCCTCAGCACTGCAAGCCTAGACTTTTGCTCAAGTTTCTGGAGTGGGGGCTTGAACCCACAACTTTTTGACTCGGACAAAAGTGCCACCCACCGGCTGACACTTCTTGCTCTCGATAGCTCTATACAATGTGGGCCTCCACATTTTCTACTCACTGATCATGCCTGGTGTCCGGAATATTTCGATCCATCCGCAGTTTGTCACTTTCCAGCTGATTAAACTTATTCCGTGCATATGGATCCTGTCCCGTCTTTACTAAAGTGGCCTCGATGTAAGCCTCCTGATCAAAATCTTGCCACTTCACTTTCCCTGCAGATCAAACAAAAACATATGATTAAAAACGAATCCTTGATGCCTATGCCTCTCCCACACAAAAGTAAGGTACTCCATCTGCCTCTGCTGTTAAAAGACCATTTCAAACATTTGATTGACATCAACGCACTTATAAAACTGGAAGGTTAGTAGTATATGAAGAGATTCTTGTTCACAGTCTTTAAATAATGCCCTCAATGTGCAAATTACTTCATTTGCACCTCTAGTCTCTGTTATAAACCCCAAGTTAACATTTCCAAGGTGATTTCTGATAAATTGCAGGAGGGACTCTTTTCAGCTCAGTGTTCAGAAGTATCAGCAATGAAAGTCCTGCCAGGGCCAGGAATATCATTTAAACCATTACAACAAAACAAGACTATGTAAAAATAGATGCGCTGTGCCAAGTTACAACTCTGAGTATGTCTTATCTGGCACTTTAAAGTTGGAGACTGCTCTAACTCAGGGGTGCACAACCTTTTTACTTCTGGAACCTCCACCCTTCCGGTGTCCACCGACTCCCTGTGACACAAGTATTTTTTCTGTGTAAAAGTTCCCACTTACCATGTTGCTGTCCCGGCACTAGAGAAAATATTGGCCCCCACGCCCATCCCACTCCCTCTTTCCCTCCATGAGCCCCATTCACCTTTTGGGAGCACAAGCCCGCATTTCTGAAACGCTTCACTTCTGGAGATATCGAAAGGGTTAAAAGTTGAAAGATTCAAGATTCGATTAAAACAGGCTGCGAGACAATATGGAGCCATTTAGTCATTGAAGTGAGCAGCTGGTCACTTATATGTATGTTGAGTATTTGAGTGTAACTTGTTACTATGCAAATAATAATCTGAGTTGTGTATAGTAATTCATGACATTGTCTGTATTTGAGTGTACCTTGTTACTCTGCGAATAATAATCTGATGACATCGTCTGTATGTTAAGTATGATTTGGTTTGTGCATAGTAGTTCAGAAAGCAGTTAGTCGTGATTTCAGGACAATGACATATTTGATTCTACATCGTCTGCATGTTAATTGTCTAAATGTACTGTACAAAGTTCAAAAGCTTTTTTGGTATAAAGATCAGAGTCTGATACACACACACATTAGACACTAGACACTGGGAATGCGGACAGTCTGTGTGTCACAAGCAGCCACGGAAATTGGAACAAGCAGAGAGCTGCCTTTGTGAAGTGTCACAGTAACTTTCATACTTGGTTTGTATAGCATGAATGTCTAAATAAAAGACCTGCTCCTACCATTACTACAACTATGTGTGTAATTTGACATTTAAAGCAACAAAGCGAAAAGATCAAGAAAGCTGACCCTCAGCCTCCCTCCTTGCCCCGCAACCCCCGATTCCCTCACTGACTGTTGCCGACACGTCAGCCGGTCACGGTTCTCTGCTCATTGCTCAGTCAACCAGCCTTTATTCCCCCATCACCAATATTTTTTATTACTAGTAAACAAAAGTGTACAATAAAAATGGAAAATACACAACTTATTTTTTTTTTTTAAGACCCATACGATTTTTATCTCAAATTGCTTGCAGCAGTGTCCAGATTAATGTTTTATTCCTGACGACCCCGGGACGATCCTGGAAGGTTGAAATCCTAGCTGGAGGCCAACAAGGGGCCCGGACAGCTTGGCGGACCCTTTGAAATCTTCTCGTAGACCCCTAGGGGGCCCTGCTCTAACTAACCTACCAACAGTCCCTGGGATTGATCCTGCACCTGATGATTTCGTTTTATAAGTACTAGATATCAATATAAAAGAGACTTATGCAAGCTGTGTCCTAAATCGGGCACAATAGGCTTATGGCGCATTTATACTCGAGTTAACTGGTTCTTCATGGTCCGCGGAGAACATCTAGACATGCAGCAGAAGGGACTCCTTTGGGCTTTAACCTTTTTGTGCACTTGCTGGTAAAATTGTCATTTGAAAAGCAGAGTGTGCAAGTGTTTTTTGATTGTCGGGTGCTTTACTGTTTTGGTTACTGAACGGTAGTAGATGTTTGATAAAAAATTGACACTTGACGTACATTTACCTGTATTGTGAGAGTGTAAACAAGGTATTTCCGACTGAAATTAGTGCATGTGGCTCATGCGGTGTCACTGCAGGCACACCTGTAACTAGTCAGCGATTTCTATTGGACAACACTGTGTTACTATGGACTATACACGCACCACTGTCGGAGTTCTCGATCAGGCCAACATCCCCAGCATCGAAGCACTGACCACACTTGGCCAGCTCTGCTGGGCGGGCCACAGTGTTCGCATGCCCGACACAAGACTCCCAAAGCAAGCGCTCAATTTGTAACTCCTACACGGCAAGCAAGTGTGCAGAGGAAAGGTTTCAAAGACACCCTCAAAGCCTCCTTGATAAAATGCAACATCCCCACCAACACCTGGGAGTCCCTGGCCAAAGACTGAGCGAAGTGGAGGAAGAGCATCCAGGAGGGCGCCGAGCACCTCGAGTCTCGTCGCCAAGAGCATGCAGAAACCAAGCGCAGGCAGCGGAAAGAGCGTGCGGCAAACCAGACTCCCCACCCACCTGTGACAGACACTGTACTTCCCGTATTTCAGTCACATGAGAACTCACTTTTAGAGTGGAAACAAGTCTTCCTTGACTTTGAGGGACTGCCTATAATGATGATGATGACTATAGACAATCTTTACTCTCCTCTCCCTTATCATAGAATCTTACAGCACAGAACGACGTCACCATTCGGTCCATCGTGCCAAGCTCTTTCAAAGAGCTCTCCAATTAGTCCCACTTCCCTGCGCTTTCCCCACAGCCCTGCAATTTTTTCCTTTTCAAGTATTTATCCCATTCCCTTTTGAAAGGTAGTGTTGAATCTGTTTCCACCACCCTTTCAGGCAGTGCATTCCAGATCACAACTACTTGGAGTAAAAAAAATTCTCTTCACATCGCCTCTGGTTCTTTTGCCTATCACCTTAAATCTGTGTCCCCTGGTATCTGACCCTTCTGCCAGAGCAAAGAGTTTCTCCCTATTTACTCTTATCAAAACCCCCCATAACTCTGAACACTATCTTCTTGTAGCCAAGTTTTACATTGGTTACTTTCCAGACCCCAGCACAATTTGTATATTTATATTTATTTATCTGCATCCCATGCTGACCTGCATCCACTCAGTGTTTCCCCGTACCCCTCACTACTCCCACACAGCTCCTTTGAGGAGTGCTTGTTTACGACCCAGTTCAGCCAACTTCTTGCCCATTCCCAAGGTTTACACTCAATCCCCACGGTTTTGAATTCAACTAAAAGCGTCTTGTGTGGAATTTTCTCAAAAGCCTTGGACCCATCAATGGAATTGCTTCAATTATAAATGACAGCATGATTTACTTAATAATATTTTCATAGGATGGGCCGAGTTTCCTGCCCCGACTTAAAATTATAACAACTTAAGAGCCGTTAGCGTTTTATGCCTTTAAGCTCCAAGCATTTAATAGCAAAATACTTAAGTTAATACTTTAGAAAATTAGTGGATACTTCAAACAAACGGCCTATTATTGAATTTAAAAGCATTTGACATTTAGCAGCTGGCCATTCATTCCAAGGGAATCAAAATTTAAGGAAGAAAATACAAACGTTTAAGGTTTTGAGTTTATAAATCACAGGACTATCACGTTCCTAGTGTGAGCTCCAGATTCACCTTCATATTACTGAATTTAATGATAGCGTTATTCTTCCTATAAATTCAACAACCTCTCTCTCTAACTAAACTGTGCCCTGTTATTATCTTTGGGGCTGTGTTGATCCAAGACAAGGTTCATAACGTTACTATTATCTCAGTTGGAGAATCACAATTATCGAGTTTAACATTCCTCGCCCCCCCCCCCCCATAAGAACAGTATACTTGGAAAGGGGTTACCCAGTGACACTTACTCCAAGACAAAAGGGGATGCGTGGGTAACCCAAACCTAAACAACACTTTTTTTTTAAAAAAGGGAACACCTTTAGCAATGGGATATTACGCGTTGAGAATACTTTGTGATAATGTTCCCTATAAGCCGCGGAACTGTAGAGCTCTCTGTCGGTCCCATGCAGCCCGGGACCAGATTTTTCAATGTCACAGTTCACACACCTGTGAATAGGCCGGACAGCTCCTTAAAAGGAACATAGGAACAGGACGAGGCCATTGAGCCCCTCGAGTCTGTTCCACCACTCAATGAGATCGTGGCTGATCTGCAACATAACTCCATATATTCGCCTTTGGCCCATATCCCTTAATACCTTTGGTTAACAAAAATCTATCAATCTCAATTTAAAATTAACAATTGATCTAGCATCAATTGCCGTTTGCGAAAGAGAGTTCCAAACTTCTACCACTCTTTGTGTGTAGAAATGTTTCCTAATTTCACTCCTGAAAGGTCTGGCTCTAATCTTCAGACTATGCCCCTAGTCCTAGACTCCCCAACCAGCGGGAATAGCTTCTCTCTATCTACCCTATCTGTTCCCCTTGATATCCTGAAAACTTCCATCAGATCACCCCTTAACCGTCTAAATTCAAGGGAACACAACCTTAATTTGTGTAATCTCTCCTTGTAACTTAACCCTTGAAGTCCGGATATCATTCTGGTAAACCTACGCTCCACTCCCTCCAAGGCCAATATATCCTTCCTCAGGTGTGGTGCCCAGGACTGCTCACAGTGCTCCAGGTGTAGTCTAACCAGGGCTTTGTACAGCTGCAGCATAAGGTCTACCCCCTTTGTATTCTAGTCCTCTGGATGTCTTCCATGTGCCTTTTTGATTATTTTCTGGACCTGTGCATGACATTTTAATGATCTATGTACCAGGATCCCAAGTCTCTGGACCTCCACTGTTTTTAACCATTCACCATTTAGAAAGTACCCTGTTCTATCCTTTTAAGGTCCAAAGTGGATGACCTCACATTTGCCGACATTGAAATCCATATGGCACAGTTTTGCCCATTCACTTAATCTGTCGATAACCCTTTGCAATTTTGTGCTTTCATCTACACTGCCTAGAATTCCACCTATCTTTGTGTCATCGGCAAATTTGGATATATGGCTTTCTAAGTCGTTAATAAATACTGTGAATAGTTGAGGCCCCAACACAGATCCCTGTGGGACACCATTAGTCACATCCTGCCAGTTTGAGCACCTACCCATTATCTCTATTCTCTGTCTCCTAACCAGGTCAATAATTTGCCATCAATTATGTGAGCTTCTACCTTAGATAACAGTCTCTTCTGTGGGATTTTACCAAATGCCTTCTGGAAGTCCACGTAAACAACATCCTCCACCTGCTCCACAACGACATCCGTGATCCTTACCAACGGATCCATCACAGACCCAATCCACGCAAGCAGGGCTGCGTCATTGCCCCAACCCTCTTCTCAATCTTCCTCGCTGGCATGCTCCACCTCACAGACAACAAGCTCCCTGCTGGAGTGGAGCTAAACTACAGAACCAGTGGGAACCTGTTCAACCTTCGTCATCTCCAGGCCAGGTCCAAGACCACCCCAACCTCTGTCACCGAGCTACAGTACGCAGACGATGCCTGTGTCTGTGCACACACAGAGGCTGAACTCCAGGACATAGTCGATGTATTTACTGAGGCGTACGAAAGCATGGGCCTTACGCTAAACATCAGTAAGACAAAGGTCCTCCACCAGCCTGTCCTCGCCGCACAGCACTGCCCCCCCAGTCATCAGGATCCATGGCGAGGCCCTGGACAACGTGGACCACTTCCCCTATCTCGAGAGCCTCCTATCAACAAGAGCAGGCATTGACGACGAGATCCAACACCACCTCCAGTGCGCCAGTGCAGCCTTCGGCCGCCTGAGGAAAAGTGTGTTTGAAGATGAGGCCCTCAAAACTGCCACCAAGCTCATGGTCTACAGGGCTGCAGTAATACCCACCCTTCTGTATGGCTCAGAAACATGGACCAGGTACAGTAGAAATACCACCAACGATGTCTCCGCAAGATCCTACAAATCCCCTGGGAGGACAGACGCACCAACATCAGCGTCCTCGTCCAGGCTAACATCCCCAGCATCGAAGCACTGACCACACTTGATCAGGCCACATAGTTTGCATGCCAGACACGAGACTCCCAAAGCAAGCGCTCTACTCGGAACTCCTTCACGGTAAACGAGCCAAAGGTGGGCAGCGGAAACATTACAAGGACACCCTCAAAGCCTCCCTGATAAAGTGCAACATGAGGAAGTGCATCCGAGAGGGCGCTGAGCACCTTGAGTGTCGTCGCCGAGAGCATGCAGAGATCAAGCGCAGGCAGCGGAAAGAGCGTGCGGCAAACCAGTCCCACCCACCCCTTCCCTCAACGACGATCTGTCCCACCTGTGACAGGGACTGTGGTCCTCGTATTGGACTGTTAGCCACCTAAGAACTCATGTTAAAAGTGGAAGCAAGTCTTCCTCGATTCCGAGGGACTGCCTATGATTGATGATGAGACATTCCCCTGTCCACTACTTTATCACTGTTATGTTATTTAACCCTTGGCAACCTGTATCACACCACCTCCCTTGGGAGCACTGTATATAAGCAGACCTCCCACACTGTACCTGCACTCTGGAGTCTGGAGTCTAATTAAAGGAGCTAAGGTCACACTAACTCATTGCATACAGTACTCAGTTTTATCCTTTATTATGAGCATAATAATCACCTCTTCAAAAAATTCCATCAGGTTTGTCAGGCATGACCTACCTTTCACAAAAAAAATTAAGGGGAACATTGTTTGTGACACGCCTAACTTTTTCAGTCCTTAAGAACATAAGAAAATAGAAACAGGAGTAATCACCACCTTCTCAGGGCAACGGGGGATCAGCAATTAACCCAGCCTTGCTAGCGTGGCGCACATCCCAAGAACTATTCACTAGGTTCACTAGATTGATTCCTGGGATGAAGGTTCACTAGATTAATTCCTGTGATGAGAGGGTTGTCCTATGAGGAGAAATTAAATAGATTGGGCCTATACTGTCTGGAGTTTAGAAGAATGAGAGGTGATCTCATTGATACATAGAAGATTCTGAGGGGTGATTGATAGTGTAGATGCTGAGAGGATGTTTCCCCTGACTGGAATGTCTAGAATTAGCGGGTATAGTCTCAGGGTAAGGGGTCGACCTTTTAAGACAGCGATGAGGAGGCATTCCTTCACTTAGAGGGGTGGTGAATCTTTGGAATTCTCTACACGAAAGGGCTGTGGATGTCGAGTCTCTGAATATATTCAAGGCTGAGACAGATAGATTTTTGGACTCTAGGTGAATCAAGAGATTATGGGGATCGGGCGGGAAAGTGGAGTTAGGATCATAGAAACGTAGAAAATAGGCGCAGGAGTAGGCCATTCGGCCCTTCGAGCCTGCACCGCCATTCAATGAGTTTAGGGCTGAACATGCAACTTCAGTACCCCATTCCTGCTTTCTCGCCATACCCCTTGATCCCCCTAGTAGTAAGGACTATATCTAACTCCTTTTTGAATATATTTAGTGAATTGGCCTCAACAATTTCCTGTGGTAGAGAATTCCACAGGTTCACCACTCTCTGCATAAAGATGGGCCTTGGCTGCAAACTTTGTCTCGGATAACATGGGAGCATCCACTCCACTCAAGCTCTCACACGACAAGTGCTACCTACCACCCTAGATTGTAAGCATCCCATTGGTTAAGTAGTGGTTCCCGCAAGATGTCTCCGCAAGATTCTACAAATCCCCTGGGAAGACAGAAGCACCAACATCAGCTTCCTCGACCAGGCCAACATCCCCAGCATTGAAGCACTGACCACACTTGATCAGCTCCGCTGGGCAGGCCACATTGTTCGCATGCCTGACATGAGACTCCCAAAGCAAGCGCTCTACTCGGAACTCCTTCACGACAAACGAGCCAAAGGTGGGCAGAGGAAACGTTACAAGGACACCCTCAAAGCCTCCCTGATAAAGTGCAACATCCCCACCGACACCTGGGAGTCCCTGGCCAAACAGCGCCCTAAGTGGAGGAAGTGCATCCAGGAGGGCGCTAAGCACCTCAAGTCTCGTCGCCGAGAGCATGCAGAAACCAAGCGCAGGCAACGGAAGGAACGTGCGGCAAACCTGTCCCACCCTCCCTTTCCTTCAGCGACTGTCTGTCCTACCTGTGACAGGGACTGTGGTTCTCGTATTGGACTGTTCAGCCACCTAAGGACTCATTTTACGAGTGGAAGCAAGTCTTCCTCGATTCCGAGGGACTGCCTATGATGAGTGATTCCTGCATGCCAAGGCTCCGTTACATTAGGCTATCTTAATCCTGATTTCGGTTTCCGCAACTGTCAGCTGCAATGTTGGGGGTTGAAAAGCCATGATAAGCCGGGCCAGCTTCTGACCGATGGACAATATGGAGATCAGTGGTCAGTGAGCATTCTGAATGCAAGCGAAATACAGGCTTCTGATTCATGACAGTTTTCCCACGGGTTTTCCATTGACAGGAGTCATGTAATTGTCTTTTTTCAGACCCACTGTCTACACAGTAGTTTTCTGCAGCAGTTTGTCTAACAACTAATAGCCTTCCATATTCCAACTGACATGTTTGTGAAATGGGATGAAATGTGGATTTCCTGAATAATGTAGCGGTATCCACATTATACAATTCTCATTTCATACTGCGGGTGGGGAATAAAATACTTGGCACAAGATGAAATGCCGTGCTGCAAGGACAAAACTCTCTGAAAGGAATCGGGATCCTTCACAAACATACTGTGTAATTTTTATGATTTACCTATAAGTAGTTTGTGGAAAAAAAAACATAAGGAACAAAAAGAGGGGAGAAATATTGAGAGAAGGAAATGCTATTAATTTTAATACTTACGATAGGAGTGCATGAAAAAAGTCTAGAGAGTTGGAAACGCATGCAAAAGAGCTTAAGAGCAATATAATGAGAACAGAGACCAGTGACTGGGAGATTAAATCCCAGGGAACAGATCACCCAGAAGGAGAAAGCAGATGGAGGAGTGAGAACATGGGCAAGAATGGCCTTGGCAATCGCAGTAAGATATTATAGAAGTAAATGCAGTGGCTGATGCAGCAAAGATAGTGTGAATTGAAGTTCAGATAGTGAAGAAATTATAATTACTAGTCGCTGTACATCGAATGGGGTTTCAATAACATAAAATAGATGAATGAACAGTGCATTAATCTACCCTCTTTGATACATAAAATAGATACATAAGAACATAAGAAATAGGAGCAGGAGTAGGCCATATGGCCCCTTGAACCTCCTCCACCTCTCAATAAGATCATAGCTGATCTGATCATGGCCTCAACTCCACTTCCCTGCCCGCTCCCCATAACCCTTGACTTCCTTATCTTTCAAAAATCTGTCTATCTCCATCTTAAATATATTCAATGACCCAGCCTCCACAGCTCTCAGGGGTAGAGAATTCCAAAAATTCATGACCCTCAGAGAAGAAATTCCTCCTCATTTCCATTTTAAATGGACGACCCCTTATTCTGAGACAATGCCCCCTAGTTCTAGACTCCGCCACGAGAGGAAGATGTAGTATAATGTGGGAAAATGTGAGGTTATCCACTTTGACAGAAAAAATAGAAAAGCAAATTATAATTTAAATGGAGAAAAATTGCAAAGTGCTGCAGTACAGAGGGATCTGGGGGTCCTTATGCATGAAACACCAAAAGTTAGTATGTAGGTACAACAAGTAATCAGGAAGGCAAATAGAATGTTGGCCTTTATTGCAAGGGGGATGGGGTATAAAAGCAGAGAAGTCTTGCTACAACTGTACAGGGTATTGGTGAGGCCACACCTGGAGTACTGCATACAGTTTTGGTCTCCGTATTTAAGGAAGGATATACTTGCATTGGAGGCTGTTCAGAGACGGTTCACGAGGTTGATTCCGGAGACGAGGGACTTATGAGGATAGGTAGAGTAGATTGGGCCTATACACATTGGATTCAGAAGAATGTGAGGTGATCTTATTGAAACTTATAAAATAATGAGGGGGCTCGACAAGGTGGATGCAGAGAAGATCTTTCCACTCACAGGGAAAACTAAAACTAGGGGACATCGTCTTAGAATAAGGAGCCGCCCATTTAAAATGGAGATGAGGAGAAATTTCTTCTCTGAGGTTGTGGGTCTGTGGAATTCTCTGCCCCAGAGAACTGTGGAGGCTGCGTCATTGAATATATTTAAGGCAGTGATAGACAGATTTCTGAGCGATAAGGAAGTAAAGGGTTATGGGGAACGGGCAGGGAAATGGAGCCAAGTCCATGATCAGATCAGCCATGATCTTATTGAATGGTGGAGGAGGCTCGAGGGGCCAGATGGCCTACTCCTGCTCCTATTTCTTATGTTCTTAGGAAACATCCTCTCTGCATCTACCCTGTCAAGCCTCCTCAGAATCTTGTACGTTTCAATAAGATCATCTCTCATTTTTCTAAACTCCAATGAGTGTAGGCCCAACCTGCTCAACCTTTCTTCATATGGCAACCCCTTCATCTTAGGAATCAGTCTCGTGAATCTTCTCTGAACTGCCTCCAATGCAAGTATATACCTCCTTAAATAAGCAGACTAATACTGTACGCAGTACTCTAGGTGTGGTCTCACCAAAGCGCTGTGTAGTTGTAGCAGGACTTCCTTACTCTATCCCCTTTGCAATAAAGGCCAACATTCCATTTGCTTTCCTAATTACTTCCTGTACCTGCATGCTAACTTTTTGAGTTTCATGTACAAGGACCCCCCGATCCCTCTGTACCGCACTTTCTCTCTTAACATAAACTTTAAAATATAGACTCACATCTTACCTTGTAGAACAGGTTAGTATTTGAATACTAGCTCAGCTCAGCCCAACATTAGCGTCCTCAACCAGGCCAACATCCCCAACATCGAAGCACTGATCACACTTGATCAGCTCTGCTGGGCAGGCCACATTGTTCGCATGCCAGACACGAGACTCCCAAAGCAAGCGCTCTACTCGGAACTCCTTCACAGCAAACGAGCCAAAGGTTGGCAGAGAAAACATTACAAGGACACCCTCAAAGCCTCCCGGATAAAGTGCAACATCTCCACTGACACCTGGGAGTCCCTGGCCAAAGACGGCCCTAAGTGGAGGAAGTGCATCCGGGAGGGCGCTGAGCACCTGGAGTCTCATCGCCAAGAGCATGCAGAAATCAAGCGCAGGCAGCAGAAAGAGCGTGCGGAAAACCTGTCCCACCCTCCCCTTCCCTCAACTACTAACTGTCCCACCTGTGACAGGGACTGTGGTTCTCGTATTGGACTGTTCAGCCACCTAAGGACTTATATTAAGAGTGGAAGCAAGTCTTCCTCGATTCCGAGGGACTGCCTATGATGATAATGACTAGCTCAGCTATTCGGTTATTGGCTACCAGACCTGAAACTGATCACAGACAGACATGTGGCCCAATACCCTATCTGTAACTGGAGGGCTTTGCCCGTCAGAGGGCTGCAGCAAATCAAATACCCTTTCTCCTACCCGATGAGTTTCAAACACAGCTATCACTTAAACCTACTAACCCCAGACAGGTGCTTGCTTCCTCGTTTCCTTGTCAAAGAGGCTTTGAACCACTTCTGCAGCTGTACTGAAGCAAAACGCAGTTGATGCCTGCATTTCTTGTTATTAGTACATTAGATTAAACAGCCACACATCAATACTGCACAGTTAGCTAACTTCTGACAGTGGTGAAGTTGACAGTGATGGACTCAGGTTGATGAAATTAGGAACACTTTAGAGAGGCCCTTGTGTTTGTCCCAAAAACTCACACCCCGTGGACCCTTCTCCAGCCAACTAACAATGCAAAATACAAGTTAAAAAATCCAACACAGAATATTTTTTCTCACTCCAGGCTTTTCAACATTCCATTGTTGTAGAACGCGAGCTACTTTTACCTACCAGGCGGTAATGTCTCCATATTCTGCGCTTTTCCTTCCGCATTACTGCTCTGGCCATTCTTTTGTTTATTTGGATCTATAGAATTCCACTCATCCTACAAAACAGAGTCACAAAGAACAAGTTGACTGTAAAAGGAGCAGTATTAATTCCATGACATTATTGTAAACATCTTTAAAACGCTATTGTGGTTTGAGAAACATCTCTTACATATTAAAATCGTTGAATGGGTTGCAACACTGTATTTCCAAATGCACTAGGATGTTCCAAGTACACTATCTCACAATAAAAATAGATAAACTTTTATGGCCAGTATAACCCCACCCTCCCCTTCCCTTCCCGCTGAGCACATTTTTACTGGCCTGCTAAACAACTCCCCGATCCCCAACTGGGAAGTGAAATTAACTTTGTCCACTCTCATTCCCCCCTACTCCATAAAGCACCAAAATGGGAAATTGTTAGTCTCCTCCCACCACTGATTAGCCAAATATCCTCCAACTTCCTCACTCATCCTCTTCTCTCTCTCCCTTTCCTATCTCCCTCCCATGTCCGACTCCCTCCCCATCTCTCTCCCGCTTCTCCCTCACCACCTCCCACCACTCAAAGATCTAGCGATCTCTGTGGCATGAGGTTCAGCTCTCCCGATGTTAATTTCATGCTGGGGGTGAAGTCTAGGGGATCTTCAGCGTCCAGCAACAGTGATCATCAAGCTGGCTAAGCAGCCAATCACATTGAAGAATTGTGACAGCACAGACAGCAAACCAGGAAGTAGAATACACTTGACTTTCTTTCAATTCTTAATCATTTTAGAGAGCAAAATAAAGATTGAGAACACATACAGATAGAATCTGAAATATCAAACTTTAAAAACTAAAAAAATGATATATTAAAAACCATGGAATTTTTAACATTTAACTTTCCACAAATATAACATTTTTTCAGAGCCAGAACTGTTGTGCAGCAGTAATTATGACTCAATATGGCATTAAAAAAATCAGTTACACCTCATTCAACAAGGCTCAACATCTCAGAACTTTTTCTTTTAAAAGAGCGACATTACAGA
Organism: Pristiophorus japonicus; assembly: GCF_044704955.1. Taxonomy (NCBI): domain Eukaryota; kingdom Metazoa; phylum Chordata; class Chondrichthyes; family Pristiophoridae; genus Pristiophorus; species Pristiophorus japonicus. The sequence continues at coordinate 12,659,377 of NC_091983.1, forward strand.
ATAAAAGCTTGGACAGGTTAGGTGAGTGGGCAAATGCATGGCAGATGCAGTATAATGTGGATAAATGTGAGGTTATCCACTTTGGGGGCAAAAACAGGAAGGCAGAATATTATTTGAATGGCGGCAGATTAGAAAAAGGGGAGGTGCAACGAGACCTGGGTGTCATGGTTCATCAGTCATTGAAAGCTGGCATGCAGGTACAGCAGGTGGTGAAGAAGGCAAATGGCATGTTGTCCTTCATAGCCAGGGGATTTGAGTATAGGAGCAGGGAGGTCTTACTGCAACTGTACAGGGCCTTGGCGAGGCCACACCTGGAATACTGTGTTCAGTTTTGGTCTCCTAATCTGAGGAAGGACGTTCTTGCTATTGAGGGAGTGCAGCGAAGGTTCACCAGACTGATTCCCGGGATGGCAGGACTGACATATGAGGAGAGACTGGATCGACTGGGCCTGTATTCACTGGAGTTTAGAAGGATGAGAGGGGATCTCATAGAAACAAATAAAATTCTGACGGGATTGGACAGGTTAGATGCAGGAATAACGTTCCAGATGTTGGGGAAGTCCAGAACCAGGGGACACAGTCTAAGGATAAGGGGTAAGCCATTTAGGACCGAGGTGAGGAGAAACTTCTTCACTCAGAGAGTTGTTAACTTGTGGAATTCTCTACCGCAGAAAGTTGTTGAGGCCAGTTCGTTAGATATATTCAAAAGGGAGTTAGATATGGCACTTATGGTTAAAGGGATCAAGGGGTATGAAGAGAAAACAGGAAAGGGGTACTGAGGTGAATGATCAGCCATGATCATATTAAATGGTGTTGCAGGCTCGAAGTGCCAAATGGCCTACTCCTGCACCTTGTTTCTATGTTTCTAAGCTTAAGTTCTCGACAGTTCTGTGATTTCTCAAAGATTGCTGGCCGTGGGGTGTTCAACAGCCCACCCTGTGGAGAAGCGTAGAATCACAACCCAACTTCTGGATTTCCACGGTTATGTGCGCATGTACTATCTCCAGAACTTGCTGTCAGTTTCAGAGAGTCATCATCATCGCCAAGTGCATGCAGAAACCAAGCGCAGGCAGCAGAAGGAGCGTGCGACAAACCTGTCCCACCCACCCCTTCCCTCAACGACTATCTGTCCCACCTGTGGCAGGGACTGTGGTTCTCGTATTGGACTGTTCAGCCATCTAAGGACTCATTTTTAGAATGGAAGCAAGACTTCCTCGATTATGAGGGACTACCTATGATGACAGAGAGGTAATGACACTTTCGCCATCGTTATCACCGCAATATGCAAGTCAATGAGACACATGACCAGATAATTGGTTTCTGTGACGTTGGTCGAGGGATAAGTGTTGGCCAGGACCAAAATTAACCAGGCCAACATCCCCAGCATCGAAGCACTGGCCACACTCGACCAGGCCAACATCCCCAGCATCGAAGCACTGGCCACACTCGACCAGGCCAACATCCCCAGCATCAAAGCACTGACCACACTTGACCAGGCCAACATCCCCAGCATCAAAGCACTGGCCACACTCGACCAGGCCAATATCCCCAGCATCGAAGCACTGGCCACACACGACCAGGCCAACATCCCCAGCATCAAAGCACTGACCACACTTGACCAGGCCAACATCCCCAGCATCAAAGCACTGGCCACACTCGACCAGGCCAACATCCCCAGCATCAAAGCACTAGCCACACTCGACCAGGCCAACATCCCCAGCATCAAAGCACTGACCACACTCGACCAGGCCAACATCCCCAGCATCAAAGCACTGACCACACTTGACCAGGCCAACATCCCCAGCATCAAAGCACTGGCCACACTCGACCAGGCCAACATCCCCAGCATCGAAGCACTGGCCACACTCGACCAGGCCAACATCCCCAGCATCGAAGCACTGGCCACACCCGATCAGCTCTGCTGGGCGGGCCACACTGTCCGCATGCAAGACATGAGACTCCCAAAACAAGTGCTCTACTCGGAACTCCTTCATGGCAAACAAGCCAAAGGTGGGCAGAGGAAACGTTACAAGGACACCCTCAAAGCCTCCCTGATAAAGTGCAACATCCCCACCGACACCTGGGAGTCCCTGGCCAAAGACCGCCCTAAGTGGAGGAAGTGCATCTGGGAGGGCGCTGAGCACCTCGAGTCTCGTCGCCGAGAGCATGCAGAAACCAAGCGCAGGCAGCGGAAGGAGCGTGCGGCAAACCAGTCCCACCCTCCCCTTCCCTCAATAACTGTCTGTCCCACCTGTGCCAGGGGCTATACTGTACAGCCACCTAAGAACTCAAGTTAAGAGTGGAAGCAAGTCTTCCTCGATTCTGAGGGACTGCCTATGATGATGATGATAACATTTTTGTTGCAGGGAAAACATCACAACTGAACGGTAAGCGAGTTCCTGCACAGAAGTGAACAAACTGAAGGGCGGGGGAGCGATGAGCGGGTATAAGTCAGAGGCCAGAAAACAGGTTTTTAAAAAGCTGAAGAGTTGATTTACCGAGTGAAAGGACAATGAAAGAACAAATGGGCGTGAAAATAATGAATAGGTGCTTCCAGCATTTTCTACTTTTGCAGTTTTCCTCTCATGTTCCCTGCATGCTTGCCTTTTCTATGTGCCTGCCCCGCCCCCCTCCTCCCCTGCCCCCTTCATGCCTTTTCACGACTTTACAAGCGTTTTGAAAGCCATCTTGTGCACAAACCCTATATATAGAGCAAATTAAAAAGTAAATTTATAACCTGCTCATGACAAGATCCAGCCCATTCAGCCTGGTATCAATAATGAGAAAGGCAATAGAATCAATAACCAGCAACAAATCTTTATGAAAATAACCTAATAAATGCCAGTCAACATAGTCAGAGCTGTGACCACTAATGATGTTTATAAACAAACTGTCAATCTACATTGGTTTATGTTTGAAAAAAATAGCAACCCATGATTTCGATACAAAATCTCATGATTTTTAAGAGTTTGTCTCTTGATTGGCATCAACGTTCCCATTAAGCAGCTCGTCCGCGCAATGAAGGTCACACGCAGGCTGCTTGCGGGCTTCGAAATGATTAAAAACCGTGCGTGCGCAATCATTTGAATGGGCGGCGCAGCCCTTTAAAGGGGCTGCTCACCCAATAAACAATTAGTGGGAATATTGATTGCCATTGCTACAATGTGCCCTGGAAGACATTTTGATTTAATATGTATCATGATGTTGCTAATAAGTTAGATTTAGTCCGGAAAAAGCTTGCTCCCAGAGACATGGAGGCTATTTGAGATGTTTAAAACCAATTAGCTGGAATGCCAGGCCAGCAGCCATCTCAAGGGTGTATACACTCACAGAGCATGTTGGCTCTGAGACAATGGCGATCATGGAGCTCTTTCCAGAGCTCTTCACACCTTTAGTGTTGGAATGATCTTCAATGAATAACCCCATAAGAACATAAGAAATAGGAACGGGAGTAGGCCATTCGGCCCTTCGAGCCTGCTCCACCATTCAACAAGATTATGGCTGTTCTTCTATCTCAACTCCACCTTCACGCACTATCCCCATAACCCTTAATTCCCAAAGATTCTTCGACCTCTGTCTTAAATATACACAACGGCTGAGCATCCACAGCTCTCTGGGGTAGAGAATTTCAAAGATTCACAACCCTCTGAGTGAAGAAATTTCTTCTCATCTCAGTCCTAAATGGCCGACCCTATATTCTGAGACTGTGACCCTGTGTTCTAGACTCCCCAGCCAGGGGATACATTTTCTCAGCATTAACCCTCTCAGCATTAACCCTCTCAAACCCCTCAAGAACTTTATGTGTTTCAATGAGATCACCTCTCATTCTTCTAAACTCCAGGGAATATAGGCCCAGTCTACTCAATCTCTCTTTATAGGGCAATCCCCTCATCCCAGGAACCAGTGTAGTGACCCTTGGCTGCACTCTCTCTAAGGAAAGTATGTCTTTCCTTAGGTAAAGAGACCATATCTGTACACTAGGTGTGGCCTCACCAACACCTTGTATAATTGTACAAAGACTGCTTTAATCTTATACTCTAATCCCTTTGTAACAAAAGCTAACATATCATTTGGTTTCCTAATTACTTGCTGTACCTGCCTGTTAACTTTCTGTGATTCATGTGCAAGGACACCCAGGTTCCTCTGAACACCAACATTTCCCAATCTCTCACCATTTAAATAATATTCTGCTTTTCTATTTTTCCTACCAAAATGTGCAACTTCACACTTCACCACATTGTATTCCATTTGCCATGTTCTTGCCCGCCCACTCACTTGTCTATATCTCTCTGCACCCTCTGTGTCCTCCTCACAGCTTACTTTCACACCTAACTTTGTATTATCAGCAAACTTGGATATATTACACACAGTTCCTTCATCCAAGTCATTAATATAGATTGTGAATAGCTGAGGCCCAAGCACCGGTCATTGCGGTACCCCGCTAGTTACAGCCTGCCAACCCGAAAATGTCCCGTTTATTCCTACTGTTTTCTGTCCATTAACCAATCCTCAATCATACTAATATATTACCCTCAATACCATGAGTCCTAATTTTGTGCAATAACCTCTTGTATGGCACCTTATCGATGGCTTTTTGAAAATCCAAATACACTACATCCACTGGTTCCGCCTTATCCATCCTACTAGTTACACCTTCAAAAAACTCAAACAGATTTGTCAAACACGACTTACCTTTCATAAAACCATGTCGACTCTGCCTAATCATATTATGATTTCCTCAGTGCCCTGTTATCACGTCCCTAATAATAGATTCTAGCATTTTGCCTATTACTGATGTCAGGTTAACTGGCCCATAGTTCCCCGTTTTTTTCTATTCCTCCTTTCTTAAATAGCAGGGTTACATTTGCTAGCATATGCTTCCAGTCCCTGGGAAGTGTTCTAGAATCTAGGGAATTCTGGAACACTATCTCTGCAGCTACCTCTTTTAAAACCTTGGATGCAGGTCGTCAGGTCCAGGGGATTTGTCGTCACTTAGTCCCATTAATTTCTTCAATACTGTGTCTTTACTTATACTGATTTCTTTAAGTTCCTCATTCTCTCTATTTCCCGTTACAACAATGACTACACTCCAAAAAGTACTTAATTGGCTGTAAAGCGCTTTGAGACATCCGGTGGTCGTGAAAGGCGCTATATAAATGCAAGTCTTTCTTTCTTCGCTCTAGACCCTTGGTTCCCCATTATTTCCAGAATGTGTTTTTGTGTCTTCTACTGTGAAGACAGATACAAAGTATTTGCTTAATGTCTCTGCCATTTCCTTATAATTTCTCCTGTCTCATCCTCTAATGGGCCCACATTTACTTTCACTGATCTCTTCCTATTTACATATCTATAGAAACGTTTCCAATCTGTTTTTATGTTTTTTGCTCATTTATTCTCATTCTTTTTTCTTTCCTCATCAATTTCTTAGTCCTCCTTTACTGAATTCTAAAATCTTCCCAATCCTCAGACTTACTGCTCCTTTTGGCAACATTATAAGCTTCTTCCTTTGATCTAATACTACCTTTAACTTCCCTTGTAAACCACAGTTGAACCACTTTTCCTGTGGGGTTTTTGTGTCTTAAAGGAATGAATATTTGTTGCAAATTATGTATTAATTCTTTAAATGCTAGCCATTGCTTGTCTACCGTCGTAGCTTCAAATGTAGTTTCCCAATCTACCCGAGCCAACTCTCCCCTCGTACCTACGTCATTTGCTTTGTTTAGATTTAAGACCCTAGTTCAACTAAATAATTTTCAAATTCAATATAAAATTCTATCATATTATGATCACTCTTCCCTAAAGGTCCCTTTACCACAAGGTTTTTATTTGTTCACCAGCATCCCGTCAGTCATAAAGGCCTACGGAGCTCAGCTGAAGGCGAGTGCAGCAATGATGCGTTTGCGTCTCTATGACATTCTGGCTCTACTGTCTCCAAAGACATACGAAGGTAAATGAAGTGCAATTCTTTCCCTTTTGAAGCAGTATGTTATTACAGTTGTATTATATTGTTTTGTGCGATATATGTGCGCACTAGGTCCGTGCAGCAGAGCTGGTCTCCAGTCGTCTTGGCCACTGGACCAAGACCTAGCTCTGTCAAGCCCGTGTGGTGGCTGGTGTGCAACGGCCACCCCACGTTAAAAAAATCCACGCACAGGCATCTTCCACCTTTGAGGATGTAGTTCAGGTCCTTCATTGAAACACCTGTGAACTCGTCCTTTTTTGGCGTGGAAGCAGATCATCCTCATTTCGCGGGACCGCCTATGATGATTAATTAACCCTTTCTCATTGCACAATACTAGATATAAAATAGCCTGTTCCCGAGTTGGTTCCTCAACATACTGATCTAGAAAACCATTTTGTATAAATTCCATGAATTCGTCCTCTACACTATTACTGCAAATTTGGTTTGCCCAGCCAATATGTAGATTAAAGCCCCCATGATTACCGAGAGCATGTAGAAACCAAACGCAGACAGCGGAAGGAGCGTGTGGAAAACCAGACTCCCCACCCACCCTTTCCTTCAACCACTGTCTGTCCCACCTGTGACAGGGACTGTAATTCCAGTATTGGACTGTACAGGCACCTGAGAACTCACTTTTAGAATGGAAGCACGTCTTCCTCGATTTTGAGGGACTGTATATGATGACTGTATTACCCTTGTTACATACACCTCTAATTTCCTGATTTATACTCTGCCCTACATTACCACTATGTTTGGGGGCTTATAAATAACTCCCACCAATGTTTTCTGCCCCTTGCTGTTTCTTAGCTCCACCCAAATTGATTCTACTTCTTGATTTTCCGAGCTAAGATCTGTTCTCGCTACTCTCTTTATCCTATCTTTTCCATTTTGCTTATCTCTTCTAAAAGTTAAGTATCTTGGAATATTTAGTTCCCAACCTTGGTCACTTTGCAACCACGTCTCCGTAATGGCTGCTAGATCAAACCCATTTATTTCTATCTGCTATTAATTCATCTGGTTTGTTGCGATGCTTCGTGCATTCAGCTATAGTGCCTTTAGCTTTGATTTTTTTCTATTTTTCCCTGATGTCACCTTCGTCAGTGATGCCGTATGACCTTTGGCCCTTCCTGACCCATTCTGCTTATTTTTACCCAAAACTCTGCTCTGCTCTAGAGCCTTGACATTTCTCTTGCTGCTTTTAAACTGACTCTTTCCTGAAATCCTCCTCCCGCCCCCCTCATTAGTTTAAAGCCCTGTCTACTACCCGAGGTATTCGATTCGCCAGGACGCTGGTTCCAGCCGGTTCAAGTGAAGCCCGCCCCAACGGAACAGCTCCCTCTTTCCCCAGTACTGGTGCCAGTGCCCCATAAACGAAACCCCTTCCTCCCACACCACTCTTTGAGCCACACATTTAACCTTCTAATCTGCTTGTCCCTATACCAATTTGCGCATGACTCAGGTGACAATCCAGAGATTATTACCTTTGAGCTTCTGCTTTTTAATTTGGATCCTAGCTCCTCAAACTCTCTCAGCAGAACCTAGTTCTATCTATGTCGTTGGTTTCTACATGGAACACGATGACTGGATCCTCCCCTTTTCACTCGCAAGTTCTTTTCCAGCCGCGAGGAGATATCCTTAACCCTGGCAATACAATCTTTGGTTCTATCTGTCGCAGCTGCAGAGAACAGTATCTATTCCTCTAACTATACTCATTACCACATTCCTTTTTACTCCCTCCACTTGAATGGCCCCCTGTCATCATCATCACAGGCAGTCCTTCGGAATGGAGGAAGACTTGCTTCCACTCTAAAAATGAGTCCTTAGGTGGCTGAACAGTCCAATACGAGAACCATAGTCCCCGTCACAGGTGGGACAGATAGGCGTTGAGGGAAGGGGTGGGTGGGACTGGTTTGCCGCACGCTCCTTCCGCTGCCTGCGCTCGTTTTCTGCATGCTCTCGGCGATGAGACTCGAGGTGCTCAGCGCCCTCCCGGATGCACTTCCTCCACTTAGGGCGGTCTTTGGCCAGGGACTCCCAGGTGTTGGTGGGGATGTTGCATTTTATCAGGGAGGCTTTGAGGGTGTCCTTGTAACGTTTTCGCTGCCCACCTTTGGCTCGTTTGCCGTGAAGGAGTTCCGAGTAGAGCACTTGCTTTGGGAGTTTTCATGTCTGGCATGTGAACTATGTGGCCTGCCCACCGGAGCTGATCAAGTGTGGTCAGTGCTTCAATGCTGGGGATGTTGGCCTGGTCGAGGACACTAACATTGGTGCGTCTGTCCTCCCAGGGGATTAGTAGGATCTTGCGAAGACATCGTTGGTGGTATTTCTCCAGCGACTTGAGGTCTACTGTACATGATCCATGTCTCTGAGCCATACAGGAGGGCGGGTATTACTATAGCCCTGTGGACCATGAGCTTGGTAGCAGATTTGAGGGCCTGATCTTCAAACACTCTTTTCCTCAGGCGGCCGAAGGCTGCACTGGAGGCGATGTTGAATCTCGTCATCAATGTCTGCTCTTGCTGATAAGAGGCTCCGAGGCTCTTATCTATACAGGCAGCAAGTACCTTGTATCTGTTGGACAAGGTCAACCCCAGTGTGGGGGTTTAATTAAACAACATCATTGCCATAGCTCCCACATCGAGAGGACAGATTTCTCAGTCTAGGAGGCAGCTTTAAGTGGCAGCTCGGTGATACCCAACACTGCGGGAGGGAGCAGACGTCAGCCTTTAGCCCGTCCATCTCTCCCTCTGCGCAAGTCAGTTGTGGGCAGGTTTGAGTCTCGAACAAGTACAGTGACACACGCAGGTCTCACATTTCTATGGTTTGTGCCAGTCAGTTCTGAGACTGCTGACTTGCAAAATGAGTTTGGATAAATCTCGCTGTGAAAACTGTATTCTGTGCATTCACATATTTCATGTAAAATAAACCAGTTTGTTGGTTCACGATCAGCCTCGTCCCACTAGAGGTCTTTTCAGTCCAACTCCCAAAAGATAGGAGAATGCATATGGTTGCAGGTGGGAGGTTACAGTGCCCAGTACACATGAGGAATCTTATTGGTACGGTCACTAGATCACATTATCATTTACATAGAATTACAGTGGAAAAACACCACAGAAACAGACCATTCGGCCCAACTGCTCCGTGCCAGAGTTTATGCTCCACACACGCCTCCTCCTACCCCATCAACATATCTTACTGTTCCTTTTTTCCTCGTGTGTTTATCTAGCTTCCCCTTAAATGCTTCTATGCTTTTCGTGTCAACTACTCCCTGTGGTAGCGAGTTCAATATTCTCACCACTCTCTGGGCAAAGAGGTTTCTTCTCAATTCCCTATTGGATTTATTAGTGGTTATCTTATATTTATGACCTTTAGTTTTTGACTCTCCCACAAGTGAAAACATCGTCTCTACGGTTAGATGGCTATCAGACAGTAAAGGAGCTCCCCAGTTCATAGGGTATTTGAGGTCTGCTTAGGCAGGCGTGCTCAGTGATGCTGAAGCCAAAGTCAGCATATTCATAAAGGGAGCTAGATGAGTGGCAGTGGGAGGAAAGTATTTGAGTGCTGTGCCCTATGAGTCCATGCTGAGTCCCTCCTGTTATCGATATACATGAATTGCCTGGAATCAGAGTCTCAAGACAAAGTAGTTACATTTGCAGATGACACTAAACCAGTGGTAGACTTAAAGGAGGTAGCCAAGATCGGACAAGAGCGTCTCCAGGGTTTGCCCTGGACTGACCAGTGGCAAGTTAAGTTCAAAATACTGCCTCCTGAAACAACAGGAGCCACATGCTCCCAGCCTCCTCTTCCAGTTGATCCAGTGCCACTCTATAATTCCCCTCCATCTAAAGCAAGGGTGATGCAATCTATAATCTCAGCCCTGTACATCATCTGAAGTGTGAATGTATGTGGAAGAATCATGAAAGGGTTAATAAAATGGTTCTAGGAATCAAGAAGAAAATAAGAACAGACAGACTTGGTTTCCCGTGAGAAAGTAGTGGACAAAGTAGCTTGTGTGACCATCACTGATAAACAAGGGTTTATGGCCATGACTTGATAAGGTGCACATTTGCTTCGCGTGATTAAGCCAAGTTATCCTAACACGTAGGAGATTTTGGTGTCCCTGAGCAATTCTGTTTGTTGCAATTCCGCTCGTAAAAGCATAAAGTGTTCTAAAGATAAACAGGCTGTCAATTCATGAAGCCCTAGTAACACACTGTGATTGATGAAGCGGGCCATACCTCCTCTAGTTTGTAAGAATAAAAAGGATGCGTCTATGAGGATAGGCAGACCTTTTGTCTGCCTGCCCCGGAATCTGTAGACTCTGTGCTGGCAGTTTGGTAACAGGTCCGAAGCTGCTTCAATAAAGACGTAAAGATTGAAGGTATCTGACTCGATTATTGTCGAATGCAGCTGACCACCCGAACTAGGACTTAACAGAAGTGCATCATCATCATCATTTAAAACTGAGATGAGGAGAAATTTCTTCTCTCAGAGGGTTGTAAATCTGTGGAATTCGCTGCCTCAGAGAGCTGTGGAAGCTGGGACATTGAATATGTTTAAGACAGAAATGGACAGTTTCTTAAACGATAAGGGGTTATGGGGAGCGGGTGGGCAAGTGGAGCTGAGTCCATGATCGGATCAGTCACGATCTTATTAAATGGTGGAGCAGGCTCTAGGGGGCGTATGGCCTACTCCTGCTCCTATTTCTTATGTTCTTATTATCATCATAGGCAGTTCCTCGAAGCAAGGATGACTTGCTTCCATGCCAAAAAGGATGAGTTCATAGGTGTTTCAATGAAGGACCTAATATTCCAGGTCCCGAACTATATCCTGAAGGGTGGAAGATACCTGTGCGTGGATTTTTTTTAACGTGGGGTGGCCGTTGCACACCAGCCACCACACGGGCTTGACAGAGCTAGGTCTTGGTCCAGCGGCAAGGGTTAACCAGGACGACTGGAGACCAGCTCTGCTGCACGGACTTAGTGCACATACGTATCGCAGTGTGGGCTGGCCCGTGCTGCCCTGGGGCCCTGGCCCCAATATGAAGTGCACAGTGCAGCTCTCTACTATGTTTATTTGGTGCTTCGTACTCAAGTAAGCGCACATGCATGTCACACAGAGGCCCGAGTGGTACCAACTGAGCACGGCTGACATCTTATGTAACAGAAAACAGTGACACAGGATGTAAGCTTTGCGTTAATATGTAGTTCTGAGTTCGTACACTGCGTATCAATACAGTTCCTGGATTCTGATGCATTGTAATCCAGTGTATTTTGATATCCATGGCCACCATCACTACATCAATAAAACATAACCTTCTTAGTAAACTGCCTTCAACTGATAGGTCATTTAAATGTTCTCGTGCAAATGTTTGAGGAGCTGGGGGATGGAGGAGAAAGTTTTACCTTTGAGTCGCAAGTTGTGAAAGAAAATGCACAGAAATTCATTATATGCATCTGTAGTACTTGTACGCTCAAAATCTAAAATGCAGTTTGCAGCACTAATGATAAACTAATTGGGAAGAATTCTAATCTGATGCCCCTATTAAAGCAGTAAAGTAACTCTGAGGAAGACAAGAGGGAGTAGGGCAGGATGAACACGATGAAAATGAGAGAAGATTTATTTTTAAAATTAAGGCCCGAGCACCAGCCGGTCAGATGGATAAGGGATCCGCCTTGTATTGAAGTGTCAACACTTGCATAAAGGCCTTTTCCATTACAAGTGCTTACATAGGGAGTTCCTATTATAAATGTTGACATTAGCTTCTCGGCCTTTTGGCTAAGATCATGCGTAACTGACCTGACATGGGAGTAACCATGACCCCAAAGTGGTTCTCCCTGGATCAGGAAGGTGGTTCTCCTATGCTTTTTGGAAATAGGAGGTGGGTGGGGTGGATTGACCCATCCACCTCCACGGAGGTGTGTGGGGGGCCTGACCCATCCACCTCCATGGCACAAACCTGGTATTGCAGTACTTCCAGGAACGGTGCAGTGGCTCTAGGCCTTTTGGCTAAGAGCATTGGCGCAGAGTGATCCTTGATGTGTGCAAGGTGACCTCTGGCGTTTGTGATTTGACAAAGAATTGGAAAGATTGGCAACGAAAAAATAAAAAATAAATTATAAATGTTGACATTAGATTGTGAAACTGGGGATCAGTACCAGGTGGACAACTGTGGGCAGTTCCGACACCTTTAGCAATATATAAATAGTAAGTGACAACCAATATGCTTGACAAAAGAAGTTGGAGCAAAATGTGTGCTTTGATTAGCTGGGGTTTTTTTTTAAACAATGGTAAATTCCTGGTTGTTCCTATGCATTTAGAGAATGCAACAGATTTTTGATGTGTTTGCATTTAGTGAATGGGATGCTTCAGCCAATCAGCAAGATTAGTTTAACAGATCATTCAAACTACTCTAGATTTTCTGGCCTCAAGGTGCAATTCGTTGAAGTGTGATGCCATTTTGACATGCCACAAATGTGTCAATGTGGCTCAGCGGGTAGCACTTTCATCTGTGTCTGTAGTTTGAGTTCAAATACCACTTCAGAGACTGAAGTACATAATCTATGCTAACACTCCAGTGCAGTACTGAGGGATGTAAAAGATCCCATGGCACTATTCAAAGATGAGCAAGGGAGTTCTCCCCGCTGCCCTGACCAATGTTTATCTTGTAACCAACATCGCTAAAACAGATTATCCGGTCATTATTACATTGCTGTCCTCCACCAGCCTGACCCCGCCACACAGCACTGCCCCCCAGTCATCAAGATCCATAGCGCGGCCCTGGACAACGTTGACCATTTCCCATGCCTCGGGAGCCTCTTATCAACAAGAGCAGACATTGACGACGAGATCCAACACCGCCTCCAGTGCACCAGTGCAGCCTTCGGCCGCCTGAGGAAAAGAGTGTTTGAAGACCAGGCCCTCAAATCCACCACCAAGGTCATGGTCTACAGGGCTATAGTAATACCCGCCCTCCTATATGGCTCAGAGACATGGACCATGTACAGCAGACACCTCAAGTCGCTGGAGAAATACCACCAACGATGTCTCCGCAAGATCCTACAAATCCCCTGGGAGGGCAGACGCACCAACGTTAGCGTCCTCGACCAGGCCAACATCCCCAGCATTGAAGCACTGACCACACTTGATCAGCTCCGGTGGGCAGGCCACATTGTTTGCATGCCAGACACGAGGCTCCCAAAGCAAGCGCTCTACTCGGAACTCCCTCATGGCAAACGAGCCAAAGGTGGGCAGAGGAAATGTTACGGGGACACCCTCAAAGCCTCCCTGATAAAGTTCAACATCCCCACCGACACCTGGGAGTCCTTGGCCATAGACCGCCCTAAGTAGAGGAAGAGCATCCGGGAGGGCGCTGAGCACCTCGAGTCTCATCACCGAGAGCATGCAGAAATCAAGCGCAGGCAGTGGAAGGAGTGTGCGGCAAACCTGTCCCACCCACCCTTTCCCTCAACGAATGTCTGCCCCACCTGTGACAGGGACTGTGGTTCTCGTATTGGACTGCTCAGCCACCTAAGGACTCATTTTTAGAGCGGAAGCAAGTCTTCCTCGATTCCGAGGGACTGCCTGGGAGCTTGCTGTGCGCAAATTGGCTGCCACGTTTCCTACATTACAACAGTGACTACACTCCAAAAGTACTTCATTGGCTGTAAAGCCCTTTGGGACGTCCGGTGGTCGTGAAAGGCGCCTTAGAAAAGCAAGCTTGCTCTTTCTAACTTATTTTTTTCAGTAAACAGAAGGGTTCGAATTAGATAAGATAGGTGCTGGTATGTAGCAACTTGCTGGGCAGAACCCACATAACAAAGAGAGGCAGTCCGTGAAGAACTTGGGAGGGGACTAGGCTAAAAACGAGTGTTTTCCTGGGAGCACCTGTCTCTTACTTAGAAACACGGAAACTTCCCGAGGCATTTAAAAGAAAAAAATATTGTACGGTCCTGCAATCAACAACTTAATCCTGGAGTGTTTGCTTGGGAAGGAAAGAAAAACCTAGGTTTAACAAAATTATTACTTCTTTAAGTTGCAAAAGAAGATTCCCAATTGGAGCACTGACATTGCGTATACATGCACGTCGTCACTGCGCATCACCAGATAATAAACTATTTATTAAAAAAATGTCACGGGTTAAATAAGAGCTCCCGCAAAGATCTGCTCAGGGAATTCTTCTAACAATAGTTAGAATACCATTAAGAACAAAAGTAGACACTGACAATTGCTGGCAAGGGCACCATCAAAGCACCGCAGTTGTGCAAACGCTTCAGCAACTTGGACATGAACCAAGAGATTGAAATGTTTAAATGGCCGGGCGTTATATACCTATAATATAGGCTTTTTTTCACCATTAAGTATTTTAGGGATTTTCAAATTCGAGCAGAAGCAGAGCCTTGGAGCAGTGTCTCTCTAACATTCTGACCACAATACGATATATAGTACATGGGTAGGCATAAAACAGGCGGACGAAAGTCACTTCAGCGGCCGTGCCTAAGTGGGTAGCACTCGGGAGTCAGCTTTGAGTCCCACTCCAGAGGCTTGAGCACATAACCTGGACGGACACTCCAGTGCCTTGCAGTGCAGCAGGGGGCTGACACTCCAGTGCAGTGCAGCAGGGGGGCTGAAATTCCAGTGCAGTGCAGCAGGGGGCTGACACTCCAGTGCAGTGCAGCAGGAGGGCTGACACTCCAGTGCAGTGCAGCGGGGGGGGGGGGGGGATTACACTCCAGTGCAGTGCAGCGGGGGGGGGGGGGCTGACACTCCAGTGCAGTGCAGCGGGGGGCGGGGGGATTACACTCCAGTGCAGTGCAGCGGGGGGGGATTACACTCCAGTGCAGTGCAGCGGGGGGGGGGGGGCTGACACTCCAGTGCAGTGCAGCGGGGGGCGGGGGGATTACACTCCAGTGCAGTGCAGCGAGGGGGGCTGACACTCCAGTGCAGTGCAGCGGGGGGATTACACTCCAGTGCAGTGCAGCGGGGGGGGGGGGGCTGACACTCCAGTGCAGTGCAGCGGGGGGGGGTGAGGGGGATTACACTCCAGTGCAGTGCAGCAGGGGGGGGGGCTGACAATCGAGTGCAGTGCAGCAGGGGGCTGAAATTCCAGTGCAGTGCAACGGGGGGGCTGACAATCGAGTTCAATGCAGCAGGGGGGCTGACACTCCAGTGCAGTGCAGTGCAGCGGGGGGGGGGGGGGGGGGGGCAGGGGGGGATTACACTCCAGTGCAGTGCAGCGGGGGGTCGGGGGGGATTACACTCCAGTGCAGTGCAGCGGGGGGGCTGACAATCGAGTGCAGTGCAGCAGGAGGGCTGACACTCCAGTGCAGTGCAGCAGGAGGGCTGACACTCCAGCTCAGTGCAGCAGGGGGGGCTGACACTCCAGTGCAGTGCAGCAGGGGGGGCTGACACTCCAGTGCAGTGCAGCAGGGGGGGCTGACACTCCAGTGCAGTGCAGCAGGGGGGGCTGACACTCCAGTGCAGTGCAGCAGGGGGGCTGAAATTCCAGTGCAGTGCAGCGGGGGCGGGGCGGGGGATTACACTCCAGTGCAGTGCAGCGGGGGGGCGGGGGGGATTACACTCCAGTGCAGTGCAGCGGGGGGGGGGCTGACAACTCCAGTGCAGTGCAGCAGGAGGGCTGACACTCCAGTGCAGTGCAGCAGGGAAGGCTGACACTCCAGTGCAGTGCAGCAGGGGGGCTGAAATTCCAGTGCAGTGCAGCGGGGGGGGGGCGGGGGGGATTACACTCCAGTGCAGTGCAGCGCAGCACGGGGGGCCAACCCGACCTGACCCATGCCAGCATTAGTATTTTGTCTGTCTCGGTAGCATTTTGATTTTCTTGTCCGAAATCTGGAAAAATCTGAAAACCGGCATGGTCTCGATCCCAAGGTTGCCGGATTCGAGATATTGTACCTAGTCCAGTCTGCCGGTTTTTGGACAATAATTCCGGGTTTTACTGAAAATGACCGGTTTTTGGACAATTCCGATTTTCGGAGAGCTGGATTTGAGAGGTTGTACCTCTCCACGATCATAGTAGTTATGTTACTGGACTGACAATCTAGAGAACGCAAATTCAAAGATCACCATGGGCAGTTTGAGAATTTCAATTTGGAAATAAAAATTCAGTGAAGTGACCATGAAGCTGCCGGATTGCCATGAAAGCAAAACTGGTTCAGTAATGTCCTTTCGGGAATGAGACCTGCCGCCCTTGCCCAGTCGGTCTGTGACACCAGTCACCCCCCCCCCACCCCCCCACACCAAGGTCGACTGTGAACTGCCCGTTGAATTTGCCTTGCGAGCCACCCAGTTGCACCAAACTGCGACAATACCACGCGGACCGCAGCGTTGTCACGGCAACTGGGGATGACCGATAAACTCCGGCCTTGTCAGCGACGCCCACAATCCGAGAAACAATACAGTTTACAAAATCAGCAAAAGAAAAAGGTTGGAGCCAGCACTTGGTTTGTCCTTCAAGCAGTTTGCACAGTGCCATATTCAGATCCCTGCTGGCAAAGATTAAAAAGGGCCGGGTGAGGAAGTGATTATAAAAACACTGCATGTGCCAATGTTGGCAATGCACAATTTCACTTTTTGGGGAATGGCCAAGAATTATTTAAGACAACCACTAATCCGTGACCAAAATGGAATCAGAAAGAGACTGCAGGTTGACAGCGACACATTCATTTTCTGACACAGATCGGATTTTGAAGCCATCCTACTCCACAGTGGTAGGAATATCACGTTTAGGTAAGTTTTAGCTCAAATGGTTACAGTATAAAATGAGAACTAATTCACCCAATTCCTCATCGCAATGCAAGCATAAAGACTTGCATTTCTATAGCGCCTTTCACAGTCTCAGGAAGTCCCAAAGCGCTGTAGGAAACATGGCTGCCAATTTGCGCACAGCAAGCTCCCACAACAGCAATGTGATCGTGACCAGATCATCTGTTTTAGCCATGTTGGTTCAGGCGTAAATATTGGTCAGGAAACCGGGGATAACTCCCCTGCTCGTCTGCGAAATAGTGCTATGGCATCTTTTACGTCATCCGAGAGAGCAGACGAGGCCTCGGTTTAACGTCTCATCCGAAAGACTGCTCCTTCCTCAGTACTGCACTTGCATTTTATTTTAGAACCACCCCCAGTAAAATATATGAAATATATTCTGATTTTCATAAAAACAATACATCTAGCATACATTCCCAATCTGTCACACATTTTTTAAAGTATAAAGAAACAAAAGCTGCAATTTTGAAACAGTCTGTAATCCAAGTGGCGTTACAAATCATATACAACCCTGTCTGTAACAGGGGCTTTACCAATCATATACAATCCTGTCTGTAACAGGGGCTTTACCAATCATATACAATCCTGTCTGTAACAGGGGCTTTACAAATCATATAGAATCCTGTCTGTAAAAGGGGATTTACCAGTCATATACAATCCTGTCTGTAACAGGGGCTTTACCAATCATATACAATCCTGTCTGTAACAGGGGCTTTACAAATCATATAGAATCCTGTCTATAACAGGGGCTTTATATCAATCATATACAATCCTGTCTGTAAAGGGGAGTTTACCAATCATATACAATCCTGTCTGTAAAGGGGAGTTTACCAATCATATACAATCCTGTCTGTAAAAGGGGATTTACCAATCACATACAATCCTGTCTGTAAAGGGGAGTTTACCAATCCCTGTCTATAAAAGGGATTTTACCAATCATATCGAATCCTGTCTGTAACAGGGGCTTACCAATCATATACAATCCTGTCTGTAAAGGGGAGTTTACCAATCCCTGTCTATAAAAGGGATTTTACCAATCATATAGAATCCTGTCTGTAACAGGGGCTTACCAATCATATACAATCCTGTCTGTAAAAGAGGCTTTGCCAATCATACACAACCCTGGTTCTCTTTCTCATGGCCCTCGGGCACATCATGTTTTATCGAGAATTAAAACCATGTTATATTTTAATTCTACGCACACATTTGTAGTTTGGCTAGGCCATTTTTACTAGTGGCAATCTCCTTTGGTAGGGGAGGGGGTGCTAGAGGGATGGGCCACATGTTAGAGATTGTTTGTCTCATTGCCATTGGGGTGGTGCCGGTTCCCAGTCTAGCGGCCAAGACTAAATAGTTATAAGTGGAATTGCAAGCTAATGACTGTTGGCGAGAGAAACCTGCTGATTGGAAGGCGATTAGAACTTTGTGGCCACAGGTCACATGGAAGTGCCTTTGCTTCTCTTTATTTTAATATATACTCTTGCACCACGAGGTCTAATGCCTGAAGTACAACAGACCCACACATCTCTATCGCTCAATCTATCTGGAATCAAAGATCCAGTTACAACCAGAATAATCCTACCTCGCTGCACTGTTTCACTTTATTCCCCTGGTTTCTAGATGTCAACAACTTGCATTGATATAGCTCCTTTAACGGAGTAAAACGTCCCAAGGTGCTTCACAAGAGCGATTATCAAACAAAATTTGACACCGAGCCACATCATGAGGTATTAGGACAGGTGACCAAAAGCTTGGTCAAAGAGGTCAAAAAAATTGAGACTTGCATTTCTATAGCGCCTTTCACGACCACCAGACATTCCAAAGCACTTTACAGCCAACGAAGTACTTTTGAAGTATAGTCACTGTTGTAATGTGGGAAACGAGGCAGCCAATTGCGCACAGCAAGCTCCCACAATCAACAATGTGATAATGACCAGATAATCGGTTTTAGTGATACTGATTGAGGGATAAATATTGGCCAGGACACCAGGGTGAAATCCCCTGCTCTTCTTCAAAATAGTGCCATGGGATCTTTTACGTCCACTTGAGAGCGCAGACGGGGCCTCGGTTTAACGTCTCATCCGAAAGATGGCACCTCCGACAGTGCAGCACTCCCTCAGCACTGCACTGGAGCATCACCCTTGATTTTTGTGCTCAAGTCCTGAGCCAGAGCGGACACTAAGTTTTAAGGAGCGACTTACATCGAATGTACAGCACAGAAACAGGCCATTCGACCCAACTGCTGCGTGCCGATGTTTATGCTCCACACCAGCCCCCTCCCACCCCTCTTCATCTCACCCTATCACCATATCCTTCTATTCCTTTCTCCCTCATGTAACCTGCACAAGTGGAACAGTTGTGGGACTTAAAAGGAGAGAGAAGTGGAGAGATTAAAGGGAGGGAATTCCATCAAGTCAAACATACACAGTTGATGAGACGCCCAAGACAATCTTAAGTGAGACAGAAAAGACTTGGATTTATATAGCGCCTTTCATGACCACCGGACGTCTCAAAGTGCTTTACAGCCAATGAAGTACTTTTGGATTGCAGTCACTGTTGTTATGTGGGAAACAAGTTGTAATGTAGTGCAGAAACACGAGTGAAGCTTTGTAATAATTCACTCGTGGCTCACAATATTGCTTCGTCCCTCATACTGGCACAGATCTGCTCCAATTTCAGGTCTGAATTCATCACAAATGTTTTAAATCGGACCAAGATTGACTTCAATTTCAGTGGTATAAATATATCAAGGCTGAATAAAAATGAACCAGTTAGAAATCATCAATTCACCCAGACTTACATATTTACTGCTTGCCAGGGTTGCAAAACAAGTCACTTAGAAATGAAAATGCTAACAGTACTCATGTACAACCAACGAGGCTTTCTTAAAATTAATCCCTGGCTTATTTTATATAATCCTTTAATTCCAAAACTGATTTAATTTTACAGCGAATTTATCTTTTTTCTAAAAAAATCTACAAAATAGTAAAGCCAGTCACGGAAATGTTCATACCAACATACAAATTTCACACTTCGACAGCAAAAATGATCCACGCCAATTTATTTTGAAAATTAAAATCCAAATAAACAAAATACCAACACGACTAGTTCTTCAATTAAGTGCCGTCCATTGCAACTTCCCATACAACTGAAAAACCCTGAGAATTATGCTCCATTCACTGCCTTGGTATAGATGTTCCAGTGATAATTCAAGCAATTGTCTGAGTGTTTCAGTCAGTGTCTGAGTGTAGGTCTGCATGTTCCAGTCAGTGTCTGAGTGTAGGTCTGCATGTTCCAGCTAGTGTCTGAGTGAATGTCTGCGTGTTTCATCAAATGTCTGAGTCTACGCCTGATGTTTCATCGAATATCTGAGTGTTCCAGCGAAAGTTTGAGTGTACGAGTATTTCAATGAATGTCTAGTATTCCAGCCAATGACAGTGTTCCCATGAACACGAGAGTATGGTCAGAGTGTTCCAATGAATGTGAGTGTAGAGATTAATGTTCCAATAAACATCTGACTAACTACCGGAGTGTTAAAATGTTAGTTTCAGCAAGAGTGTATGCCCAAGTGTTTCAATGTAAGCATAAATCTGGTTTTACCAGTACATGTCTGAGTGTTCTACCATATGTTCAAATGTTCCAGTGTGTTTAGTGTATGAGTGTTCCAATGCGTGTCTGCGTGCCAAGCCCATGTCCGCATCCCAGCCCATATCCCGATGTTCCAACCAGTGTCCTGGTGTTCCCAGTATCCCAGCCCGTGTCCCGGTGTCCCCAGCATCCCCAGTATCACAGCCCGTATCCCGGTGTCCCTGCCCGTGTCGCCCGCGTCCCGGTATCCCAACCCGTGTCCCAGTATCCCGGCTCCTGTCCCCGGTATCCCGGCCCGTGTCCCAGAATCCCAGCCAGTGTCCCCGGTATCTCGGCCCGTGTCCCCGGTATCCCAGCTCATGTCCCCGGTATTCCCCATCTCCCGGTGTCCTGGCCCGTGCCCTCGGTATTCCCCATCTCCCGGTGTCCTGGCCCGTGCCCCCAGTATTCCCCATCTCCCGGAGTCCTGGCCCATGTCCCCGGTATTCCCCATCTCCCGGTGTCCTGGCCCGTGTCCCCGGTATTCCCCATCTCCCGGTATTCCCCATCTCCCGGTGTCCTGGCCCGTGCCCTCGGTATTCCCCATCTCCCGGAGTCCTGGCCCGTGCCCTCGGTATTCCCCTTCTCCCGGTGTCCTGGCCCGTGCCCCCGGTATTCCCCATCTCCCGGAGTCCTGGCCCATGTCCCCGGTATTCCCCATCTCCCGGTGTCCTGGCCCGTGTCCCCGGTATTCCCCATCTCCCGGTATTCCCCATCTCCCGGTGTCCTGGCCCGTGTCCCCGGTATTCCCCATGTCCTGGTATCCCGGCCCGTGTCCCCGGTGTGAATGTGGCGGGTTACTGCCCGGTGTGTGAGCCGGGAGCCGGCCCTCTCCCGTTCCCGGTGTCCCGGCCCATGTCCCCGGTGTGAATGTGGCGGGTTACTGCCCGGTGTGTGAGCCGGGAGCCGGCCCTCTCCCGTTCCCGGTGTCCCGGCCCGTGTCCCCGGTGTGAATGTGGCGGGTTACTGCCCGGTGTGTGAGCCGGGAGCCGGCCCTCGCCCTGTCCGAGCGGCCGGGAGCCCAGGCCCAGGCCCCCCTGAAGCCGCGGCACCGCTTACCTTGGGGCCGGGGCCGGGGCCGCTGCCCAGGTAGATGTAGTAGGCGATCCCCAGCACCCAGAGCAGGGCGAAGCACAGCAGGATCCTGGACTTCCTTCTCATAGTTTGGAGCGGGGCGGCAGCGGCGCGACGGAGGCCGAGGCCCAGGCTGAGGCGGGGGAGCAGGCCGAGTCGGCGCTAGCGGCGAGCCGACGCTCAGCATCCATCAGCCAGCAGCCCAGAGCCGCGCAGCCCGCCCGCCCGACCTGCCGAAGGTCAGGGGGCAAAGGTTACGCAACACCCAGCGCAGCGACACAGGCAACCACCCCCAGCAAACAGGGTGCCCCGCAAACACTACATCAAGGCACTCAATCCGCACTGCATGTACTAATGCCGGTAATTCTGCACTGCATATACTAGTGCCGGTAATTCTGCACTGCATACACATATACTAGTGCCGGTAATTCTGCACTGCATACACATATACTAGTGCCGGTAATTCTGCACTGCATGTACTAATGTCGGTAATTCTGCACTGCATATACTAGTGCCGGTAATTCTGCACTGCATAAACTAGTGCCGGTAATTCTGCACTGCATGTACTAATGTCGGTAATTCTGCACTGCATATACTAGTGCCGGTAATTCTGCACTGCATGTACTAATGCCGGTAATTCTGCACTGCATGTACTAATGTCGGTAATTCTGCACTGCATATACTAGTGCCGGTAATTCTGCACTGCATGTACTAATGCCGGTAATTCTGCACTGCATATACTAGTGCCGGTAATTCTGCACTGCATACACATATACTAGTGCCGGTAATTCTGCACTGCATACACTAATGTAGGTAATTCTGCACTGCATACACATATACTAGTGCCGGTAATTCTGCACTGCATATACTAATGTCGGTAATTCTGCACTGCATGTACTAGTGCCGGTAAATTCTGCACTCCATATACTAGTGCCGGTAATTCTGCACTGCATGTACTAGTGCCGGTAATTCTGCACTGCATGTACTAGTGCCGGTAAATTCTGCACTCCATATACTAGTGCCGGTAATTTTGCACTGAATGTACTAGTGCCGGTAAATTCTGCACGCCATATACTAGTGCCGGTAATTCTGCACTGCATATACTAATGTAGGTAATTCTGCACTGCATATACTAATGCCGGTAAATTCTGCACTGCATATACTAGTGCCGGTAATTCTGCACTGCATGTACTAGTGCCGATAAATTCTGCACTGCATATTCTAATGTCGGTAAATTCTGCACTGCATATACTAGTTCCGGTAATTCTGCACTGCATATACTAATGTCGGTAAATTCTGCATTATATATACTAATGTCGGTAAATTCTGCACTGCATGTACTAGTGCCGGTAATTCTGCACTGCATATACTAATGTTGGTAAATTCTGCACTGCATATACTAATGTAGGTAATTCTCCACTGCATATAATAATGGCGGTAATTCTGCACTGCATATACTAATGAAGATAATTCTGTACTGCATGTACTAGTGCCGGTAATTCGGCACTGCATATACTAATGAAGATAATTCTGCACGGCATGTACTAATGTCGGTAAATTCTGCACTGCATATACTAATGTCGGTAAATTCTGCACGGCATATACTAATGTCGGTAATTCTCCACTGCATATACTAATGTCGGTAATTCCGCACTGCATATACTAATGAAGATAATTCTGCACTGCATGTACTAGTGCCGGTAATTCTGCACTGCATATACTAATGTCGGTAAATTCTGCACTGCATATACTAATGTAGGTAATTCTCCACTGCATATAATAATGCCGGTAATTCTGCACTGCATATACTAATGAAGATAATTCTGCACTGCATGTACTAGTGCCGGTAATTTGGCACTGCATATACTAATGAAGATAATTCTGCACTGCATGTACTAATGTCGGTAAATTCTGCACTGCATATACTAATGTCGGTAAATTCTGCACTGCATATACTAATGAAGATAATTCTGCACTGCATGTACTAATGTCGGTAATTCTGCACTGCATATACTAATGTCAGTAAATTCTGCACTGCATATACTAATGTCGGTAATTCTCCACTGCATATACTAATGTCGGTAATTCCGCACTGCATATACTAATGAAGATAATTCTGCACTGCATGTACTAATGTCGGTAATTCTGCACTGCATTTACTAATGTTGGTACTTCTGCACTGCATATACTAGTTTTTTTTAAATTTCAAAATATACTTTATTCATATAAAAATTTGTACAGTACATTCAAAAGCAGTTGAGTATGTTTAGCTGCGGTCAGCAATCCCATACACTGGGTGCTGACGGCAGTTCCGTTCGATACATTTCCTTGCTTTTCAGTTCAAGTACAATTCGGTACAATACGGGATACATTGTAGTACATTCAACAAATTACATTACATGTATCACTGTACAGTACACGGAATAGGTGACGGTACATTTACATTTTTCTTTTCAACGTGCATTACAAAACAGACCTTGCATTGTACATGGCACTACATAGGTGTTTACAGATCATGGTGCTCCATGTACACAAAAAAGAAGTTACAAGTACGGCCCGAGGGGGGTTTTGTACTGATTCCTGCCCCTGGGTTTACCGTGGCAGAAGGGCTTTAAACTGTGGCCCTTCCCCACCGTGCCTTTGCGGCGGCTGCACCAATTTTAAGTGCGTCCCTCAGCAGGTACTCCTGGATCTTGGATTGCGCCAGTCTGCAACACGCAGACGTGGTCATCTCCTTGCTCTGGAAGACCAGCAAGTTTCGGCAAGACCAAAGAGCGTCTTTGACCGAGTTGATGGCCCTCCAGCAGCAGGTGATGTCTGTCTCGGTGTGTGTCCCTGGGAACAGCCCTTAGAACACAGAGTCTTGTGTTACGGAGCTGCTTGGGATGAACCTTGACAGCAACCACTGCATCGCTTTCCAAACCTGCCTTGCGAAGGTGCAATCCTGAAGGAGATGGGTGACAGTCTCGTCTGCCCCGCAGCCGGCTCGGGGGCACCGTGCCGTATTGCTGAGATGTCGGCTGTGCATGAACACTCTGACGGGTAAGGCCCTCCTCACCGCCAACCAAGCTACGTCTTGGTGCTTGTGTGAAAGCTCTGGCGATGAGACGTTCTGCCAAACAAGTTCGACAGACCGCTTAGGGAGCCACCTGACAGGGTCCACCCTCCTTCTTTCGTAGAGCGTCCAGGACGTTACGTGCTGACCACTGTTTTATGGCCTTGTGGTCAAAAGGGTTTTTTTGTGAAAAACTTTTCCACAAAGGACAGGTGGACAGCCATGGTCCAACTGGTGGGGGTATTTCGCGGCAGCATGGCCAGGCCCATCCTTCGCAACAATGGGGACAGGTAGAACCTCAGCACGTAGTGACACTTGGTGTTTGCGTACCGGGGGTCTGTGCACAGCTTGATGCAGCCGCACACAAAGGTGGCCATCAGGATGATATACTAGTTCCGGTAATTCTGCACTGCATATACTAATGTCGGTAATTCTGCACTGCATATACTAATGTCAGTAATTCTCCACTGCATGTACTTCTGCACTGCATATACTAGTGCCGGTAATTCTGCACTGCATATACTAATGTCGGTAATTCTGCACTGCATATACTAATGAAGGTAATTCTGCACTGCATATACTAATGAAGATAATTCTGCACTGCATATACTAATGCCAGTAGTTCTGCACTGCATATACTAATGAAGGTAATTCTGCACTGCATATACTAATGTTGGTAATTCTGCACTGCATGTACTAATGCCGGTAATTTTGCACTGCATATACTAATGTCGGTAATTCTGCACTGCATATACTAGTGCCGGTAATTCTGCACTGCATATACTAATGCTGGTAATTCTGCACTGCATGTACTAATGAAGAGAATTCTACACTGCATATACTAATGCCGGTAATTCTGCACTGCATATACTAATGAAGGTACTTCTGCACTGCATATAGTAATGCCGGTAATTCTGCACTGCATATACTAATGTCGGTAATTCTGCACTGCATATACTAATGAAGGTACTTCTGCACTGCATATAGTAATGCCAGTAATTCTGCACTGCATATACTAATGTCGGTAATTCTACACTGCATATACTAGTGCAGGTAATACTGCACTGCATGTACTAATGTCGGTAATTCTGCACTGCATATGCTAATGAAGGTACTTCTGCTCTGCATATACTAATGTTGGTAATTTGGCACTGCATATACTAATGCCAGTAATTCTGCACTGCATGTACTAGTGCCGCTAATTCTGCACTGCATATACTAATGTCGGTAATTCTGCACTGCATATACTAATGCCAGTAATTCTGCACTGTATATACTAATGCCGGTAATTCTTCACTGCATATAATAAGATAATTCTGCACTGCATATACTAATTGTTGTGTTCTTAACACGGATGAGACTGCACACAGGGCGGTTAAAGTAACAGTGACCTCAGTCTTTATTAAGACACTCCAGAGTGAGTAACAGGCTTATATACAGTGCCCCCAAGGAATGCTAGGATCCCTTGGGACTTCAGGCGTCCGCTCCCTGGTGGCGGTGGAACATGGGAGTGCATGCTTTACAGATACACAAGATCGCTCCCCCCACAAAGTCAAAGTGAAAACTATTTACAAGGTGAGGCGGTCAGGAGCCTTTCTTTCCCTGGTGGACCACCTCGGTACAAATGTCTGTTCTGTTGTGTTGGCTGTGCCCTCGCTGGGCTGGCGTGTTGTTGGCCCTGTAGGGCTGCTGGGTGAGCCTGGCCTTGCTGGGCTGTTGGGCATGATGGGTTCGATTTCCTGGTCCGGCGTGGTGTCGTTGATCCTTTGAGTGTGTGTTGTGGGTTCGAAAAAGGTGGTGTCTGCTGTGGGTTGTTCAGGGCAGTCTGTAAACCGCAGCCTCGTTTGGTCCAGGTGCTTTCTGCAAATTTGTCCATTATCTAGTTTGACTACAAACCCCCTACTCCCTTCTTTAGCTATCACCGTGTCCGCGATCCACTTGGGACCATGTCCATAGTTTAGCACATACACAGGGTCATTCAGATCAATTTTCCGTGACACAGTGGCGCGACCATCGTTTACATTTTGTTGCTGCCGCCTGATCTCTACCTGATCATGCAGGTTGGGGTGAACCTGCGAGAGTCTGGTTTTAAGTGTCCTTTTCATGAGTAGCTCAGCCGGGGGCACCCCTGTGAGCGAGTGGGGTCTCGAGCGGTAGATGAGCAGTACTCGGGACAGGTGGGTTTGGAGTGAGCCTTCTGTGACTCGTTTAAGGCTTTGTTTGATTGTTTGTACTGCCCGCTCTGCCTGCCCATTGGAGGCTGGTTTAAACCGGGTCGAGGTGACATGTTTGATCCCATTGCGGGTCATGAATTCTTTAAATTCGGCACTGGTGAAACATGGCCCGTTGTCACTGACCAGTATGTCAGGCAGGCCGTGGGTGGCAAACATGGCCCTCAGGCTTTCAATGGTGGCGGTGGTGGTGCTTCCCGACATTATTTCACATTCAATCCATTTTGATAAAGCATCCACCACCACCAGGAACATTTTACCGAGAAACGGGCCCCCATAGTCGACATGGATCCTCGACCATGGTCTGGAGGGCCAGGACCACAAACTTAGTGGTGCCTCTCTGGGCGCGTTGCTCAACTGAGCACACACGCTGCATTGCTGTACACAGGACGTGGGATCTGGCTATCGCTTTCATCATTACTATACCCGGGTGTGTGCTGTGGAGATCCGAGAAGAACGTCTCCTTACCCTTTTTGGGTAGCACTACGCGGTTACCCCACAACAGGCAGTCTGCCTGAATGGAAAGCTCGTCCTTTCACCGCTGGAATGGCTTGATTAGCTCTTACATTTCAACGGGGATGCTGGCCCAGCTCCCATGCAGTATACAGTTTTTTTTACTAGGGATAACAGAGGATCTTGGCTGTCCCAGTCCTAATCTGGCAGGCCGTGACAGGTGACTTATCATTTTCAAACGCTTCCATGACCATCAACAAGTCTGCGGGCTGCGCCACCATCAACAAGTTTGCAGGCTGCGCCATTTCCACCCCCGTGGTGGGCAATGGTAGCCGACTGAGAGCATCCGCACAGTTCTCGGTATCTGGCCTGTTGCAGATGGTATAGTTATATGCTGATAGCGCAAGTGCCCATCTTTGTATGCAGGCTGAGGCATTAGTATTTATCCCCTTGTTTTCAGCGAATAGGGATATGAGGGGCTTGTGATCGGTTTCCAGCTCAAATTTGAGGCCAAACAGGTACTGATGCATTTTCTTTACCCCGAACACACACGCTAATGCCTCTTTCTTAATCATGCTGTAGACCCTCTCGACCTTAGACAAGCTCCTGGAAGCATAGGCGACAGGTTGCAACTTCCCCACAACATTAGCTTGTTGTAATGCACACCCGACTCTGTACGACGACGCATCACAAGCTAGCACAAGTCTTTTACATAGGTTATACAATACAAGCAGCTTTTTGGAGCATAAAATGTTTCTGGCTTTCTCAAAAGCAATTACTTGTCTTTTTTCCTATACCCAGTTCTCACCTTTACGCAATAACACTTCTAGGGGCTCTAAGAGGGTGCTTAACCCCGGTAGAAAGTTACCAAAATAGTTGAGGAGTCCCAGGAGTGCCCACAGCTCTATGACGTTCTGTGGCCTGGGCGCGTTCCTGATAGCCTCTGTCTTGGCGTCTGTGGGTCGAATGCCGTCCGCCGCGATCTTTCTCCCCAGAAACTCCACTTCTGTTGCCATGAAGACGCATTTCGACCTCTTCAGCCGCAGCCCTACGCGATCCAGTCGCTGGAGGACCTCCTCCAGGTTTTGTAGGTGCTCGACAGTGTCCCGATCCGTGACCAATATGTCGTCCTGAAAAACCACTGTGCGTGATACTGACTTGAATAGGCTCTCCATGTTTCTCTGGAAGATCACTGCAGCCGACCGAATTCCAAACAGACATCTGTTGTAGATGAACAGTCCCTTGTGCGTGTTGATGCAGGTGAGGCCCTTCGAAGACTCCTCCAGCTCCTGCATCATGTCGGCCGAAGTCAGGTCGAGCTTGGTGAATGTTTTGCCTCCTGCCAGCGTCGCAAATAGGTCATCTGCCTTAGGTAGCAGGTATTGGTCCTGTAGCGAGAAACGATTAATAGTTACTTTATAATCGCCGCAAATCCTGACAGTGCCATCACTTTTGAATACTGGAACAATCGGGCTGACCCACTCGCTGAATTCCACTGGGGAGATGATGCCCTCGCGTTGCAGCCTGTCCAGCTTGATTTCCACTCTCTCCCTCATCATGTGAGGTACCGCTTGCGCCTTGTGGTGAATGGGTCGTGCCTCTGGGACCAAGTGGATCCGCACTTTCGCCCTGGAAAATTTCCAATGCCTGGCTCAAAAAGGAAGGAAATTTGTTAAGAACCTGGGTACATGAGGCCTCATCGACATGTGATAGCGCTCGGATGTCATCCCAGTTCCAGCGGATTTTGCCCAGCCAGCTCCTTCCAAGCAGTGTGGGGCCATCGCCCGGGACAATCCAGAGTGGCAGTTCATGCACCATGCCCTCGTAGGTGACCTTGACCATGACGCTGCCCAGGACAGTGATATGCTCTTTGGTGTACGTTCTCAGTTTCGTGTGGATGGGGCTCAGGGCTGGTCTGAATGCCTTGTTGCACCACAGTCTCTCAAACATCTTTTTACTCATGATGGATTGACTAGCGCCAGTGTCCAGTTCCATGGTTACGGGTAAGCCATTCAATTTTACATTTAGCATTATAGGTGGACATTTTGTCGAAAATGTGTGCACCCCGTGTACTTCAGCATCTGCCTCCTCTCTCTGAAGCTCGAAATTACTTTGATCCACAATGGACCGATCTTCCTCTGCCACGTGGTGGTTTGCAGGTTTTGCAGAGCTTGCAGCTCGTCTGCAAGCTCATTGGAGATGCCTCATTGTTCCACAGCTCTTGCAAACATACCCTTTGAAACGGCATGAATACGCTGAATGGAAGCCTCCACAATGCCAACAAGGTGTGAATTGCCTTGCGCTCATCCTTTGTTGCGGACTCTGAGTCATCTGGGTCACCTGAGGCCTGCTGGCAGTTGCAGACTCGTGGTTTCTGCCCTGTATATTTCTGCTCGCAAACACAGTTCCAGTTAATTTATGAACATTGCTAGCACTTGTGTGCTGAGAGATTTGTTTGGTGTTATCACTGGTGAACATAAACACCTGTGCTATCGCAATGGCCTTGCTGAGGGTCGGTGTCTCTACAGTCAAAAGTTTTCATAGGATGGTCTCGTGGCCAATGCCCAGTACAAAAAGGTCTCTGAGCATCTGCTCCAGCAGGCCATCAAACTCACATTGTCCTGCAAGTTGCCTTAGCTCAGCGACATAGCTCGCCACTTCTTGACCTTCAGATCGCTGGCATGTGTAGAACCAATACCTCGCCATCAGCACGCTCTCCCTCGGGTTAAGATGCTCCAGAACCAGTGTACACAGCTCCTCATACGACTTATCTGTGGGTTTCACCGGAGCCAGAAGATTCTTCATGAGGCTGTAGGCCGGTGCCCTGCAGACCGTGAGGAGGACCGCTCTCCTTTTTGCAGCGCTTCCTTCTCCGTCCAGCTCATTGGCTACAAAGTAATGGTCTAGCCGTTCGACATAGGTTTCCCAGTCCTCACCCTCCGAGAACTTCTCCAGGATGCCCACAGTTTGCTGCATCTTTGCGTTGGCTTCGTATACACTTCGCCAGTTGTTATGTTCCTGACACAGATGAGACTGCACACAGGGAGGCTAAAGTAACAGTGACCTCAGTCTTTAATAAGACACTCCAGAGTGAGGAACAGGCCTTAGGGGCCGGCTTATATATAGTGCTTCCAAGGGATGCTGGCATCCCTTGGGACTTCAGGGGATGGAAGTGCATGCTTTTTAGATACACAACAATAATGCAGGTAATTCTGCACTGCATATAATAATTAAGATAATTCTGCATTGTGTATAATAGGATAATTCTGTGCTGCACATAATAAGATAATTCTGCACTGCATATACTAATGCCGGTAATTCTGCACCGCATATACTAATGTCGGTAATTCTGCACCGCATATAATAATGAAGATAATTCTGCATTGTGTATAATAGGATAATTCTGTGCTGCACATAATAAGATAATTCTGCACTGCATATACTAATGCCAGTAATTCTGTACTGCATATACTAATGAAGATAATTCTGCGCTGCATATACTAATGTCGGTAATTCTGCACTGCACATACTAATGAAGATAATTCTGCGCTGCATATACTAATGCCAGTAATTCTGCATTACATATAATAAAGAAACTGATTCTGCAATGCATAGAGTAATAAAGCTAATTCTGCATTACATAAAGTAATAAACAGCCAATAAACTTGTAAATTAAAAACCGTTTGAAGGAACCTTAATAAATCACATGAAAATTTTGTTCCCGTGATGATGTACTCCAGTCCCGTCGGTTCTCACCAGTCGCGGAAGTCTGGTCCAATACATTGGCCACTGGCCACATGGCTAATTGCATTTCTGAGTAGCAAATAAAAATGACCAATAGACACTGTTGTTGGTCATCTGATCTCAATACTCAATTGCACGCCATGTGATTATGGACTTTAACCTTTTGTGCGTTTGTTGGTAAAGGCAGTGTGCAAGTGTTTTTTGATCATCGTGAGTGTTTTACTTCCTTGGTTACTGCATGGTGCGGCATATTCTTACGATATCACTAAGAAACACACTACACAAGATGGTTCCAATACAGAAAACTGTTATCATGAGACTTGGCCACATGACTTATTATTTACATAAGTAGTTGCAGTACATCCGTAGTTCACTAGGTGGAGCAGTAGTCCACTAGGGGGAGCTCTTTTACACTTCTCCCTCCTTAATGAAGAAGTAATAAGAATATAAGAAACATAGAAATTTACAACCCAGGAGGAGGCCATCTCGGCCCATCGTGTCCGCGCCGGCCGACAAAGAGCCGCATGGCCCTCGGTCAGCAGCCCTAAAGGTTACATATAAACCTATGAACAATGACGGAAAGGCAAAGAGCACCCAGCCCAACCAGTCCACCCCACACAACTGCAACACCCTTTATACTAAAAACATTCCACACTCCACTCCAACTGGATACATGTGATCTTCTGGGAGAGGCAAAAACCAGGTAAAAACCCAGGCCAATTTAGGGAGAAAAAATCTGGGAAAATTCCTCTCCGACCCATCCAGGCGATTGAAACTAGTCCAGGAGATCACCCTGGCCGTATTCTATTCCCTGCAGTACTTACCATTATATCTGCGCCAACCAACAAAAGGTCGTCTAGTCTAATCCCAATTACCAGCTCTAGGTCCATAACCCTGCAGGTTACGGCACTTTAAGTGCCCATCCAACCATCTCTTAAAAGTGGTAAGGGTTTCTGCATCCACCACTCTTCCAGGCAGCGAGTTCCAGATCCCCACAACCCTCTGTGTAAAGAAGCCTCCCCCACCCCCCCTCAAATCCCCTCTAAACCTTCCACCAACCACCTTAAAACTATGCCTCCTCGTATGGAAATAGACCCTTACTATCCACTATGTCCAGGCCCTTCAATATTTTGTACACCTCGATGAGGTCTCTTCTCAACCTCCCCTGTTCCAATGAGAACAAACCCAGCCTATCCAATCTGTCCTCATAACTAAGATTCTCCATTCCAGGCAGCATCCTAATAAATCTTCTTTGTACCCTCTGTAGTGCAATCATGTCTTTTCTATAGTACGGCAACCAGAACTGCATGCAGTACTCCAGCTGTGGCCTAACCAAAGTATTACACAATTTAAGCATAATCTCCCTGCTCTTATATTCTATGCCTTGGCCAATAAATGCAAGCATTCTTTATGCCTTCTTAACCACCTTATCCACCTGGCCTGCTACTTTCAGGGATCTGTGGACAAGCACTTTGTTCATCTACACTATTAAGTGGCCTACCGCTTAATGTGTATATCCTTTCCTTATTAGCCCTCCCAAAGTGCATCACCTCACACTTCTCTGAATTAAATTCCATTTGCCACTGCTCTGTCCACCAGACCAATAAATTGATATCCTCCTGCAGCCCATGACTTTCCTCTTCATTATCACCACACAGCCAATTTTAGTGTCGTCTGCAAACTTCTTAATCATACTTCCAATATTCAAATCTAAATCATTGATAGATACTACAAAAAGCAAGGGACCCAGTACTGAGTCCTGTGGAACCCCACTGGAAACATCCTTCCAGTCACAAAAACATCCATCAATCATTACCCTTTGCTTCCTACCTCCAAGCCAATTTTGGATGCAACTTGCCACTTTGCCCTGTATCCCATGGGCTTTAACCTTCATGACCAGTCTACCATGCAGGACCTTATCAAAAGGCTTGCTAAAGTCCATATATACTACATCGTGCGCACTACCCTCATCGATCCTCTTGATTACCTCCTCAAAAAATTCAATCAGGTTAGTCAGACACGATCCGTGCTGACTGTCCCTAATTAATACTTGCCTATCCAAATACAGATTTATCCTGTCTTTCAGGATTTTTTCCAATAATTTTCCCACCACTGAGGTTAGGCTGACAGGCCTGTAATTACTCGGCCTATCCCTTTTTCCCTTCTTAAACAAGGGTACTACATTAGCAGTCCTCCAATCCTCCGGCACCATGCCCAGATCCAAAGGGGACTGGAAAATGATGGTCAAGGCCTCTGCTATTTCCTCCTTTACTTCGCTCAACAACCTGGGATGCATTTCATCTGGGCCTGGGGACCTATCTACTTTCAAAGCTGCTAAACCCCTTAATACTTCCTCTCTCACTATATTTATTTCATCCAGAATATAACACTCCTCCTCTATAGCAGTATCTGCATTCCCTCTTTGTGAAAACAGATGCAAAGTATTTGTTAAGAACCCTACAAACATCTTCTGCCTCCTCACAAAGATTACCCTCATGGTCTCCAATAGGCCCGACCCTTTCCTTAGTTACCTTCTTACTCTTAATATATTTATAGAACATCTTAGGGTTTTTCTTAATTTTACTGGCCAAGAATTTCTCGTGCTCTCTCTTAGCATTCCTAATATCCTTTTTAATTTTATCTCTTATCTTTCTATATTCCTCTAAAGATTCTAAAGTATTTAGCCGTTGATATGTGACATAAGCGTCCCTTTTTTTCTTAATCCTCCCCTGCAAGTCCCTAGACATCCAGGGGGCTCTAGAATTATTTTTCCCAGCCTTTTTCTTTAAGGGCACATGTTTAGCCTGAACCTTTCGGATCTCCTCCTTGAATGCCTCCCAGTGTTCCGACACTGATTTACCCACAAGTAGCTGTTTCCAATCCACCATGGCCAAATCACTCCTTAACTTAGCAAAATTAGCTTTGCCCCAATTCGGAACTTTTATTCCAGGCCTATTCTTGGCCTTATCCATAACCAACTTGAATCTGACTGAATTATGGTCACTGGCAGCCAAGTGCTCTCCCACTAATACCCCTTCAACCTGCCCAGCTTCATGCCCCAAAACTAAATCCAAGACCGTGCTAGGCTTGCTACATACTGACTAAAAAAGTTCTCTTGAATACATTTCATGAATTCCGCAC
This sequence comes from Pristiophorus japonicus, assembly GCF_044704955.1. Lineage (NCBI taxonomy): Eukaryota > Metazoa > Chordata > Chondrichthyes > Pristiophoridae > Pristiophorus > Pristiophorus japonicus. The sequence continues at coordinate 12,693,446 of NC_091983.1, forward strand.
CCTCTATACCCTTCACACTAAATTTGTCCCAATCAATATTTGGATAGTTAAAATTCCCGACTATTACTACCCTATGGTTTTTAGACTTCACAGCAATTTGCCTACATATTTGCTCCTCTATCTCCCTCCCACTGTTTGGGAGTCTATAATACACTCCCTGCAGTGTGATCGCCCCTTTTTTATTTTTCAATTCGACCCATATGGCCTCAGTTAATGTTCCCTCTAAAATATTGTTATGTATTTAATCCCTTGTAACTTATATGACACCTGACCACCAGAGGGCCCACCTATTGGAGTCCCAAGGAATCCCAGCAGCCCTTGGGAGCGTGGTGTATAAGCAGGCCACCCACGAGGTACCTGCACTCTGGAGTCTTATTAAAAGAGCTAAGGTCACACTTGCTCAGTGTACACAGCACTCAGTTCCATCCTTTATTATGAGTGTACCAATTGGCGATGAGGTAACGAACAACCGCGCGAAAATGCAAAGAACAGTCGGTACCCTGGAGAAATTCTCAGAAGGGGATGATTGGGAGGCCTTCGTGGAGAGACTCGACCAATACTTCGTGGCCAATGAGCTGGAAGGGGACGAGAACGCGACCAAACAAAGGGCGATCCTCCTAACTGTCTGTGGGGCAACAACCTACGGCCTCATGAAGAATCTCCTGGCTCCGGCAAAACCGACAGAGAAATCCTACAAAGAATTGTGTATGCTGGTCCGGGAGCGCCTAAATCCTAAGGAAAGCGTTTTGATGGCGAAATAGTGTTTCTACACGTGTCAGCGATCGGAGGGCCAGGAAGTGGCGAGCTATGTCGCCGAACTAAAGTGCCTCGTAGGACATTGTGAGTTTGAGGGATTCCTAGAACAAATGCTCAGAGACTTTTTTGTACTGGGCATCGGACATGAGACAATCCTTCGCAAACTGTTGACTGTAGAAACTCCGAATCTAAGTAAAGCCATGATGATAGCCCAGGCATTTATGTCCACCAGCGACATCACCAAGCAGATTTCGCAGAGTAAAGAAGTTTCGGCCAGTACTGTGCATAAAGTAACGTCGGTCTCGAGCAGAAATATACATGGCAGAACGTACACACCGGTTGCTGCTGCCCGACCTCAGTTGACCCAGAGTCCGCCATCAAACTTTAAGGCAAAGCAGTTAACACCTTGTTGGCATTGTGCAGGTGATCATCGGCACCATCAATGCCACTTTAAGCACATTGCGTGCAATGGTTGCAGAACAATGGGACACCTGCAGCGAATGTGCAGGTGAGCTGCAAACCCTGCAAACCACCACGTTGCAGAGGAAGATCGATCCACTGTGGATCAGGCTGAATTGGAGACTCGAACCGAGGAGGCAGAAGTGCACAGGGTACACACATTTACCACGAAACGTCCACCAATAATGTTGAAAGTTGAATTGAATGGAATTCCAGTATCGATGGAACTGGACACAGGTGCAAGTCAGTCCATAATGAGTAAAAAGGCCTTCGACAGGCTGTGGGGCAAAAAGGCACACAGACTCAAGCTCAGCCCTATTCACACCAGACTAAGGACTTGCACAAAGGAACCAATCCCTGTAGTTGGCAGTGCAGAAGTCAAAGTCTCCTATGACAGAGCAGTACACGAACTCCCGCTGTGGATTGTGTCAGGGGATGGCCCCACGTTGTTTGGCAGAAGCTGGCTGGGAAAAATCTGCTGGAACTGGGACGACATCCGAGCACTTTCGTCCGTCGATGATGCCTCATGTACCCAGGTTCTGAGCAAGTTTCCGTCGTTATTTGAGGCAGGCATTGGAAGCTTCTTGGGGGCGAAAGTGCAGATCCATTTGGTTCCCGGTACACAACCCATCCACCACAAGGCTCGGGCGGTACCGTACATGATGCGTGAGAAAGTGGAAATTGAGCTGGACAGGCTGCAGTGAGAAGGCATCATCGCACTGGTGGAATTCAACGACTGGGCCAGTCCGATTGTCCCAGTACTTAAAGGGGACAGCATGGTTAGAATTTCTGGGGATTATAAAGTAATGACTAACCGTTTTTTGCTACAGGACCCGCTATCCAAGGCAGACGACCTATTTGCGGCCCTGGCTGGAGGGAAGACGTTCACCAAGCTGGACCTGACCTCGGCCAACATGACACAGTAGCTGGAGGAGTCTTCGAAAGGCCTCACCTGCATCAACACGCACAAAGGTCTGTTCATCTATAACCGGTGCCCGTTCGGGATTCGGTCGGCTGTGGCTATCTTCCAGCGGAACATGGAGAGCCTGCTAAAGTCGGTTCCTTGCACCGTGGTTTTCCAGGACGACATACTGGTTACAGGTCGGGACACCATTGAGCACTTGAAGAATCTGAAAGAGGTTCTTAGTCGGTTGGGTCGCGTGGGGCTCAGGTTGAAACGCTCGAAGTGTGTTTTCCTGGTGCCAGAGGTCGAGTTCTTGGGAAGAAGAATCGCGGCAGACGGCATCAGACCCACCGACGCCAAGATGGAGGCCATCAAGAACGCGCCAAGACCACAGAACGTGACGGAGCTGCGGTCGTTCCTGGGACTCCTTAACTATTTGGGTAATTTCCTACCTGGGTTAAGCACCCTGCTCGAACCCCTACATGTGCTACTGTGCAAGGGGGAATTCACAAGAGGCTGCCTTTAAGAAAGCCAGAAATCTGTTGTGTTCAAACAAACTGCTTGTCCTGTATAACCCTTGTAAACGATTAGTGGTAGCTTGCGATGCGTCATTATACGGTCGGGTGTGTGTCACAACAGGCTAACGAATCGGGGATTCTGCAATCAGTCGCTTATGCGTCCAGGAGTTTGTCCAAGGCCGAAAGGACCTACAGCATGATTGAAAAAGAGACTCTACGGGGTGAAAAAAATGCACCAGTACTTATTTGGCCTCAAGTTTAAGCTTGAAACTGACCACAAGCCGCTCATATCGCTATTCTCTGAGAGCAAAGGGATTAGTACCAATGCCTCTGCCCGCATCCAAAGATGGGCGCTCACGCTGTCAGCATACAACTATGTAATTCGCCACAGACCAGGCACTGCACTGATACTCTCAGTCGACTGCCATTGCCCACCACCGGGGTGGAACTGGCACAGCCAGCGGACTTGCTACATGGTCATGGAGGCATTCGAGAACGAGAAGTCCCCCGTTACAGCCCGCCAGATCAGGACCTGGAGCAGCCAGGATCCTTTACTGTCCTTGGCAAAAAAACTGTGTCCTCCGTGGGAGCTGGTCCAGCGTCCCAGCGGAGATGCAGGAGGCGATTAAGCTGTTCCACAGATGCAAGGACGAGTTGTCCCTGCAGGCGGACTGTCTTGGTGTGGGGCAATCTCGTGGTCTTGCCCAAGAAAGGCAGAGAAATGTTCATATGTGAACTGCACAGCATCCACCCAGGCATTGTAAAGATGAAAGCCATAGCCAGATCCCATGTGTGGTGGCCTGGCATCGACTCAGATTTAGAGTCATGCGTGCGCCAGTGCAACACTTGCTCTCAACTGAGCAATGCACCCAGAGAGGCACCGCTAAGCTTGTGGTCGTGGCCCTCCAAACAGTGGTCGAGGATCCACGTGGACTATGCGGGCCCATTTCTAGGCAAAATGTTTTTGGTTGTCGTGGACGCTTATTCAAAATGGATTGAGTGTGCAATTATGTCTGTAAGCACATCCACGGCCACTATTGAAAGCCTACGAGTCATGGTTGCTACGCTTGGCTTGCCTGATGTCCTAGTCAGCGACAATGGGCCGTGCTTCACCAGTGCTGAATTCAAGGAATTCTGACCCGCAACGGGATCAAACATGTCACATCTGCCCCGTTCAAGCCCGCATCCAACGGCCAGGCAGAACGGGCAGTTCAGACCATCAAGCAAAGCTTGAAACGTCTGTCGGAAGGCTCCCTGCAGACCCGGTTGTCCCGAGTGCTGCTCAGCTACTGCACCAGACCCCACTCACTCGCCGGGGTTCCCCCAGCTGAGCTGCTCATGAAAAGGGCGCTCAAAACAAGGCTCTCTCTTGTCCACCCTGAGCTCCATGATCACGTGGAGGGCAAGCGGCATCAACAAAGTGTGTACCATGACCGTGCAAATTTGTCACACGATATTGAGATCAATGATCCTGTGTTTGTGCTCAATTATGGACATGGTCCCAAATGGCTCACTGGCACGGTCACAGCCAAAGAGGGCAGTAGGGTGTTTCAGGTCAAACTGGCCAATGGACAAACGTACAAAAAACATTTGGACCAATGCCAGTTCATTGGATATATTCAAGGGGGAGTTAGATATGGCCCTTATGGCTAAGGGGATCAAGGGGTATGGAGAGAAAGCAGGAAAGGGGTACTGAGGGAATGATCAGCCATGATCTTATTGAATGGTGGTGCAGGCTCGAAGGGCCAAACGGCCTGCTCCTGCACCTATTTTCTATGTTTCTATTTTTCTATGTAAATCAAATTGCAGTTCACCAACAACTATGAGCAACCCGAAGAAGACACCACCAACTTTGACCCTCCAACGCACACACAAGTGGCAACTGACATCATAGTTAACCACGAAGCTGAACTAATCATCCCCAGCAGTCCGGCAAGGCCGGCTGCCCAACAGCCCAGTGAAGAACTAACCAACTCACCCACACCCGCCTTTGTACCGATCAACAAGGGAGCGAACAGCCCCAGATCGTCTCACTTTGTAAATAAATGTACTGTTGACTTAACCCTGTGTAACCTGTATGACACCTGACCACCAGAGGGCTCACCTGTTGGAGTCTCAAGAGATCCCAGCATCCCTCGGGAGCACAGTATATAAGCGGGCCACCCATGAGGTACCATCACTCTGGAGTCTTGTTAAAGGAGCTAAGGTCCCACTAGCTCATTGTACACAGTACTCAGTTTCATCCTTTATTATGAGTGTACCACATATCATCCCTCCTCACCGCTGTAATAGTTTTTAAAATTAATACCGCAACCCTCCCCCCCTTTTACCCCCCCTCTCTATCTTGTCTAAAAATATTAATATTAATCTGCCAAACCTGCCCCTCTTTCAGCCATGTTTCTGTAATGGCTATAATGTCATACTCCCAAGTGTCTACCTGTGTTCTTAGCTCATCCGCCTTATTCGCTGTACTCCTTGCATTAAAGTATATACCATTCAGACCTCCTTGCTTACTACGTACTAAGCCCTGTTTCCTCTGCCTTACAGATTTGCTTTCTAGATTCTTGCTATCCAACTTCTGCTTGACTTCCTTCCCTTTTGAATTCATTCTCAGGTTCCCATCCCCCTGCCAAGCTAGTTTAAACTCTCCCCAACAGCACTAGCAAAACCCCCCACGAGGATATTGGTCCCGGCTCTGTTGAGGTGCAACCCGTCCCGGTTTGTACAGGTCCTATCTCCCCCAGAAGTGGTCCCAATGCCTCAAGAATTTAAAGCCCTCCCTCCTACACCAATTTTCCAGCCACGTGTTCATCCTCTCTATCCTTCTATTCTTGTACTCACTAGCACGTGGCACCAGTAGTAACCTGGAGATTACCACCTTTGAGGTTCTACCCTTTAATAAGAACATAAGAAATAGGAACAGGAAGGAGTAGGCCATACGGCCCCTTGAGCCTGTTCTGCCATTTAATACAATCATGGCTGATCTGATCATGGACTCAGCTCCACTTCCCTGCCCGCTCTCCATTACCTCTTATCCCCTTATCATTTAAGAAACTGTCTATTTCTGACTTAAATTTATTCAATGTCCCGGCTTCCACAGCTCTCTGAGGCAGCGAATTCCACAGATTTACAACCCTCTGAGAGAAGAAAATTCTCCACATCTCCGTTTTAAATGGGCGGCCCCTTATTCTAAGATCATGCCCTCTAGTTCTAGTCTCCCCCATCAGTGGAAACAGCCTCTCTGCATCCACCTTGTCAAGCCCCCTCATAATCTTACACGTTTCGATAAGATCATCTCTCATTCTACTGAATTCCAATGAATAGAGGCCCAACCTACTCAACCTTTCCTCATAAGTCAACCCCCTCATCCCCGGAATCAACCTAGTGAACCTTCTCTGAACTGCCTCCAAAGCAGGTATATTCTTTCATAAAACCAAAACTGCATGCATTATTCCAGGTGTGGCCTAACCAATACCTTATATAGCTGTAGCAAGACTTCCCTGCTTTTATACTCCATCCCCTTTGCAATAAAGGCCAAGATACCATTGGCCTTCCTGATCACTTGCTGTACCTGCATATTATCCTTTTGCGTTTCATGCACAAGTACCCCCAGGTCCCGCAGTACTGTGGCAGTTTGCAATCTTTCTCCATTTAAATAATAACTTGCTCTTGGATTTTTTTCTGCCAAAGTGCATGACCTCACACTTTCCAACATTATACTCCATCTGCCAAATTTTTGCCCACTCACTTAACCTGTCCATATCCTATTGCAGATTTTTTGTGTCCTCCTCACACATTGCTTTTCCTCCCATCTTTGTATTGTCAGCAAACTTGGCTATGTTACACTCAGTAACATCTTCCAAGTCGTTAATATAGATTGTAAATACTTGGGGTCCCAGCACTAATCCCTGCGGCACCCCACTAGTTACTAGTTGCCAACCAAATCATCATACATAACTTGCATGGTATACACTACGAAAAACTTATTTTTCCATATTTACAAATCAAACTTAACCACTGGTTTCCTGTTTCAAAGAGGATACTTCGCTCTTGTACAGTACCTTCCAAACATGGTTTCGAACTTAGACTCATTCTAGGCTGAGCCTGAGGAGAGTTTTTCTCCAAGATCCACATTTGAACTCTCTACAACTTCAGACTGTTGGTCTGCCTGACTCGGACTCAGACTTAAATTCGGACTTTCTCTTGAGCTTGTTTTTAGTACATCTGATGTAGTATTTGCTACTGGTACTGTACTTGGAACCAAACTATCTGACTCATCAGAAATAATCGAATCATTCCAACTTTCAACTCCTTTCTCATCTGTAGGTAAAATATGATCAATGTGAACAAACCTAACCTGTCCATGATCAAACACCTTGACCAAATATGTGCGAGGATCACATATCTTCACTACACTTCCTGGTAACCACTTTAACCATTTATGGTGATGGTTCTTCACTCTAACCTTCTGATTAAATATTACAATCTCTTACTCTACCTCTATCATGATTCTCTTTCTGGTTTAATTGTTTCTATTCTACTAACTGTGCCAAGTTCGGCTTTAACAACAAGAACCTGGTTCATGGCTGTCGTTTGAGAAACAACTCTGCTGATGTTCTACTACTAGTTGAATGAGGAGTATTACGATAAGTAATTCAAAAATTTGCTGATTTATGGTCTAACGATAACTGCTGTTTCTTTGGATTTGAATCCAACATTTGCTTGATGAGGGCACGTTTTACAATTTGTACTGTGCGCTCTGCTGCACCAGTGTTGAATTCCATGGATATCTTTGTTCCTGCAACATCTGCTTGGATGACGATACTGTTATGTATGTAAATCTGTATTTACAATGTCTAACCACCAGAGGGCTTGTCCCCTGGAGTCCAAAGGGATCCCACAATCCCTTGGGAGCACCTGTATAAAAGGAGGCCTCACAGGCCAGAGAGGCTCTCTGAGATCTGCAATAAAGGACTATGGTCACATTTACTTTGAGCTTGCAGTATCTAGTTTGACTCTTTATCCAAGACACAACAACAGGCAACGAGATACAGATAACGCACCCCAACGCAACAATGCAGAGAACTGTGGGCATCCTGGAGAAATTTTCGGAGGGAGATGATTGGGAAACCTTCGTGGAGTGACTTGACCAATACTTCGTGGCCAACGAGCTGGAAGGAGAAGCGAACGCTGCCAAACGAAGGGCGATTCCCCTCACCGTTTGCGGGGCACCAACGTATGGCCTCATGAAAAACCTGCTCGCTCCAGCAAAACCCACAGACAAGTCGTACGATGAGTTGTACACACTGGTCTGGGAGCATCTAAACCCTAAGGAAAGTGTTCTGATGGCGAGGTATCGGTTCTACACGTAGAAGAGGTCTGAAGGCCAGGAAGTGGCGAGCTACGTTGCCGAGCTAAGGCGCCTTGCAGTACATCGCGAATTTGAAGGACACTTGGAGCATATGCTCAGGGACTTCTTTGGACTTGCCATTGGCCCATGGAGTAACACTTCACAAACGTTTGACTGTAGAGACCCCAATCTTGAGTAAAGCCATAGCGATAGCCCAGGTATTTATCTCCACCAGTGACAATACCAAACAAATTTCCCAGCACACTAGTGCTGTTGTAAGTACTGTGAACAAAGTAACATTGTTTTCGAATCGAAATGTACATGACAGGACTTACACGCCTGTAGCTGCACGTCCACAGATGACTCAGAGTCTGCCATCAAGGGTGTGAATACAAGGCAATTAACATCTTGTTGGTGTTGCGGGTGTGATCATCGATTCCATTCATGCCACTTCAAAGGATACTTTTGCAAGAGCTATGGAACAATGGGACACCTCCAACGCATGTGCAGGCGAGCTGCAAACCCTGCTAATCCCGCAAACCACCATGTAGCAGAGGAGGACAGATCCACAGTGGATCATGACGAACCACGCCTCAGACTGGGAAGGGGTGCACACATTAACCACAAAGTATCCCCCGATAATGCTGAAGGTTGAATTAAATGGACTCCCAGTGACCATGGAGCTGGTCACGGGCGCAAGAAAGTCCATAATGAGTAAAAAGACTTTCGATAAGTTGTGGTGCAACAAGGTTTCAAAGCCAGTCCTGGCTCCCATTTGTACCAAACTCAGAACATACACAAAGGAACTGATTCCCGTAATTGGCAGTGCTATCGTGAAGGTCTCCTACGATGGAGCGGAGCACGATTTACCACTCCGTGTGGTACCGGGTGATGGCCCCACGCTGTTCAGCAGGAGCTGGCTGGGAAAGTTACGCTGGAACTGGGACAATGTCTGAGCGCTTTCAGCCGTCGATGACACCTCATGTGCCCAGGTCCTAAGTAAGTTCCCCTTGCTGTTTGAACCAGGCATCGAGAAGTTCCAAGGAGCAGAAGTGCAGATCCATTTGATTCGGGGTGCGCGACCCATCCATCACAAGGCGGGAGCAGTACCTTACATGATGAGAGAGAGGGTGGAGATCGAGCTGGACAGGCTGCAACGAGAGGGCATCATTTCGCTGATTGAATTCAATGAGTGGGCCAGTCCGATCGTTCCAGTTCTCAAGGGAAATGGCACCGTCAGAATCTGTGGTGATTACAAAGTAACTGTCAATTGTTTCTCACTGCAGGATCAATACCCGCTACCAAAGGCAGACGACCAATTTGCGGGAGGGAAAACGTTCATGAAGCTGGACTTGACCTCGGCCGACATGACGCAGGAGCTGGACGAATCCTCAAAAGCCCTCACCTGCATCAACACGCTCAAATGTCTTTTCGTTTACAACAGATGCCCATTTGAGATTCGATCAGCCGCAGCGATATTCCAGAGGAACATGGAAAGCTTACTGAAGTCGGTCCCGCGCACCGTGGTCTTCCAGGATGACATCTTGGTTACAGGTCGGGACACCGTCGAGCACCTGCAGAACCTGGAGGAGGTTCTTAGTCGGCTCAATCGTGTGGGGCTTAGGCTAAAATACTCGAAGTGCGTTTTCCTGGTAACTGAAGTGGAGTTCCTGGGAAGAAGAATCGCGGCGGACGGCATCAGGCCCACCGATTCGAAGACGGAGGCAATCAAGAACGCACCAAGACCACAGAACGTGACGGAGCTGCGGTCGTTTCTAGGACTCCTGAACTATTTTGGTAACTTCTTATCGGGTCTTAGCACATTGTTAGAACCACTGCACTCTTTACTGCGTAAGGGAGATGAATGGGTATGGGGTAAAAGCCAAGAAAATGCCTTTGAGAAAGCTAGGAAGCTGTTATGTTCAAACAAATTGCTTGTAATGTACGATCCATGTAAACGTTTGGTACTAGCATGTGATGCGTCGTCATACGGGGTCGGGTGTGTATTGCAACAAGCTAATGAATTTGGGAAATTGCAACCGGTTGCTTATGCATCCAGAGTCTGTCTAAGGCCGAGAGGACCTACAGTATGATCGAAAAAGAAGCGTTAGCGTCTGTTTACGGGGTAAAGAAAATGCATCAACATCTGTTCGGGCTCAAATTTGAATTGGAAACCGACCATAAGCCGCTCATATCCCTCTTGTCTGAAAATTAGGAGATAAATACGAATGCATCGGCCCGTATCCAGAGATGGGCGCTCATGTTGTCCGCATACAACTACGCCATCCGCTACAGAAAACTGTGCCGATGCTCTCAGTCGGCTACCATTGCCCACCACCGGGGTGGAGATGCACGGCCTGCAGATTTAGTTATGGTAATGGAAGCATTCGAGAGTGAGCAATCACCTGTTACCGCCCGACAGATTAGAACCTGGACAAGCCAGGACCCCTTACTGTCCTTAGTAACAAAACTGTGTACTCCACGGGAGTTGGTCCAGTGTCCGGTTAGAGATGCAGGAAGAAATAAAGCCGTACCAGCGGCGCAAAGCTGAAATGTCTATACAGGCAGACTGCCTCCAATGGGGCAATCGGATAGTTGTGCCAAAAAAGGGCAGGAACAGTTTCATTAGTCATCACCACAGTACCCACCCAGGCATTGTAATGATGAAAGCCATAGCCAGATCCCACATGTGGTGGCCCGGTATTGATGCAGACTTAAAGTCCTGTGTGCACAAATGTAATACATGTTCCCAGTTAAGCAATGCACCCAGGGAGGCGCCACTAAGTTTATGGTCTTGGCCCTCAAAACCGTGGTCTAGCGTTCATGTCGACTATGCAGGCCCATTCTTGGGAAAAATGTTTTTAGTGGTTGTAGATGCGTACTCCAAATGGATTGAATGTGTGATAATGTCGGCAAGCACGTCCGCAGCCACCATTGAAAGCCTACGGGCCATGTTTGCCACGCACAGCCTGGCTGATGTCCTTGTAAGTGACAATGGGCTGTGCTTTACCAGTGCCAAATCCAAGGAATTCATGACCCACAATGGGGTCAAACATGTCACGTCTGTCCCGTTTAAGCCAGCGTCCAATGGTCAGGCAGAACGAGCAATTCAAACAATTAAATAGAGCTTGAAAAGGGTAACTGAAGGTGTAATGTATTGAATAAAGAATCTGACCAGATACTGTGAGCTCAAAGTAAAGTGTGATCGTAGTTCTTTATTACAGGTCTCCAGAGTGCCTCTCCAGGGCTCTTTATGTACAGGTGTTCCCAAGGGATTGTGGGATCCTTTGGGATTCCAGGGAATGAGCCCTCCTGTGGTTAAACAAGGTATTTACGGGTTTACATATATAACAACACTCCCCCCCACCAAAGTCAATAGTGTAACTATTTACAAAGTGAGTCGATCTGGGGCCTTCCTTTCCCTGGTTGATCGTCTCGGTGAAAATGCTGGTTTTGGTGAGTCGTTTGTTGGGCCCTCGCTGGGCTGCTGTGCAGCTGGCCTGCTGGGCTGCCTGGCGTGGTGAGTCCTGCTGGGCTGCTGCGGGTGATGGTTCTGCTTCGTGGTCAACCTCTGGGTCGGTTGCCACGGTGTGTGTGTTGGGGGGTCAAAAAAGGTAGAGTCTAATGTGGGTTGCTCTGGATAGTCCGTGAATCTGAGTTTGGTTTGGTCCAAGTGTTTCCTGTAGGTGAGTCCATTTGAAAGTTTGACCAGAAACATCCTACTCCCCTCTTTGGCCACGGCAGTGCTGGGAAGCCACTTGGGACCTTGTCCATAGTTCAACACAAATACAGGATCATTAATCTCGATTTCGCGTGACACATTTGCGCGATCATGATATGTGTTCTGTTGAAGCCGCCTGCTCTCTACCTGTTCATGCAGATCAGGGTAAACTAATGAGAGCCTTGTCTTAAGTGCTCTTTTCATGAGCAGTTCAGCAGAGGGAACCCCAGTGAGCGAGTAGGGTATTGTGCGGTAACGAAGCAGGACTCGGGATAGGCAGTGAGCCTTCAGTTACCCTCTTCAAGCTCTGCTTGATTGTTTGCACTGCTCTCTCTGCCTGACCATTGGACACTGGTTTAAACGGGGCAGATGTGACATGTTTGATCCAATTGCGAGTCATGAATTCTTTGAACTCGGCACTGGTGAAGCACGGCCCATTGTCACCCACAAGGACATCAGGCAAGCCGTGCGTGGAAAACTTGGCCCGCAGGCTTTCAATGGTGGCAGCGGATGTGCTTGACGATATTATCTCACATTCAATCCATTTGGAGTACGATATACAACCATTGTTCCCAAGAACGGGCCTGCATAGTCGACATGGATCCAAGACCACGGTTTGGATGGCCAATGCCATAAACTTAGTGGCGCCTCCCTTGGTGTATTGCTTAACTGAGCACATGTGTTACATTTGTGCATGTAGGACTCTAAGTCTGCATCGATACCGGGCCACCACACGTGGGATCTGGCTATCGCTCTCATCATTACAATTCCAAGGTGGGTACTGTGGAGATCACTAATGAAAGTGTCCCTGCCCTTTTTTGGCACCACTACCAGATTACCCCACAGAAGGCCGTCTGCCTGTATAGACATTTCATCTCTGCGCCACTGGTACGGCTTTATTTCTTCCTGTATTTCTAACGGGACACTGGACCAACTGCCGTGGAGCACACAGTTTTTTACTAAGGACAGTAAGGGGTCCTGGCTCATCCAGGTTCTAATCTGTCGGGCGGTAACAGGTGATTGCTCACTCTCGAATGCTTCCATTACCATAACTAAATCTGCGGGCTGTGCCATCTCCACCCCTGTGGTGGGCAATGGTATCCTACTGAGAGCATCGGCACAGTTTTCTGTGCCTGGCCTATGGCGGATGGCGTAGTTGTATGCGGACAATGTGAGCGCCCATCTCTGGATGCGGGCCAATGCATTCGTATTTATCCCCTTACTTTTGGAAAAGAGGGATATCAGTGGCTTATGGTTGGTTTCTAATTCAAGTTTGAGCCCAAACATATATTGATGCATTTTCTTTACCCATAAACAGACGCTAACACTTCTTTTTCGATCATGCTGTAGGCCCTCTCAGCCTTAGACAGACTTCTGGATGCATAAGCAACTGGTTGCAATTTCCCAGATTCATTAGCTTCATACACACCCGACACTGTATGACGACGCATCACATGCTAGTACCAAACACTTACATGGATCATACAACACAAGCAATTTGTTGGAGCATAACAGTTTTCTCGCTTCTTCAAAGGTATTTTCTTGGCTTTTACCCCATATCCATTTATCTCCTTTACGCAGTAAAGAGTGCAGTGGTTCTAACAGCGTGCTAAGACCCGGTAAGAAGTTACCAACCTAGTTCAGGTGTGCAAGAAACGACCACAGCTCCGTCACGTTCTGTAGCCTCGGTGTGTTCTTGATTGCCTCCGTCTTCGAATCGGTGGGCCTGATGCTGTCCGCCGCGATTCTCCTCCCCAGGAACTCTACTTCAGGCGCCAGGAAAATGCACTTTGAGCGTTTTAACTTGAGCCCCACCCGATTAAGAACCTCCTCCAGATTCTGCAGGTGCTCAAAGGTGTCCTGACCTGTAACCAAGATGTCGTCCTGGAAGACCACAGTGTGCGGGACCGACTTCAGTAAGCTTTCCATGTTCCTCTGGAATATCGCCGCGGCTGATCGAATCCAAAAAGGGCATCAGTTGTATATGAAGAGACCTTTGTGCGTGTTGATGCAGGTGAGGCCCTTCGATGATTCCTCCAGCTCCTGCGTCATGTAGGCTGAGGTCAAATCCAGCTTCGTGAACGTTTTTCCTCCCACCAGTGTCACAAATAGGTCGTCTGCCTTTGGTAGCAGGTATTGATCCTGCAGGATGAAACGATAGTTACTTTGTAACCACCACAGATTCTGACGGTGCCGTCTTCCTTGAAGACTGGAACAATCGGACTGGCCTACTCATTGAATTCGATCGGCGAAATGAGGCCCTCTTGTTGCAGCTGGTCCAGCTCGATCTCCACCCTCTCTCTCATCGTGTACGGTACTGCTCTCGCCTTGTGATGGATGGGCCGCGCCCCCGGAATCAGGTGGATCTGCACTTTTGCTCCTTGGAACTTCCTGATGCCCAGTTCGAACAGCAAGGGAAACTTGTTTAGGACCTGGGCACATTTAAGTGTCGTCAATGGACGAGAGCGCTCGGAGGTAGTCCCAGTTCCAGCGTATCTTTCCCAGCCAGCTCCTGCTGAACAGCGTGGGGCCATCGCCCGGTACCACCCAGAGTGGTAAATTGTGCACCGCTCCATCGTATGAGATCTTTACAGTAGCACTACTGATTACGGGAATCAGTTCCTTTGTATATGTTCTCAGTTTATTGCGAATGGGAGTCAGAACTGGCCTTGAGGCCTTGCTGCACCACAATTTATCAAAAGTCTTTTTGCTCATTATGGACTTGCTTGCGCCCGTGTCCAGCTCCATTGACACCGGAAGTCCATTTAATTCAACCTGCAGCATTATCGGGGACACTTTGTGGTAAATGTGTGCACCTCATGTACCTCTGCCTCCTCAGCCTAAGGCTCTGGTTCATTGTGATCCGTCGTGGATCTGTCCTCCTCTGCAACATGGTGGTTTTCAGGATTAGCAGGGTTTGCAGCTCACCTGCACATACGTTGGAGGTGTCCCATTGTTCCACAGCCCTTGCAAACATATCCTTTGAAGCGGCATGAATGGAAACAATGATCAACCCCATAGCGCCAACAAGGTGTTAATGGCCTTGCATTCATCACCCTTGATGGTGGACTCTGAGACATCTGAGGACGTGCAGCTGCAGGCATGTGAGGACTGCCCTCTACGTTATGATTCGAAAACAACATTACTTTGTTCACAGTACTTGCAGCAGCACTCGTGTGCTGAGAGATTTGTTTGGTATTGTCACTGGTGGCGATGAATGCCTGGGCTATCGCTATGGCTTTACTCAAGGTTGGTGTCTCTTAAGTCAAAAGTTTGTGAAGTATTACTCCATGGCCAATGCCAAGTACAAAGAAGTCCCTGAGCATGTGCTCCAAGTGTCTTTCAAATTCGCAATGTCCTGCATGGAGCCTTAGTTCGGTGACATAGCTCACCACTTCCTGGCCTTCAGACCTCTTGTACGTGTAGAACCTGTACCTCGCCATCAGAACGCATTCCTTCGGGTTTAGATGCTCCCGGACCAGTGTGCACAAATCATCACATGACTTTTCTGTGAGTTTCGCTGGAGCGAGCAGGTTTTTCATGAGGCCATATGTTGGTGCCCCGCAAACGGTGAGGAGAATCGCCCTTCGTTTGGCAGCGTTCGCTTCTCCTTCCAGCTCGTTGACCACGAAGCATTGGTCGAGTCGCTCCACGAAGGTTTCTCATTCATCTCCCTCAGAAAATTTCTCCAGGATGCCCACTGTTCTCTGCTTCGTAGCGGTGGGGTTCGTCATCTGTATCTCGTCGCCAGTTATAATGTATTGGATAAAGAATGTGACCAGATACTGTGAGCTCAAAGTAAGGTGTGACCATAGTCCTTTATTACAGGAATCCAGAGTGTCTCTCCAGCCTGTGGAGCCTCCTTATGTACAGGTGCTCCCAAGAGATTGTGGGATCCCTTGGGACTGCAGGGGATGAGCCCTCTGGTGGTTAAACAAGGTATTTACAGGTTTACATATATAACAGAAGGCTCACTGCAGACTCACTTATCCTGAGTCCTGCTTAGTTATCGCACAAGACCCCACTCGCTCACCAAGGTCCCTCCCGCTGAACTGCTCATGAAAAGGATACTTAAGACAAGGCTCTTGTTAGTCCACCCTGATCTACACGAACAGGTAGAGAGCAGGCGGCTTCAACAGAATACATATCATGATCGCGCAAATGTGTCACACGAAATTGAAGTAAATACTCCTGTATTTGTGTTGAACTATGGACAAGGTCCCAAGTGGATTGCTGGCACTGTTTTGGCCAAAGAGGGGAGTAGGGTGTTTGTGGTCAAACTCGCAAATGGACTCACCTGCAGAAAACATTTGGACCAAACCAAACTCAGATTCACGGACTATCCAGAACAACCTACAATAGACTCTACCTTTTTCGACCCTCCAGCACACACACACAAGTGGCAACCGACCCAGCAGTTGACCACGAAACATAACCCATCACCCGCAGCAGCCCAACAAGGCCAGCTGCGCAGCAGCCAGCAAAGGCCCAACAAACGACGCACCAACACCAGCATTTGCACCGAGACGATCAACCAGGGAAAGGAAGGACCCAGGTTGACTCACATTGTAAATAGTTACATTATTGACTTTGGGGAGGGAGTGTTGTTATGTATGTAAAACTGTACTTACCATGTCTAACCACCAGAGGGCTTATCCCAAGGGATTCCCACAATCCCTTGGGAGCACCTGTCTATAAGGAGGCCTCACAGGCTGGAGAGGCACTCTGAGATCTGCAATAAAGGACTACGGTCACACTTACTTTGAGCTTGCAGAATCTCATCTGACTCTTTATCCAAGTGATAACAGATACTTTGCGAATCATTGTTAGGTACCCTTGTGCTCCTGATGACGTGTATCTTCAGAACCTCCTCGTCCTGTTGCTTTTCTTTAATGTTATGTAGTCTCTGGCGATTTCTGCAACTAGCATTGAAAATCTGTTTACTCTTCAGTCGGCATGCCTTCACAAGATGCCCATTTTCCTTGCAGTAGAAACACTCTGCCTTCACATATGGACAACTTTGAGCAATGGGTTGTCCCAGACACCGATAGCACAACTTCAGTATATTCTTACTGTGGCCTTGGGCCTTGGGGCCCAACTGCCTTTTACTTCTAACCTGTAGGTGATTCACCTCAGTTGCCTGACGACTGGAAATGGTGCGAAATTTTTGAGAATATTAGCCGGCCATTTCCATCGACATAGCTGTCTGACAAGCTAAATCAAAAGTCAAGTTGGGGGTTGTCAACAATTTTCTTCTGATTGCTTCATTTTTCATCCCACAAACAAAGCGGTCACGCCATGCTCAGTCCCGAAAGTTTCTGAAATGAGAGTGAGTGGATAGCTTTTTTAAAGCTAAAATATACTCAGTGATACCCCCATCAATGAATTGATCTCGTATTCCAAAACAATAACTTTCAGCAATTTCCAGCGGCTCAGGACTGTAATGTCGTTCTAACTTGGTTAGAATTTTTGTCAGTGGCGTGTCCTTTGGGTTGACAGGAACAAGCAAATTTTTCAGGGTTTCATAAATCTCGGGGCCTGCTTCAGTCAAGAAAATAGTCCCTTTCTTTTCTAAAACCACCTGGTTATGGTTTTCATCATTGGCGACTTCGACGATATTATTCGTGGTGAAAAACATTCCTAGCTGCTCCACATACACTCCGAAAGTCTCTCGGTCGCGCTGGAACTCAGCCAAGCGCCCTATTATTTCCAGAGGTGCGGCATCAGTTCAGCCAATTGTGCTTGCAATTTACCTTGGATTTTTAACTGTTTTGCAAAACAAAGAACCTTTCAAAGTCTCTCTGTCGGTTGGCTGGATCATCCACCAACAAAAATTTCAGCTAGGGAATCCGATTATCCTATCCTCATCGCCAATGTAATATATTCTTACGACATCACTAAGAAACACACTACACAAGATGGCTCCAATACAGAAAACTGTCATCATGTGACTTGGCCACATGACCTTTTTATTATTTACATCAGTAGTTGCAATACATCAGTAGTCCACTAGGTGCAGCAGTAGTCCACTAGGGGGAGCTCTATTACACATGGTGTTAGATGTTTAAGTAAATATGCGTAAGTGAAGTACATTGTGAGTTTATATAAGGCATCTTCTATTACAATTGGTGCTAGTGTCTCAAACAGTGTCACCATAGCCCACACCTGTGATGAATCAACAATTTCTATTGGACAGCACTGCTCTAGGTAATAGACAATGTCTTTTGCAAGTTAAGGCAAGGGGGTCCCAGAACTGTGTCAGCATTTTCAGGCAGGAAGGCACCCAGAAACGTTTGATAAAACACTGTACACTTCTCATGAGTTCACATTGCAACATGTCTGGACGAAAATGGAAGCAGGCATAAGGCCAAAGCTGACCGATACCATCACGGGCAGCGCCAGCCCCATGGTGCAGGTTGGCATGGTCCTGTTGATCCTGGATCTAGTGAGAATAGCACACATTATTACTAGGTAGGTGCAGCAATGCCTGCAGATATGGTTGGTAGCATCTTCTTGGGAGTAGCCAATCAGGCTTTGCTTGCTGATGATTACCCTGGCACACTTTTTTCATACAGTACCACAAAGAAGGAACTTGCATTTCTATAGCACCTTTCACAACCTCAAGACATCTCAAAGCACTTTAAGCCATTGAAGTATTTTTTTAAGTGTAGTCACTGTTATAATATTGGAAATGCAGCAGCCAATTTGCACACAAGTCTCAGAACCAAGCAATGTGACAATGGCCAAATAATCTGTTTAAGTGATATATGTTGAGGGATAAATATTGGCCAGGACACCGGGGATGCTCTTGCTCAAATAGTGCAGTGGCCACAATAACAAAACGGCTCTCATCAAAGTCACAAATGACATCCTTTGCGACTGTGACAAAGGTAAACTACCCCTCCTCGTCCTTCTCGACCTGTCTGTAGCCTTTGACACGGTCGGCCACTCCATCCTCCTCCAACACCTTTCCACCATTGTCCAGCTGGGTGGGACTGCACTCGCCTGGTTCCATTCTTACCTATCTAATCGTAGCCAGAGAATCTCCTGCAATGGCTTCTCTTCCCGCTCCCGCATCGTTACCTCTGGTGTTCCCCAAGGATCTATCCTTGGCCCCCTCCTATTTCTCATCTACATGCTGCCCCTTGGCGACATCATCCGAACACAGTGTCAGTTTCCACATGTACGCTGATGACACCCAGCTCTACCTCACCACAACTTCTCTCGACCCCTCCAGGGTCTCTAAATTGTCAGACTGCTTGTCCGACATCCAGTTCTAGATGAGCAGCAGTTATCTCCAATTGAATATTGGGAAGACTGAAGCCATTGTCTTTGGTTCCCGCCACAAACTGCGTTCCCCAGCCACTGACTCCAACCCTCTCCCTAGCATCTGTCTGAGGCTGAACCAGACTGTTCGCAACCTTGGTGTCACATTTGACCCTGAAATGAGCTTTCGACCACATATCCGCGACATAACTAAAACCGCCTATTTCCACCTCCGTAACATCGCCCGTCTCTGACCCACCTCAGCTCATCTGCTGCTGAAACTCTCATCCATGCCTTTGTTACCTCTAGACTTGACTACTCCAAAGCACTCCTGGCTGGCCTCCCACATTCTATGCGATGTCATTCAAAACTCGGCTGCCCATGTCCTAACTCGCACCAAGTCCCGCTCACCCATCACCCCTGTGCTCTCTGATCTACATTGGCTTCCGGTTAAGCAACGCCTCGATTTCAAAATTCTCATCCTTGTTTACAAATCCCTCCCATGACCTCGCCCCTCCCTATCTCTGTAATCTCCTTCAGCCTCACAACCTTCTGAGATATCTGCGCTCCTTAAATTCTGCCCTTTTGAGCATCCCTGATTATAATCGCTCAACCATCGGTGGCTGTGGGTCTCAGCCGCTGAGTCCCCAAGCTCTGGAACTCCCTCCCTAAATCTCTCCGCCTCTCCACCTCTCCTCCTTTAAAACGTTCATTAAAACCTACCTCTTTCACCAAGCTTTTGTTCATCTGCCGTAATTTCTTCATATGTGGCTCGGTGTCAAATTTACTTAGTTATTTATTTTGTCTTATAATACTCCTGTGAAGCACCATGGGACATTTCACTATGTTAAAGGTGCTATATAAATACACGTTGTTGTTGATATTTACATTCAACTGAGAGCACAGACAGGTTTATCGTCTCATCTGAAAGACAACAGTGCAGTGTTCCCTGGACCCTGTCAGCCTGGACTCTATGCTCAAGTCTCTGGAGTGGGAATTGAACCCACAACCTTCTGACCCAGAAACGAGTGTGCTACCCACCAGAGCTACACCTGATATTGATGTGGCCTCAATCGGAACGCCTTCACAGAAAACGAGCCAAAGGTGGGCAAAGGAAATGTTACAAGGACACCCTCAAAGCCTCCCTGATAAAGTGCAACATCCCCACCGACACCTGGGAGTCCCTGGCCAAAGACCGCCCTAAGTGAAGGCAGTGCATCCGGGAGGGCGCTGAGCACCTCGAGTCTCATCGCCGAGAGCATGCAGAAATCAAGCGCAGGCAGCGGAAAGAGCGTGCGGCAAACCAGTCCCACCCTCCCCTTCCCTCAATGACTATCTGTCCCACCTGTGACAGGGTCTGTGGCTCTCGTATTGGACTGTTCAGCCACCTAAGGACTCATTTTTAGAGTGGAAGCAAGTCTTCCTCGATTCCGAGGGACTGCCTATGATGATGATGATGATGACCTGATGTTGATAAAGCATGACATTCAATAGTTGGGGGTGCTTCTGAAGAACATGACCAAGTCCCCTTGGTGTCAGGGTGGTCAGTGCTTGCATTGCCACTGACTATTCTCAACAACAGTTCAACCTAATCCACTAAAGGTTCTACACTTTTATTGTTAGCTTCACAAAGCCAAGCATACACTTATCAGAGACCAGTGTCTCTCCTCCCTGAACGCCTGCCCCTGATCAAAACATTGGGTTTTATAACCCCCTTGCTTGTTTTCTTAATCAAGGCCATCGGTGAGAACTTATTGGGCACCTAGCTGGCTTCCTCCATCCACTCCCCATGGCCCAAGTGCACAGAAGGAGGCCATTCGGCCCATCGTGCCTGTGCCGGCCCACAAAGAGCTACCCAGCCTAATCCCACTTTCCAGCACTTGGTCCTCAGCCCTGTACATTATGATATTTCAAGTGCTCATCCAAGTAATTTTTAAATGTGGTGAGGGTTTCTGCCTCTATCACCCTTTCAGGCAGTGAGCTCCAGACCCCCACCACCCCCTGGGTAAAACATTTCTCATCTAATCCTTCCACCAATGACTTTAAATCTATGCCTACTGGTTGTTGACCCTTCTGCTAAGGGAAATAGATCCCTTCTATCCACTCTATCTAGGCCTCTCATCATTTTATACACCTCAATTAAGTCTCCCCTTAGCCCCCACTGTTCCAAAGAAAACAGCCTCACCTATCCAATCTTTCCTCATAGCTAAAATTCTCCAGTCCAGGCAACATCCTCGTAAATCTCCTCTGTACCCTCTCTAGTGCAATCACATCTTTCCTGTAATGTGGTGACCTGAAGCGTATAAGAACATAAGAAATAGGAGCAGGAGTAGACCATATGGCCCCCTCGAGCCTGCTCCGCCATGCAATAAGATCATGGCTGATCCGATCATGGACCCGGCTCCAATTCCCCGCCTGCTCCCCATATCCCATTATCCCCTTATCGTTTAAGAAACTGTCTTAAATTTATTCAATGTCCTAGCTTCCACAGCTCTCTGAGGCAGCGAATTCCATAGATTTACAACTCTATGAATGAAGAAATTTCTCCTCATCTCTGTTTTAAATGGGCGGCCCCTTAGTCTAAGGTCATGCCCTCTAGTTTTAGTCTCTCCCATCAGTGGAAACATCCTCTCCGCATCCACCTTGTCGAGCCCCCTCATAGTCTTATACATTTTGATAAGATCACCTCTCATTCTTCTGAATTCCAATGAGTAGAGGCCCAACTTACTCAACCTTTCCTCATAAGTCAATCCCCTCATCTTAGTGAACCTTCTCTGAACTGCCTCCAAAGCAAGTATATATTTTCGTAAATATGGAAACCAAAACTGCATGCAGAATTCCAGGTGTGGCCTCACCAATACCCTGTATAGCTGTAGCAAGACTTCCCTGCTTTTATACTCCATCCCTTTTGCAATAAAGGCCAAGATTCCATTGGCCTTCCTGATCACTTGCTGTACCTGCATACTATCTATTATATATGCAAGCACTCTAGTAATGACTCCACGAGGCAGGGTATTGTACTTAAGCTGTAGTGACCTTAGTCCATTTATTGTAGCTCCTTGAGTGAGGACACAATGAGGTGAGCTCCCTTTTATTCTTGGTTACCTGCCGTGTGCAGGTGACCCTTAGGTCTCCACCATTAGCACCATTTGGTGGTACAGGTATGGTGTATACAGGGTAAAGATACATTCAGTGGCCTAATGTTAAAGTACATACATTATACATACACAACAATTCTTGTGTCACTGGCCTTTGCATTGTGTGCTCTGCCCCTCGACTTGAGTGCCCAAAGCCCTTACACTTTGTCTTTACTTGGGAATAGCTCTCTCCCTGTGGACCCCCTAGTCCTTATTGGCACGACATTGGGAAATGGTCAGCAGTGGACGGTTGGAGGTTGTAGTGAGGGTTGTGTGGGTTCTGGGTGTGATCCATGTGTGTCCATAGCTACATACATCCATATTCCCCTCCCATGCATAAACCATGTGTGTAGCTCGACATCTGCATTGGCATATATATACAGAGAATAAAGAATCGGATTGGTTATCGTTGTTTTTGGGTTCAACAGTGGTGGAACAAGTACAGGTATATTTTACAGGTAAGGTACATACATGGTATTACAGTCTTGCCCCAGGAGTGTGGGTGCAGGTGGGTGAGGACGTTTGTTCTTGAGCAACCGACTGTATCCCCTTTCAGCTGGGTGGGCACGGATTGCTCACATGGCTGTGTCTCAGGGCCTTGGCCGTTGCTTAGTGGTGGGCAGAGCCACAGGAATGTGTGGCCTCCCTGTCCTCCTTTGAGGGCTGCAGGGTCTCCCTGCTGCCCTTCAGTGGTGGTGGGAGTCTGGTCATCCCAGGTCCAGTCAGGAGGGCTGGAGGGTGCTGGCCTCTTGCTCCTGGTGCTAGCCCTGGTGGCCAGGGGGGTAGGGCCGATCTGGGGCAGGGTGCCAGTGGTGGTGCCTGTGCCATCCATTGACCTATGGCCCTGCAGTGGGTATGCTCCCACTGTGTGTGTGCCCACCCTCCCTGGGGCATCGCATTGGTCCCAGGGGTGCAGGCTACATGATTGGGTAGCCCGCTGGACCTGGGTGCTTCCCACGGAAGGTTGCCCTTGGCTTTGTCGGCGTGCATATAGAACCCGGCATCACATCTCATTTCATAATTAGCATTCATGATACATTGGCTCCAACCGCAATCAGTCGACTTGACATTGTTATTTGTCTTTACACTTTCGCATTTGTCAATTACATCACTTTCCTGTGTACTATCAGCATCTCTGTGCGAGGTTACCTTTAGATACCTGCATTTGTTAGTTACATCTTTTTCATTTGTAACCCCAACATCACTGTTCAACAGTACATTTTTATACTTGCATTTGTTGATTACATCTTTTACATTAGTGTTAACGGCATCGCTGTTCAACGGTACATTTGTATACTTGCATTTGTTAATTACATCTATTTCATTAGTATCACCGGCATCGCTGTACAAAGAGTGGAACTGTCCCTTTAATTGTGCTGGGTTGCCGGTCTCCTTTAAGAGGGCCTTTCAATCTTTACCCCAATCCGGTTCGTTGCTCGGCAACACGTGTTGCTCCCTCAACGCTGTCCCTCGTGGTCTGGTCATGGCCATCTTGATTTCAAGTGCTTCACCTCGTGGTGCGGGCGCCATATTCTTTCTTTCCATGAGGTAGGCTGCGGTGATCTTTTTTTCCCCCAGGTTCTGCCACGGAAGCCGGGAATTTATCTTCTGCGCCGATCTTCTTCCCTCGGAGCCCTGCCACTGGAGCCCGGAAGGTGAGGTCTGGTCGTTTGGGTTGGATCATCTCACCGTTGAGTTGTGCGGTCTGTGTCATCACCACGCAGTCGAATCGTACGGTAGGATCTTCAGGTGCTGTGATGGATCCAAATTTGGGGCCGTGTAGGACGTCGATCGCCGGGGCCTGGAGGCTTTCCCAGCTCCAACAGATCATCCATCTTCTTCCCAGCAGCATTGGACCATCCCCAGCAACAATCCACAAAGGTAGCTTGTGCATCGCGCCGTCGTTGGACACCTGGACATCCACGCTGCCAACGACTGGGATGGTGTCGTTTGTGTAAGTGAGCAGCTTCACCTGGATTGGGAGCATTTTGGTTCGTCTGGCGGGATTGTCCCAGAGTTTCTCGTAGGCCGTCTGATTCATCAACGATTGGCTCGCCCCTGTGTCGCCCTCCATCGAGACTGGAACACCGTTAATTTCTACTTCCATTTTCCAGGGGGAACTCTCGGTGGAGCAGGTAAACACTCCGTACACCTCTTCCAGAGGCTGAACCGCTTCATAGACTCTCTCTTGGTCTTCAACAGCCCTGGAGCCCGGGTGATCGACCAACTCTTCAGCGACTCGGTGAGTAAAGTTTCTTCTACACATCCGCTGGAGATGGCCTTTAGTGTTGCAGCCTTTGCAAGTATAGTCTGTGTAGCGGCACTGGTGGGCCCTGTGGTTTCCTCCGCAGTGCCAGCTCGGGGCTGGCCGGTTGGCCCCATGTGGCGGACTCAGGGTTGCGGGACTCGGGGTAGCGGCCTTGCCTCTGAAAGGCGCCATTCGGTTCACTGTACTCGTCGGGTTAGAGTCCTGGGGGTGAGTCATCATCCTCTTGGAATCGCAGGTCGAAATCATGAACGCTTGGCTCACTTTAATTGCCTTCTGCAGGGTGGCCGTAGTGTCTGTAGAGAGCAGCCTGTGGAGGAGGCCCTCGTGGCTGATTCCAATAACAAAGATGTCTCTTAGTGCTTCGGTGAGGTGGTCGCCAAAATCACATGGTGCAGCCAATCGTTTCAGGGCTGCAGCATATTTTGCGATTTCTTGGCCTTTGGGCCACCGGTGGGTGTCGAACCGGTGTCTGGCTGTGAGGATGCTCTCTTTAGGTTTGAGCTGTTCTTGTATTATTGTTACGAGCTCCGCGTGCGTTTTGGTTGTCGTCTTCGCTGGGGTTAGCAGGTCCCTGACGAGGCCATAGACGGTGGGCCCACAACTGCTGAGCAGGATAGCCCTGTGCTTATCAGCCAGCGAGGTCGGGCCGTCTCCTGCCAGGTCGTTCGCGATAAAGAAATGTTCGAGCCTTTTCACAAAGGCATCCCAATCTTCCCCTTCAGCGAATTGTTGAAAGTTGCTTAGGTTAGCCATGTTGCGCTTGGAAATTCGTAATCTCGTCACCAGTTACTCTAGTAATGATTCCACGAGGCAGGGTATTGTACTTAAGCTGTAGTGACCTTAGTCCATTTATTGTAGCTCCCTGAGTGAGGACACACTGAGGTGAGCTCCCTTTTATACCTGGTTACCTGTAGTGTGCAGGTGACCCTTAGGTCTCCACCAGTAGCACCCTCTGGTGGTACAGGTATAGTGTATACAGTGTGAAGATACATTCAGTGGTCTAATGTTACAGTACATACATTATACATACACAACACTATCCTTTTGTGTTTCATGTACAAGTACCCCCAGGTCCTGCTGTGCTGCAGCACTTTGCAATCTTTCTCCATTTAAATAATAACTTGCTCTTTGTTTTTTTTCTGCCAAAGTGCATGACCTCACACTTTCCAACATTATACTCCATCTGCCAAATTTTTGCCCGCTCATTTAGCCTGTCTATGTCCTTTTGCAGATTGTTTGTGTCCTCCTCATACATTGCTTTTCCTCCCATCTTTGTATCATCAGCAAACTACGTTGGCTACGTTACACTCGGTCCCTTCTTCCAAGTCGTTACTATAGATTGTAAATAGTTGGAGTCCCAGCACTCTAGCTGTGGTCTAACTAGTGTAATTTGGAAACAGGCTAACTTGGTGCCCATATTCAAAATGGGATGAAATCAGACAACGACAGGGTCTTACTTACAGTCCATGTAAAATAGTAGAATTGATCGTCAGGAGTAAACTTGAGGATTTCTTCTTATTGGTCCTCAAGACGTAGTCAAAATTGTACAATAATTGTTATGTATTTAACCCTTGGCAACCTGTATCACACCACCAGCAGAAGGCCTACCTGTTGGAGTCCCAAGGGATCCCAACATCCCTTGGGAGCACTGTATATAAGCAGGTCTCCCACGCTGTACCTACACTCTGGAGTCTAAGTAAAGGATCTAAGGTTACACTTACTCATTGCATACAGTACTCAGTTTCATCCTTTATTATGAGCATAATAATTGGCGACGAGGTAACGAACAACCGCACGAAAATGCAAAGAACTGTTGGTATCCTGGGGAAGTCCTCAGAAGGGGATGATTGGGAGGCCTTCATGGAGCGACTTGACCAATACTTCATGGCCAATGAGCTGGAAAGGGACGAGAATGCTGCCAAACAAAGGGCGATCCTCCTTATCGTCTGTGGGGCAACAACCTATGGCCTCATGAAGAATCTTCTAGCTCCAGTAAAACCAACAACCAAATCCTATGAAGAATTGTGTACCGAAGGAAAGCGTTTTGATGGCAAGGTATCGGTTCTACACGTGTCAAAGGTCGGAGAGCCAGGAAGTGGCGAGCTACATCGTCGAACTAAGGCGCCTTGCAGGACATTGCGAATTTGATAGATTCCTTGAACAAATGCTGAGACTTTTTTGAGTTTGGCATTGGCTATGAGGTAATCCTTCGCAAACTATTGACTGTTGAAACACCCAATCTGAGCAAAGCCATAACGATACCCCAGGCATTTATGTTCCCCAGCAATAACACCAAACAAATTTTGCAGCATAAAGAGGTTTCGGCTAGTATTGTGCGCAAAGTAACGTCGTTTCCGAGCAGGAATATACATGGCAGAACGTACATGCCGGCTGCTGCATGACCTCAGATGACCCAGAGTCCGCCAACAATCATTAATGCGAGGCAGTTAACACCTTGTTGGCGCTGTGCAGGTGATCATCGGCCCCATCAATGCCGCTTCAAGCACTATGCGTGCAACGGCTGCAGAACAATGGGACACCTACAGCGAATGTGCAGGCGAGCTGCAAACCCTGCAAACCACCACGTTACAGAGGAAGATCGATCCATTGTGGATCAGGCTGAACTAGAGACTCAAACCGAGGAGGCAGAAGTGTACGGGGTACACACCTTCACCACGAAATGTCCACCGATAATGTTAAAAGTTGAACTGAACGGAATTCCAGTATCCATGGAACTGTGCGGGTCAGTCCATAATGAGCAAAAAGGCCTTCGACAGGCTGTGGTGCAACAAGGCACACAGGCCCAAGCTCAGCCCCATTTACACCAAGCTAAGAACTTACACCAAAGAGCTGAACCCTGTTATTGGCAGCACAGAAGTCAAAGTCTCCTATGAAGGAGCAGTGCACGAACTCCCACAATGGATCGTGCCAGGGGATGGCCCCACACTGTTCAGCAGAAGCTGGCCGGGAAAAGTCCGCTGGAGCGACGACGTCTCATGTGCCCAGGTTCTGAGCAGATTTCCATCGTTGTTTGAGCCAGGCATTGGAAGCTTCTCGAGGACGAAAGTGCAGATCCACTTGTTTCCCGGTACACGACCCATCCACCACAAGGCACGGACGGTACCACACATGATGCGTGAGAAAGTAGAAATTGAGCTGGACAGGCTGCAGCGAGAAGGCATCATCGTGCCGGTGGAATTCAACGAGTGGGCCAGTCCGATTGTCCCGGTACTCAAAGGTGACGGCACGGTCAGAATTTGTGGGGACTATAAAGTAACGATTAACCGTTTTTTGCTACAGGACCAGTACCCACTACCCAAGGCAGACGACCTATTTGCTGGAGGAGGAAAGACGTTCAGCAAGTTGGACCTGACCTTGGCCTACATGAAGCAGGAGCTGGAGGAGTCTTCGAAAGGCCTCATCTGCATCATCCCTCAGAAAGGTCTGTTCATCTATAACAGATGCCCGTTCAGCAATCGTTCGGCCACGGCAATTTTCCAACGGAACATGGAGAGCCTGCTAAAGTCGGTTCCATGCACCGTGATTTTCCAGGATGACATACTGGTCACAGGTCGGGACACCATCGAACACTTGAAGAATCTGGAAGAGGTTCTAAGTTGGCTAGATCGCGTGGGACTCAGGTTGAAACGCTCGAAGTGTGTTTTCCT
The DNA here is from genome assembly GCF_044704955.1 of Pristiophorus japonicus. Taxonomy (NCBI): domain Eukaryota; kingdom Metazoa; phylum Chordata; class Chondrichthyes; family Pristiophoridae; genus Pristiophorus; species Pristiophorus japonicus. Next base: position 12,721,494 of record NC_091983.1, read on the forward strand.
GGAGCCAGAGGTCGAGTTCTTGGGAAGAAGAATCGCGGCAGACGGCATCAGACTCACCGACGCCAAGACGGAGGCCATCAAGAACGCGCCGAGACCACAGAACGTGACGGAGCTGCGGTCGTTCCTGGGACTCCTCAACTATTTTGATAATTTCCTACCCGGGTTAAGCACCTTGCTAGAACCCCAACATGTGCTACTGCGCAAGGGAGATGACTGGGTATGGGGGAATTCACAAAAGACTGCCTTTGAGAAAGCCAGAAATCTGTTAAATTCAAACAAACTGCTTGTTCTGTATAACCCATGTAAACAATTAGTGCTACCTTGCGATGCGTCGTCATACGGGGTTGGGTGTGTATAACAACAGGCTAATGAATCGAGGATTTTGCAACCGGTCCCCTATGCGTCCAAGAGTCTATCCAAGGCTGAAAGGGCCTACAGCATGATTGAAAAAGAAACTCTGGCGTGCGTTTATGGGGTGAAAAAAATGCACCAGTATTTGTTTGGTCTCAAGTTTGAGTGAGAAACTGACCATAAGCCGCTCATAACGTTATTCTCAGAGAGCAAAGGGATTAACACCAATGTCTCTGCCTGCATCCAAAGATGGGCGCTCACGCTGTCGGCATACAACTATGTAATCCGCCACAGCCCAGGCACAGAGAACTGCGCTGATGCTCTCAGTCGGCTACCATTGCCCACCACCGGGGTGGAAATGGCACAGCCTGCAGACTTGCTCATGGTGATGGATGCATTCGAAAACGAAAAGTCACCTGTTACGGCCCGTCAGATCAGGACCTGGACCAGCCAGGATCCTTTACTGCCCCTGGTAAAAAACTGCGTCCTCCATGGGAGCTGGTCCAGCGTCCCAACGGAGATACAGGAAGAGATTAAGCCGTTCCACAGGCGCAAAGATGAAATGTTCTTACAGGCGGACTGTCTTTTGTCGGGTAATCGTGTGGTCTTGCCCAAGAAAGGCAGAGAAACGTTCATATGTGACCTACACAGCACCCACCCAGGCATTGTAATGATGAAAGCCTTAGTCAGATCCCATGTGTGGTGGCCCGGCATCGACTCAGATTTAGAATCATGCATGTGCCAGTCTCAACTGAGCAATGCACCCAGAGAGGCACCGCTAACTTTTTGGTCATGGCCCTCCAAACCGTGGTCGAGGATCCACGTTGACTATGCGGGCCCATTTCTAGGAAAAATGTACTTGGTTGTTGTTGATGCTTATTCAAAATGGATTGAATGTGTAATAATGTCTGTAAGCACGTCCACCGCCACCATCAAAAGTCTACGAACCATGCTTGCCACACACGGCCTGCCTAATATCCTAGTCAGCATCGTTGGGCTGTGTTTCACCAGTGCTGAATTCAAGGAATTCATGACTTGCAAATCTGCCCTGTTCAAACCCGCATCCAATGGCCAGGCAGAATGGGCAGTTCAAACCATCAAGCAAAGCTTGAAACGTATGTTAGAAGGTTCCCTACAGACCTGGCTGTCCCGAGTTCTGCTCAGCTACCGCACCAGACCCCACTCGCTCACCGGGGTTCACCCAGCTGAGCTGCTCATGAAAAGGGCGTTCAAAACTTGTCCACCCTGACCTCCATGATCACGTGGAGGGCAGGCGGCATCAACAAAGCATGTACCATGATCGCGCAAACTTGTCACGCGATATTGAGATCAATGACCCTGCGTTTGTACTCAATTATGGACATGGTCCCAAATGGCTCGCTGGCACGGTCCTAGCCAAAGAAGGGAGTAGGGTCAAATTGGACAATGGACTAATGTGTAGAAAGCATTTGGACCAAACCAAATTGCGGTTCACTAACAGCTACGAGCAATCCGAAGAGGACACCACCAACTTCGACCCTCCAACACACACACACATTTGACCACATCACGGTTGACCACAAAGCCGAACTCACCATCTCCAGCAGCCCGGCAAGGCCAGCTGCCCAGCAGCCCAGTGAAGAACCAATCAACTCACCCACACCTGCATTTGTACCGAGACCATCGACAAGGGAGCGATAAGCCCCAGATCGACCCACCCTGTAAATAAGTGTACTGTTGACTTTAAGAGGGAGTGATGTTACCCTTGGCAACCTGTATCACACCACCATCAGAGGGCCGACCTGTTGGAGTCCCAAGGGATCCCAGCATCCCTTGGGAGCACTGTATATAAGCAGGCCTCCCACGTGGTACCTGCACTCTGGAGTCTAATTAAAGGAGCAAAGGTCACACTTACTCATTGTCTACAGTACTCAGTTTCTTCCTTTATTATGAGCATAATAATAATCTCATAAACAGTAATCAGTGTGGATTTAGAAGGACCAACCTCCTTGACCTCCTTGAAGAAGTGACAACCCCAAATACACTCTGGTGTAACTAGACTTCCACTAGGCATTTGACAAGATTCCACACAAAACACTGTCAGTTAAACATTAAGCTGTGGGACCTCAAGATAAGCCCTGGAAATAGATGTAAAGGGGCTGGAGGCTGAAGGGTAGGAAAGTGGTTACATTTTCAGATGATACCAATTTAGGAACGGCAATGGAATTGGAGGGAACAGCTCAGAACTGAAAGAATGACCTGAGATGGACAGAACAAGATGAACTTTAATGGAGAAGAAAAACAAGTTGTATTTCAAATGCTGCCTTCGCGATCTCAAGGCATCCCAAAGTGCATCACAGTGAAGTACTTTGAAATGTAGTCACGGTTGTAATGTAGGCAAACGCAGCAGCCAATTTACTCACAGTAAAGTCCCACAACAGCAATGAGATAAATGAGCAGATAATCTGCTTTGGTGGTGTTAGTTGGGAAATATTGGCTGGGAAAACTCCCTGATCTTCTTCAAAAAGTGTCATGAGACCTTTTATGTCCACCTGAGAGGGCAGACAGGGCTTTGGTTTGACGCCTCATGTGAAAGACAGCACTGAAATGTCAGCCCAGATTCAGTGCTCAAGTCTCTGGAGTGGGGCGTGAACCTATAACCACTTAGGGGTAGGAGGTCGTCTTGCTTAACCCTTGTCACTGGACCAAGACCTAGCTCTGTCAAGCTCGTGTGGTGGCTGGTGTGCAACGGGAACTCCACATTAAAAAAATACGTGCACAGACATCTTCCACCCTTCAACATGTAGTTCGGGATCTGGAATATTAGGTCCTTCATTGAAACACCTGTGAACTCATTCCTTTTTGGTGTGGAAGCAAGTCATCCTTGCTTCGAGGGACTGCCTAAGGAGGGGTAGCAGTGCGAGCACTGAAGTGCGGCTGACATCTAAATAGCTAAAAGTATTTTTTTTACACATTATGGATTCAAATTGTTCTCTCCAATGTGAGTTCACTGATGCTTTTTCAAGTTATTGGAACTATAAACCCCCATTTTATTTAAGAACATAAGAAATAGGAGCAGGAGTAGGCCATGCGGCCCCTCGAGCCTGCTCTGCCTTTTAATACGATCTTGGCTGATCTGATCATGGACTCGGGTCCACTTCCCCGCCCACTCCCCATAACCCCTTATTCCCTTATCGCTTAAGAAGCTGCCTATTTCTGTCTTAAATTTATTCAATGTTCCAGCTTTCAAAGCTCTCTGAGGCAGCAAATTCCACAGATTTACAACCCTCTGAGAGAAAAAATTTCTCCTCATCTCAGTTTTAAATGGGAGGCCCCTTATTCTAAGATCATGCTCTCTGGTTCTAGTCTCCCCCACCAGTGGAAACATCCTCTCTGCATCCACCTTGTCAAACCCCCTCATAATCTTATACGTTTCGATACTGTGCATTAAAACAGTTTCTCTCCTGTGTGAAGTTGCTGATGGTTGTGAATCTACTAGAAGTGTAAAATCCCTTTTTAATTTGGTTCATTCAAGTGGATACTCTGGTGCAAGAAATCTCTGATCCACTGTCAAGATGTGTCCAATTCATTGGCCACTAGCCACATGTGGCTAATTGGGAATCCAGATGTGATTTAGTGGCATTTCTAAGCAGTTAATAAAAAAATGAGTCATGGACACCATCATTGGGCATGTGATCTCAATACTTAATCGTTTTGTGCATTTGCTGGTAAAATGGTTATCAGTTGGTAGCTCTCTCACCTCTGAGTCAGAAGGTCATGGGTGTTATATGTGTAAGCACTTGAGTAATGACTCCACGAGCTAAGGTATTGTACTTGAATTGTTGTGACCTTAGTCCATTTATTGTAGCTCCCTGAGTGAGGATACTGTGAGGTGAGCTCCCTTTTATACTTGGTTACCTGCAGTGTGCAGGTGACCCTTAGGTCTCCACCAGTAGCACCCTCTGGTGTACAGGTATAGTGTATACAGTGTGAAGATACATTCAATGGTCTAATGTAACTGTACATACATTATACATACACAACATCACTCCCCCCTAAGTCTTGTGCCACTGGCCTTTGCACTGTGTGCTCTGGCCCTCGACTTGAGTGTCCAAAGCCCTTGCACTTTGTCTGTGCTTGGGAATGGCTCTTTCCCTGTAGACCCCAAGTCCTTATTGCCATGACATTGGCAAATGGTCAGCAGTGGACAATTGGAGGTTGTAGTGAAGGTTGTGTGGGTTCTGGGTGTGATCCATGTGTGTCCAGGGCTACATACATACATCCCCTCCCCCCCCCTCGCCCCCCGCCCCCATAGACCATGTGTGTGGCTCAACATCTGCATTGCGTACATGTACAGAGAATAAAAATTAGGATTAGTTATATCACTGTTAGGGTTCAGTAGTGGTGGAACAAGTACATATTACAGGTAAGATACATACGTGGTATTACAGTCTTGCCCCAGGGGTGTAGGGGGTGCAAGTGGGTGAGGACGCTAGTTCCAGAGGGGCCAAGTTTCGGCCTGAGTTGCTCTTGTTTTTTTGGATCAACTGGTTTAGAATGGAGTATCTTAGAAATTTGAATTCTCGGCATTTAATTTGCTCCAGTTCTAGTCAGTTAAAATAGTTTCACTTTGGAACAGAATTTTTTTTCAAAAGGGGGCGTGTCCGGCCACTTACGCCTGTTTTCAAAGTTTAGGCAGTGAAAACTTACTCCAAACTAACTTAGAATGGAGTAAGTGAAGATTTTTGTACGTTCGAAAAAACCTTGTCTACACTTTAGAAAATCAGGCGTAGGTTACAAATCAGGCGTAGGGAATGGTGGGGGGGGGGTTTAAAGGGAAGTTTACAAACATTAAACACTTCAGTTTTATAAATAAAGAGCCATCATCAATAATAAATGATAAATACATCAATAAATCAACCAATAAATCAATCAAAAAAAATTAATAAAAAATAATTTTTTTAAAAATCAATAAATAAAACATTTTCTACTTACTGACTGCAGTACCAGGAGCCCTCCAACAGCGTGCTGGGACGGTCCCCCCAGTGTGTCTCTGTCAGTGTCTCTATCTGTCTGTCTGTCTGTGTGTGTGTCTCTATCTCTCTGTCTGTCAGTGTCTGTGTTTCTGACAGCGAGGGAAGGGGGAGAAGGGGAGAAGAGGGGTGGGAGGGGCAGGGGAGAAGGGGGGTGGGAGGGGGAGGGGGAGAAGGGGGGTGGGAGGGGGAGGGGGAGAAGGGGGGTGGGAGGGGAAGAGGAGGGGCGAGGAGAAGGGGGGAGGGAGGAGGAGAAGAGGGGGAGGAGAAGGGGGGGAGAGGGGGAGAAGGGGGGGAGAGGGGGAGAAGAGGGGGAGAGGGGGAGAAGGGAGAGAGGATGGAGGGAGGGAAGGAGAGAGGAGGGAGGGAAGGAGAGAGGAGGGAGGGAGGGAAGGAGACAGGAGGGAGGAAAGGAGAGAGGAGGGAGGGAGGGAAGGAGAGAGGAGGGAGGGAAGGAGAGAGGAAGGAAGGAGGGAAGGAGAGAGGAGGGAGGGAGGGAAGGAGAGAGGAGGGAGGGATGGAGGGAAGGAGAGAGGAGGGAGGGAGGGAGGGAGGGAAGGAGAGGGGAGGGAAGGAGAGAGGAAGGAAAGAGGGAAGAAGAGAGGATGAGGGAGGGAAGGAGAGAGGAGGGAGGGAGGGAAGGAGAGAGGAGGGAGGGAAGGAGAGAGGAGGGAGGGAGGGAAAGAGGGAAGGAGGGGAGGGAGGGAGGGAGGGAAGGAGAGAGGAGGGAGGGAGGGAGGGAAGGAGAGAGGAGGGAGGGAAGGAGAGAGGAAGGAAGGAGGGAAGGAGAGAGGAGGGAGGGAGGGAAGGAGAGAGGAGGGAGGGAGGGAAGGAGAGAGGAGGGAGGGAGGGAAGGAGAGAGGAGGGAGGGAGGGAGGGAGAGAAGGGGAGAGTAGGGAGGGAGGGAAGGAGAGAGGAGGGAGGGAAGGAGAGAGGAGGGAGGGAAGGAGAGAGGAGGGAGGGAAGGAGAGAGGGTTGGAAGGAGAGAGGAGGGAGGGAAGGAGGGAGGGAAGGAGAGAGGAGGGAGAGAAGGAGGGAGGGAAGGAGAGAGGAGGGAGGGAGGGAAGGAGAGAGGAGGGAGGGAGGGAAGGAGAGAGGAGGGAGGGATGGAAGGAGAGAGGAAGGAAGGAGGGAAGGAGAGAGGAGGGAGGGAGGGAAGGAGAGAGGAGGGAGGGAGGGAAAGAGAGAGGAGGGAGGGAAGGAGAGAGGAGGGAGGGAGGGAGAGAAGGAGAGAGTTGGGAGGGAGGGAAGGAGAGAGGAGGGAGAGAGTGAAGGAGAGAGGAGGGAGGGAGGAAAGGGGAGAGGAGGGAGGGAGGGGGGCGGAGGGAAGGAGAGAGGAGAGAGGGAGGGAAGGAGAGAGGAAGGAGGGAAGGAAAGAGGAGGGAGGGAGGGAAGGAGAGAGGAGGGAGGGAGGGAAGGCGAGGGGAGGGAAGGAGAGAGGAGAGAGGGAGGGAAGAAGAGAGGAGGGAGGGAAGGAGGGAGGGAGGAGAGGAGGGAGGGAGAGAGGATGGAGGGAGGGAAGGAGAGAGGAGGGAGGGAGGGAAGGAGAGAGAAGGAGGCTGAACGGCCGAGCCCAAGACTTCGGGCTGGATTTACAGGTAGGTGGCGTCGGGTCTCGGGGCGGGGGGGGGGGGGAGAGTCATAGAGGTCCGGGGGGGAGTCGCGGGGGGGAGTCGCGGAGGGGCGGGGGGGGGAGTCGCGGAGGTCGGGGGGTGGGGGAGCGGAGGTCAGGTCGCCGGGGGGGTGGCGGGGGTCAGGTCGCTGGGGGGGGGGAGGGGCGGGGGGGAAGCAGAGGTCGAGTCGCCGGCGGGGGAGGGGGGGGAGGGGAGAGCGGGGGTCGGGTCGGGTGGGAGGTGAGTTTTATTCACGCAGCCCCAGTGAGGCCATTGGGCCAGGGCTAGGGGCTGCGTGCTTCGGGCCTCTCCCACACAGTTTTGGGCGCCTGGAGCTACTGCACATGCGCGCCCACTGTAGCGCGCATGTGCAGAGGTCCCGGCACTGTTTTCAGCGCAGGGACCTGGCTCCGCCCCCCTACAGCTCGTGCTGCGCCGCGCCGATCTCCAAAGGACCTGCGGGGAGCCGGAGAATAGGTGAGTTTTTTTTAGGCGCACTTCGTGGCGCGAAAAATGGGCGTCCAGGTCCAGGCTGCGCCTTTTTAGGCGCGGCCCGAAACTTGGGCCCAGAGTAACCGGACTGTGTCCAGGTTGTCTGATGGTGGTGTTGCACATCCTGCCAGCTGGGTGGGCTCGGATCGCTCACCTGGCTGAGTCTCAGGGCCTTTGCCGTTGCCTAGTGGTGGGCAGAGCCACAGGAGTGTGTGGCCTCCCTGTCCTCCTTTGAGGGCTGCAGGGTCTAGGAGTGGGAGTGGGAGTCTGGTCATCCCTAGTCCCGTCGGGAGGGCTGGAGGGTGCTGGCCTCTTGCTCCCGGTGCTGGCCCTGATGGCCGGGGTGGGTAGGGCCAATCTGGGGCAGGGTGCCAATAGTGATGCCTGTGCCGTCCAATGATCACTGGCCCTGCAGTGGGTATGCTCCCACTGTTTGTGTGGCCACACTCCCTGAGGCATCACATTGGTCCCGAAGGCGCAGGCTTCATGATCGGGTAGCCCACTGGACCTGGGTGCTTTCCACGGGAGGTTGCCTTTAGTTTTGTCGGTGTACATGTTGAACCCGGCATCACACATTATTTCATCATTTACATTCGTGATACATTGGCTCCGACAGCAATCAGCCAACTCGACATTGTTAGTTGTCTTTACAGAATCGCATTTGTCAATTACATCTCTTTCCTGTGTACTATCGGCATCGCTGTACAAAGTTACATTTAGGTACTTGCATTTGTTAATTACATCTTTTTCATTAGTATCACTGGCATTGTTGTACAAAGAGTGAAACAGTCCCTTTAATAGTTATGGGTTGCCGGTCTCCTTTAAGAGGGGCTTGCAATCTTTACCCCAATCCGGTTCGCTGCTCGGCAACACGTGCTGTTCCCTCAACGCTGCCCCTCGTGGTCTGGTCGTGGCCATCTTGATTTCAGGCGCTTCACCTCGTGGTGTGGGCGCCATCTTCTTTCTCTCCACGAGGTAGGCTGCGATGATCCTTTTCTCCCCAGATTCTGCCACGGAAGCCGGGAATCTGCCTTCTGCGCCGATCTTCTTCCTTCGGAGCCCTGCCACTGGAGCCTGGAAGGTGAGGTCGGGTCGTTCAGGCTGGATCATCTCGCCGTTGGGTTGTGCGGTCTGTGTCATCACCACGCAGTCGAGTTGTACGGTAGGATCTTCAGGTGCTGTGATGGATCCAAATTTGGGGCCGTGTAGGATGTCGATCGCCGGGGCCTGGAGGCTTTCCCAGCTTTGGATTTGGATTTGTTTCATCCATCTTTTTCCCAGCAGACGTTGGACCATCAACAGCAACAATCCACAAAGGTAGCTTGTGCATCGCGCCGTCGTTGGACACCTGGACATCCACGCTGCCAACGACTGGGATGGTGTCGTTTGTGTAAGTGAGCAGCTTCAGCTGATCTTAGGTCGTTCGGCGGGATTGTCCCAGAGTTTCTCGAAGGCCGCCTGATTCATCAACGATCGGCTCGCCCCTGTGTCGCCCTCCATCGAGACTGGAACACCGTTGATTTCTACTTCCATTTTCCAGGGGGAACTCTCGGTGGAGCAGGTAAACACTCCGTACACCTCTTCCAGAGGCTGAGCCGCTTCATAGACTCTCTCTTGGTCTTCAACAGCCCTGGAGCCCGGGTGATCGACCAACTCTTCAGCGACTCGGTGAGTAAAGTTTCTTCTACACATCCGCTGGAGATGGCCTTTAGTGTTGCAGCCTTTGCAAGTATAGTCTGTGTAGCGGCACTGGTGGGCCCTGTGGTTTCCTCCACAGTGCCAGCACGGGGCTGGCCGGTTGGCCCCATGTGGCGGACTCAGGGTTGCGGGACTCGGGGTAGCGGCCTTGCCTCTGAAAGGCGCCATTCGGTTCACTGTACTTGTCGGGTTAGATTCCTGGGGGTGAGTCATCATCCTCTTGGAATCGCAGGTCGAAATCATGAACGCTTGGCTCACTTTAATTGCCTTCTGCAGGGTGGCCGTGGTGCCTGTAGAGAGCAGCCTGTGGAGGAGGCCCTCGTGGCTGATTCCAATAACAAAGATGTCTCTCAGTGCTTCGGTGAGGTGGTTGCAAAATCACACGGCGCAGCCAATTGTCTGAGGTCTGCAGCATATTTTGCGATTTCTTTGCCTTTGGGCCACCGGTGGGTGTAGAACCGGTGTCTGGCTGTGAGGATGCTCTCTTTAGGTTTGAGCTGTTCCTGTATTATTGTTACGAGCTCCGCGTATGTTTTGGTTGTCGTCTTCACTGGGGTTAGCAGGTCCCTGACGAGGCCATAGACGGTGGGCCCACAACTGCTGAGCAGGATAGCCCTGTGCTTATCAGCCAGCGAGGTCGGGCCGTCTCCTGCCAGGTCATTTGCAATGAAAAAGTGTTCGAGCCTTTTCACAAAGGCATCCCAATCTTCCCTATCAGTGAATTGTTGAAAGTTGCTAAGGTTAGCCATTTTGCGTGTGGAAATTCGTAATCTCGTCGCCAGTTGTTATATGTATAAGCACTCTAGTAATAACTCCACGTGTACGTGAACTGTTGTGACCTTAGTCCATTTATTGTAGCTCCCTGAGTGAGGACACAGTGAGCTCCCTTTTATACCTGGTTACCTGCAGTGTGCAGGTGACCCTTAGGTCTCCACCAGTAGCACCCTCTGGTGGTACAGGTATAGTGTATACAGTGTGAAGATACATTCAGTGGTCTAATGTAACTGTACATACATTATACATACACAACAGTAGGTTCAGGTCCCACTCCAGAGACTTGAGCACATAAATCCAGGCTGACACTCTAGTGCAGTGCTGGGTGAGTGCTGTACTGTCGGAGATGCTGTCTTTCGGATGAGATGAAAAACCGAGGCCCCGTTTGCTCTCTCAGGTGGACTTGAAAGATCCTATGGCACTATCCTGGCCAATATTTATCCCCCAACAAACATCACTAAACAGGTTACCTGTTCATTATCACATCACTGTTTATGGGGATATTCTGTGAACAAATTGGCTGCCACGTTTCCTACATTACAACAGTGACTTTACACATCAAAAGTACATCATTGGCTGTAAAGCATTTGAGATGTCCGGTGGTTATGAAAGGTGCTATAGAAATGAAAGACTTTCTTTTCTTTCTTTGAAAAGTGAGTGCTTTACTTCCTTGGCTGCTGAATAATGGTAGATGATTGAACATAAGAACACAAGAAATAGGAAGAGGAGTAGGCCATTTGGCCCATCGAGCCTGCTCCACCAATCAATAAGATCATGGCTGATCTGATCATGGACTCAACTCCACTTCCCTGCCTGCTCCCCATAACCCTTTATTCCCTTATCACTCAATAATCTGTCTATCTCTGCCTTAAATATATTCAATGACCCAGCCTCCATAGCTCTCTTGGGCAGAGAGTTCCACAGATTTACAACCCTCTGAGAGAAGAAATTCTTCTTCATCTCAGTTTTAAATGGGTGGCCCCTTATTCTGAGACTATGTCCCCTAGTTTTAGTTTCCCCTATGAATGGAAATATCCTCTCTGCAGCCACCTTGTCAAGCCCCCTCATTATCTTATACGTTTCGATAAGATCACCTCTCATTCTTCTGAACTCCAATGAGTATAGGCCCAACCTAAGTTAACCCCCTCATCTCCGGAATCAACCTAGTGAGCCTTCTCCAATGCAAGTATATCCTTCCTTAAATACGGAGACCAAAACTGTACGCAGTACTCCAGGTGTGGCCTCACCAATACCCAGTACTGTTGTAGCAGGACTTCTTATACTCTATCCCCCTTGCAATAAAGGCCAACATTCCATTTGCCTTCCTGATCACTTGCTGTGCCTGCATACTCACTTTGTGTGTTTCATGCACAAGGACCCCCAGGTCTCTCTGTACTGCAGCACTTTGCAATTTTGCTCCATTTAAATTATAATTTGCTTTTCTATTATTTCTGCCAAAGTGGATGACCTCACATTTTCCCACATTATACTCCATCTGCCAAATTTTTGTCCACTCACTTGGCCTGTCTATGTCCCTTTGCAGATTTTTTGTGTGCTCCTCACAATTTGCTCACATCTTTGTATCACCAGCAAACTTGGCTACATTACACTCAGTACCTTCATCCAAATCATTAAAATACATGTGAAATACATTTATGCATATTGTGAGTGTGTTGAAGGTGTTTTCTACTAAAATTAGTGCGTGCAGCTAAAACGGTGTCCCTGTAGCCCTGTGGCTTGTCAGCAATTTCCATTGCACATCACTCTGCTTCCACCACTGTTTGAGTCACCACTTTTTCCACCACAACAACTCGCTGTGCAAAAAAAAAATCATCTTTCCCCCCCCACCCCTGGTTCTTTTTCCAATTACCTTAAGTCTGTGACCCTCTGCCAGTGGAAACAGTTTCTCCGTATCTAACCTGTTAGAATCCTTGATAATTTTGAAGACCTCTGTTAAATCTCCCTTTTAACTTCTCTGCTCGAAGGAGAAGAACCCCAGCTTCTGCAGTCTCCCCACGTAACTGAAGTCCCTCATCCCTGGTACCAACTCCCTAAATCTCTCCTGCACCCTCTCCAAGGCCTTGACATCCTTCCTAAAGTGTGTGCCTTAAACCAGGCACTATACATTAGCTGAGGCCAGTGCCTAACCAGTGATTTATAAAGGTTTAGCATAAGTTCTCTGTTTTTGTCTTAGATGCCTCTTTATTTTGAGTGCAAACCCCAACAATGTATGCATATGCTGCACGTTTCCTGCCCACAGTACAAGAACAGCGTCCGCTTATATCGCGCCATTAACATAGCTAATCATCGCAAGGTGCTTTGCAAAAGCAGATTGGGGCGGGGCGTCAGTCAATGGGGGATAGGGAGGGGCACCAGTAAATGGGGGATGGGGGAACCGGCCCACACTGCGATATGTGCGCGCACTAGGTCCGTGCAGCAGAGCAGGTCTCCCGTCGTCCTGGTTAACCCTTGCCACTGGATAAAGGCCGAGCTCTGTCAAGCCCGTGTGGTGGCTGGTGTGCAACGGTCACCACACGTTAAAAAAATCCACGCACAGGCATCTTCCACCCCCTCAATTGGAGTTCAGGACTGGAACATCGGGTCCTTCATTGAAACATCTGTGAACTCTTGTGGAAGCAAGTCATCCTCGATCGAGGGACCGCCTATGATGATGATGATATTAGTGGATGTGTAAAACTCTCTTCACAAATGTTGTACAAATAGTTTCTCTCCAGTGTATATTCTCTGATGTTGTCTCAATTCTCTACAAGTCCTGCATCGATTTGGACATTTGCAAAGTATTCCAAATGGAAAGAACATAATCAACGCCATTCCTACTCAATGAATGGCTCTAAGATAGCTAAGGATGAAGCTGAAAGGGACCGAGGAATCTTAGTAGACTTGACATTTAGTATGTCCAAAGATTGCGCTACAGCAATCAACAAAGCCAATTGAATGTTGAATTACATAGGCAAAATAGTACAATGTATGTTGGAGGGTATCACGACCAAACTCTGTAACGCGCTGGTCAGACTGTAGTTTGAGCACTGCGTACCATTCTGGTCGCTGACACACAAGGGAGATGTTAAGATGCTGGAGGCAGTGCAGGGAAGAGACATGAGGCCAAACCTTAATGTCAAAGGACTGAGGTTATGAGGAAGGACTGGGGCACTTGGTGGGGTGGGAGGGGGGAGGGGGGGGGGTGGTGCGGGAGAGTGTTTCAACCTTAAAAAAATGGGTGGGTTTGTGTCATGTATGTACATGCTGTTTGTAGCCACCAGGTGGTGTCATTGTTGGAGGCCATCGAGCAGCATGCACATGGTGCTGCTCTGGTATAAAAGACCAGCCATTTTGTGAGTCAGGCACTTTGGGCCTAAATAAAGCAGAGCCAAGGTTGTACCTTGCTTAGTTAAACAGTACTCAGTTTGTACCTTCATTGCATACTTAACAGTTTGAAGCGTTTAATTAAATTGTTAATAATGGGATTGCCAACCTGATCCCGCCATCAACACGTCGCCTTCCGGTTTTAACGGAGGCGGGACAGGGGGCGGGACGTGAGGGGGAAGAATGTCAATTTAAATATTATAATGAGGCTGGAAGCCTCTTTGTTAACCTCCATTTTGTTTCTAACCGCATGTGGACGGGTTTCGTGAAGCTCCGCACTTACCGCTGGATCCAGGGGTGTAAGTGCCTTTATACCTACCTCCTGGATCCTAGTACACCCCGCAATCACGGTGGGCGGTCACGATCTTTCCTTCACCACCGTCCCCCCACCCCCCTACCCCGCCCCCCACCCCCCAGCAATCCTCCGGTGACCAGCCACGATCTTTCCTTCACCGTGCCCCCACCATGCCCAGGAGAGGCGTGAATCTGGGGCCCAGAAGAGGCGAGGGCCTGGAGCCAGCCCACACTGCGATATGTGTGTGCACTAGGTCCGTGCAGCAGAGCTGGTCTCCAGTTAGTCCTGGTTAACCCTTGCCACTGGACCAAGACCGAGCTCTGTCAGGCCCGTGTGGTGGCTGGTGTGCGATGGCCACCACATGTTAAAAAAATCCACACACAGGCATCTTCCACCCTTCAGGATGTAGTTCAGGACCTGGAATATTAGGTCCTTCGTTGAAACACCTGTGAACTCATCCCTTTTCGGTGTGGAAGTAAGTCATCCTCGTTTTGAGGGACCGCCCATGATGATGACCCCCTCCAGCCCCCAGCAATCCTCAGGTGGCCAGCCACGATCTTTCCTTCACCCCGCCCCCCCCCCACCCCCCACCCACCAATCATCTGGCTCCGATCCTCTCTTTCACCTCCCAACCCCTACCCCCCTCCCCGATCCAGTTAACAGCACTTTGGGACATCCTGAGGTTGTGAAAGGCGCTATAGAAACACAAGTTTGTTCTTTAATGTGTCTTTGTAGACAAAGCTGTTGAATAAGGAAAATAATACAATTACCTTCGAGACCTTGGGGGGAGCAGGGGGGGCCCCACACTGCATCAACCCCCCCAGATCTGGTGAACTTTGTTTCAATATTCCAACGGACTGCTCATCCCAAATCCTGGTGATAACATGTGCCTTAAATCACGTTCCTGCTCTTGTCTCAAGGGTGCTATTATCCGGGCAAGAGAAGGATATTCTTGGTTCCCGAGGAGTCATCCATTCAGTCTTCGAACCCCTTTAAGAAGCAGCAACATTACAGATTTCTGTAAAATGCAGGAGTCGTGGCAGCTGCCAGGGTAGTATAATTTGATATCAATAATCACAGACTAGCAGCCTATTAATGGGGTAGAACCCCTGTCTGTTCATGAAGCCTGTGGAATTGGGATAGGGCTTTGTATAGCCACATGCATGCTGTCAAAATATGCCCTACACTTCAAGGAAACGTGCAACACCAGAAAATGTGCAGTACTCTCTTTCGTGTTGTTGCCAGTTTTCCGTGTAGAAGCAAGTGAAGGAGTTCGTTCTGACAAGCAAGTCATTTGTCACTTGCTTTACGCATCAGTGAACTGCTGGTCATGGCATTTGGCATTTAATTCCCTGTTTTCGCTTGAAAGGATCGAGTAGCATATACATTCAAGTCTGTAGTCACTTTGACAGTCACTGGCAGAGCTATAGCTGCTGTGGAACTTACCTGAAGATCTATGCCAACCGTGGCTCAGTCTGGAGCACGCCTACCTCTCAGTCCAAAGGTTGTGGGTTCAAGTCCCACTCCAGAAACTGGAGCACAAAATCTAGACTGACACTCCCAGCGCAGTACCGCGGGAACACTGCACTGTTGGAGGTGCTGACTTTCGGATGAGACATGTAAACTGAGACCCCTTCTACCATCTCAGGTGGATGTAAAATATCCCATGGCACTAATTTGAAGAAGAGCAGTGGAGTTCTCACCAGTGTTGTTATGTATGCAACACCTTGTAACCAGCATTCTACCGCCACCAGAGGGCGCATCTGTTGGAGTCCCAAGGGATCCCAGCATCCCTTGGGAGCACTGCATATAAGCAGGCCCCCCATGCTGTGCCAGCACTCTGGAGTCAGAATAAAGAGACTAAGGTTACACTTACTCAAGTCTACAGTACTCAGTCACATTGCTTTATTTGAGACATGACAAGTGTCCTGGCCAATATTTATCCCTCAATCAAGACCACTAAAATAGGTTTTCTGCATTGCTATTGTTGAGACCTTGCTATGTCCAATTGGTTTCCTACATTACAATGGTGACTACATTTGAAAACTACTTAATTGGCTATAAAGCGTTTGGGATGTCTTGAGATCATGAAAGTATGTTTTTTTCATTTTCGGGGACAAATATCCTGAAGGATTTATTCATGTAAAGGATCTGTATTTCCATGAAGATCATTAAGTTAAAGTCATACCACCATGTCGGATTATGACTCTCGCGAGGGCTCATTAGGAAGAGTCATAAGCGCGTATCATCGAATCATAGAATGGTTGCAGCACAGAAGGAGGCCGGCTCTCTTCAAGAGCACGTCAGCAACATTTTTTCCTTCAGGTACTTATCCAATTCTCTTTTGAAAGGTGTGATTGAGTCTGCCTCCTCACCCTTTCAGGCAGTGAATTCCACTCACTGCGTAAAAAAGTTTTTCCTCATTGCCAATCGCCTTAAATCTGTGTCCTCTGGTTCTCGACCCTTCCACCAATGGGAACAGTTTCTCTCTATCTACTCTGGCTAAAACCCTAATGATTTTGATTACCTCGATCAAATCTCCTCTCAACCTTCTCAGTAAGACCACCCTTCATGCCTGTTCAGATACTCCTCCAAAACCAGCAAAGTCAGAGGTACGCCCAGCAATACGATCCTCTTTAGAATTTGTGATGTTTGCCAACTTAAATTGCAAATGTCAAGGAGCCACAGAAGGGAAAAGGAAGGGTCTCAAAAAGTGCAAGAACTAAAACAGCAATTCATTGAAGGAGGGCAATGTATTTAGGTCTTGACTTAATAATGTACCAAAGAATATTTTTGTAAGAACATAAGGATTAGGAGCAGGAGTAGGCCATTCGGCCCCTCAGCCTGCTCCGCCATTCAATAAGATCATGGCTGATCTTCTACCTCAACACTTCTCTGCACTGTCCACATATCCCTTGATTCCCTTAATATCCAAAAATCTATCGATCTCAGACTTGAATATACTCAAAGACTGAGCCTCCATAGCCCTCTGGGGTAGAGAATTACAAAGATTCACCACCCTCTGAGTGAAGAGAATTCTCCCCAGCTCAGTCCTAAATGGCCGACCCCTTATTCTGAGACTGTGACCCCTGGGTCTAGACTCCCCAGCCAGGGGAAATTAACCTCTCAACATCTACCTCAAGCCCTGTGAGAGTAATGTATGTTTCAATGAGATCACATTCTTCTAAACTCTAGAGAATATAGGCCTAGTCTACTCAATCTCTCCTCATACAACAATCCCCTCATCCCAGGAATCAGTCTGGTGAACTTTCGTTGCACTCCCTCTATGGCAAGTATATCCTTCCTTAGGTAAGGAGATCAAACCTACACAGTAACCCCAGGTGCGGTCTCACCAGTGCCCTATATAACTGTCGTAAGACGTTTTTACTCTTATAGTTAAATCATCTTGTAATAAAGGCCAACATACCATTTGCTTTCCTAATTGTTTGCTGCATGTTAACTGCTATGTCTTTAATACTCTTATGAATGACTCCACGAGGTCTAGTATTGTACTTGAGCTGTTGTGACCTTAGTCCCATTTATTGTAACTCCAGAGTGAGGCACAAGCATGGTGGGCAGCCTTTTATCCTGGGCCCTGCACACCTATGCAGGTGACCCTCAGGTCTCCCACCGCAGTGCCCTCTGGTGGCACACCTTATGTGACTATACAGTTAGTATACATGGTCTACAACATGACATCACTCCCCCCTCCCCCCCCCCCAAGTCTTTAATGCAAATTGACTCGTACATTGACGGTGACCTGGGCTTTGCTCTTCCTGGTTGACCATTGGAGGGTTGCTTCTAGCTTGGGTGGGTTGGTAGTGAGATTTGTTGCCAGTGGAGGTCCCCGTGGTTTCTGGTTGTGAGTCCATGACTACTCCATTCTCCCCCCACACACAGAGATCATGCTAATGGCCCGTTACTGGCAAGTTGCATTCAAATTCATCACATGGGTTTTACATTTACATCTTGGTACATTTGTTGGGTGGATTACAGTTGTGTTTCTTTTTGTGTGGTACATTTACATGATCAGTACAGGTATATCAGTACAGGTACACAAGGACAGTCTAGTTCCAGCACGGCCGGATGAGATCCGGGTTGTCTGGTGGGGGCCCAGTGCCCCATGCTAGTGGATCTGTAGACGAGGTGAGCTCACTTTGCTTGAGTTGCCGGATCTCAGGGCTCTTGCCGTTATTTCTAGTCTCGGGCAGGCCCAAAGACAGCTGATGTGTCTGTGACATCCCTGTCCTTTTCGTTTGCACAGTGTCGCTGCTGCTCCCTGGGAAGCGGTCTGAGCGAGTGAGCATTTCGTCTAAGCGAGGTGGGGCTGCCTCGTCTTGTCTAGCAGTTCACAGGAGACTGCTGACTCGCTTTCCTTGAGGGCACCGTTGTGAGTACTCTCTAGTTTGGGATCCTGGCTGGTCCAGGTCCCGTTCGGAGGAGCCGTTGCGGGTGACCCTTTGCTCTTGGGCATTGCCATGGTGGCGAGTGGGTTTGTTGGCTGCGCCTTTTCCACCCGGGTGGTGGGCGACGGTAGCCGACTGCGAGCATAGGCGCAGTTTACTGTTTCTGGCCCGTGGCGGTTCATGCCATCGGGTGCCTGCAATGTTAAACCGATCTGAGGCAGGGTATCGCTACCGGTACCTCTGTTCTCCGGGGATCGTTTACTCTGCGGCTTGTCTACTTCTGTCAGCTGTGCGAACACTTTATGATACATCGTTCTGGTCCCGGGGATGCCGGCTACAGCATTGGGCAGTTACATTGGCTGATTGTAATTTGCACCCGACATCGCTCAACAACTTTTTGCTCGTTACATTGGTGACCAATTTCAAGCAGTTCATTTAAAAATGGCGAGTTGCTGGCCTCCTTTAAAGTGGCCTTACTACTTTTACCCCAATCATCTTCCTTGCGTGGAACCACGTGTCGTTGCTCCATTAGTGCTGCACCTCGTGGTTTGGACGCCATCTTTTTCCTGTCCATAATGTCGACAGCTGCGATCTTCTTTCCCAGGGATTCTGCCACTGAAGCTGGGAAGGTACCCTCGGATCCAATCTTCCTCCCCAGGAGTCCTGCCACTGAAACGCTGTCGTGATGAGTGGTCTGTACCTCGGGGGCTGAGCGGATCTGCTCTCCGGTGCCTGGTCCAACCGAGGGGGGGGGGGGGCTTGCTCTGCCTCTGAGAACGGGGGACCTCGATCGCTGGAGGGATGAAGTCTTCCCAGTTCCAATGAATCTTCCCCATCCATCTTCTTCCAAGTAGCATTGATCCATCACCTGAAACAACCCACAATGGTAAACTGTGCACCGCGCCATCATGGGATACACTTACATCCGCACTACCAACAACTGATATCAGTTCCTTGGTGTAGGTGTGCAGCTTTGCCTGAACCGGGGCCAGCTTGATCATTCCATAGCCTCTCAAAGACTTCCTGGCTCATTACTGACTGACTCGCCCCTGTGTCCACTTCCATGAAGTCTGGAATACCATTTATCTCGACTTCCATTATCACTGGAGGACAATCTTTGGTGCAGGCATATAGTCTTTTTTTTTTCAAAACTTTATTCATATAAAATTTTCACAATACATTGGAAAATAGTTCAGTACCTTGCAGTGAGCAATTCCATACAATTTGTTTGGATGCTGACAGCAGTTCCATACAATGCTCTAGCGTGCATTTCATTTCAAGATACAGTTTAGTACAATCCGTAAATCACGTTACATGTAGTACTGTGCAAATGAGGGTATTACATGGAGCAGATAAGGACAGGTTTACATTTCATTCCAGGATACATTTCAATACCGATCACGAATAACGTTACATGTAGCACTATACAGATGAAAGCAGTACACGGAACGGATGGGGATACATTTATATTTCTTTACAAGTTACTAAACAGTGCAGAGACTGTCATTATACATGGTACAACACAGCTGTTTTTCAGTACATGGTGCTCTATGTATACAAGCAGATTAACAAGTACAGCCCGAGGGGGGTCTGATTCCATCCCCTGGGTTTACTGTGGCGGAAGGACCTTAAACTGTGACTCTTCCCCATCGTGCCTTTGCGGCGACTGCATCAACCTTTAGTGCATCCCTCAGCACGTACTCCTGGACCTTGGATTGTGCCAGTCTGCAACACCCGGCCGTGGACATCTCCTTGCTCTGGCAGGTATATACTCCATACACTTTGTCCTGGGACTGAGCTGCCTCTCTAGCCACATCCTCGTAATCCGCGCTGGATTCACAGCCATCTGCTGACTCCTCTTCCACGTGGTGAGTCACAGCTCTTTTGCATATTCGCTGGAGGTGGCCCTTTGTGCTGCAGCCTTTGCACACATCGACTCTGAACCGACACTGATGAGCCCTGTGATTACCTCCGCAACGCCAGCATGGTGCTACTCGACTTACGTTTGCACCCCTCGGCGGACTCTGAGTTAAAGGACTCGGGGGCCTGTACGCCAGGCCCTGGGCAGATTCACGTTCAACAGTTCTGCCTGCGAAAGGCGCCATTCTATTTACAGTACTTGCCGAGTTTGAGTCCTGAGAGTGAGTCATCATCTACTTGGAGCTGCAGCTTGAGGTCACGAACGCCTGGCTGATGCTGATGGCCTTCTGCAGAGTGACGGTGGTTTCGGCAGACAGTAGCCTGTGAAGAAGGACCTTATGACCGATGCCAATTACGAAGACGTCCTGCAACGCATCGGTGAGGGATGCGCCGAATTCACACGGTCCTGCCAGCCTCCTGAGGTCGGCAGCATACTTCGCGATTTCCTGGCTCTCGGGCCAGCGGTGTGTATAAAATCGATGTCTGGCCGTGAGGATGCTCTCCTTCGGTTTGAGTTGGTCTCGAGTTATCACTTTCAGCTCCTCGTATGACTTGGTCGTTGATTTCTCTGGTGCAAGCAAGTCCCTGACGAGGCCGTAGACCCCGGGCCCACAACTGGTCAACAGGATAGCTCTGCGTTTATCTGCCAGTGTGGCCGGATCATTGCCTACCAGGTCGTTTGCTACAAAATATTGGTCAAGCCGCTCCGTAAAGGCTTTCCAATCTTCACCCTCTGAGAACTTTTCTAATGCACCAACGTTAGTCATTTTTGTGAAAGTTCGTAATCACGTCGCCAGTTGTTATGTCTCTAATACTCTTATGAATGACTCCACGAGGTCTAGTATTGTACTTGAGCTGTTGTGATCTTAGTCCCATTTATTGTAACTCCAGAGTGAGGCACAAGCATGGGCGGCAGCCTTTTATACTGGGCCCTGCACACCTATCAGGTGACCCTCAGGTCTCCCACCGCAGTGCCCTCTGGTGGCACACCTTATGTGACTATGCAGTTAGTATACATGGTCTACATACATGACATTAACTTTCAGTGATTTGTGTACAAGGACACCCAGGTCCCTCTCAACACCAGTATTTCCCAATCTCTCACCATTTAAAAAATACTCTGCTTCTCTATTTTTCCTACCAAACTTCACATTTCTCCACATTATATTCCATTTGCCATGTTCTTGCCCATTGTTAGATATCATCATCATCATAGGCAGTTCCTCGGAATCGAGGAAGACTTGCTTCCACTTAAAAATTAGTTCTTAAGTGGCTGAACAATCCAATACGAGAACCACAGTCCCTGTCACAGGTGGGACAGATAGTCGTTGAGGGAAGGGATGGGTGGGACTGGTTTGCTCTTTCCACTGCCTGCGCTTGATTTTTGCATGCTCTCAGCGATCAAGGGATACACAGCTAAGGCAGGTAAGTGGAGGTGAGATACAGATCAGCCATGATCTAATTGAATAGCAGAGCAGGCCAGAGAGACTGAATGGCTTCTTCCTGTTCCTATATCCCGAACACTTCCTGCATCCCACCAGGAATAGGCTATGGGAAGCTCGCTGCTTGTGTTTAATCAATTAAGTTAAACATGCTTTGAACCAGGAATGTTGGAATGTGGCTAAATATCTATTATGTCAAACCTGCCCAACCCCAGATGATGTATGCATGCGGTCCTCCTTAGTGTCAATGCAAAGATTATTGGTATTGTCCAGCCAACAGAAAAAAAGACAACTCGCCTTTATATAGGATCTTTCACGATTTCAGAACGTCCCAAAGTGCTTTACAGTGTAGTACACTGTTGTAGGAAACTTGGCAGCCAATTTGCGCACAGCAAGGTCCCACTAATAGCAATGCGATAATGGCCAGATAATCTGTTTCAAGAATAAATATTGGCCAGGACACCGGGGATAACTCCCCTGCTCTTCTTCAAAATAGTGCCATGGGATTATTTACGTCCACCTGAGAGAGCAAACAGGGCCTCGGTACTGTACTGCCTGCCAAAATTTTGTGCTCAAGTCTCTGGAGTGGAACTTGAACCCATGACTTCCTGACTCAAGAGGCAAAAGTGCTACCCACTGAGCCATGTAAACCAATCACCTTAATGTTACACAAGAACATAAGAATTAGGAACAGGAGTAAGCCATACTGCCCCTCGAGCCTGCTCCGCCATTCAATAAGATCATGGCTGATCTGATCATGGACTCAGCTCCACCTCCCTGCCCACTCCCCATAACCCCTTATCCCCTTATCGTTTAAGAAACTGTCTATTTCTGTCTTAAGTTTATTCACTGTCCCAGCTTCCACAGCTCCCTGAGGCAGCGAATTCCACAGATTTGCAACCATCTAAGAGAAGAAATTTCTCCTCATCTCAGTTTTAAGTGGGCGGCCCCTTATACTAAGATCATGCCCTCTCATTCTAGTCTTACCTGTAAAGTCCTGTCCCTGTAGTACAGATTCATACAAGGCACATACGGAAGTCAAGGTCACTCAGGACCTGCACCTTTATTACACAGCTCTCGAATGCCACACTTGCCTGAGACCTGTCCTTATATACCTGTCTGTAACAGGTATCCAGTGTCTCCTGCAAGTGCACTCCTGGTGGTAAGGTAAGCTTGTGGTTACAGGTCATCTCTAGTTACAGTCATGTATAGCATGGTAAGATACAGTTATGTACAGTAGTGTGAGATACATGACATCACCCTCCCCCAAGGTCTTATTGTATTTATAGGTTCAGTCTGTCAGGTGGTCTACGCTCTCGCGTGGAGTGTCTTAGTTATGGTTCAGTTGTTTGCCTTGGTGTCTGTTTTTCTTTCAGTGTGATTGCTGGTATCTCGTCTGGGCTGTCTGTTTCGTTCAGTATGATTGTTGGTGACTCGCCTGGGCTGTATGTTTGGATTGCCCTTTCCTCAGGTTGTTCCCTTTGTCTGTCTACCAGGTGTGGTGTGAGTTCCACATTGTAGTCTGCCTCTGGTTCAGCAGTGTTGTTGGTAAATCTACTTTTGACTTGGTCTACATGCCTCCGGCAGGTTTGGCCATTGTCCATTTGTACCACCAGTAGCCTGTTTCCTTCCTTGCCTGTTACATAGAAACATAGAAAATAGGTGCAGGAGCAGGCCATTCAGCCCTTCTAGCCTGCACCGCCATTCAATGAGTTCATGGCTGAACATGAAACTTCAGTACCCCCTTCCTGCTTTCTCGCCATACCCCTTGATCCCCCGAGTAGTAAGGACTTCATCTAACTCCCTTTTGAATATATTTAGTGAATTGACCCCAACCACTTTCTGTGGCAGAGAATTCCACAGGTTCACCACTCTCTGGGTGAAGAAGTCTCTCCTCATCTCGGTCCTAAATGGCTTACCCCTTATCCTTAGACTGTGACCCCTGGTTCTGGACTTTCCCAACATTGGGAACATTCTTCCTGCATCTAACCTGTCGAAACCCGTCAGAATTTTAAACGTTTCTATGAGGTCCCCTCTCATTCTTCTGAACTCCAGTGAATACAAGCCCAGTTGATCCAGTCTTTCTTGATAGGTCAGTCCCACCATCCCGGGAATCAGTCTGGTGAATCTTCGCTGCGCTCCCTCAAAAGCAAGAATGTCCTTCCTCAAGTTAGGAGACCAAAACTGCATACAATACTCCAGGTGTGGCCTCACCAAGGCCCTGTACAACTGTAGCAACACCTCCCTGCCCCTGTACTCAAATCCCCTCGCTATGAAGGCCAACATGCCATTTGCTTTCTTAACCGCTTGCTGTACCTGCATGCCAACCTTCAATGACTGATGTACCATGACACCCAGGTCTCATTGCACCTTCCCTTTTCCTAATCTGTCACCATTCAGATAATAGTCTGTCTCTCTGTTTTTACCACCAAAGTGGATAACCTCACATTTATCCACATTATACTTCATCTGCCATGCATTTGCCCACTCACCTAACCTATCCAAGTCGCTCTGCAGCCTCATAGCATCCTCCTCGCAGCTCACACTGCCACCCAACTTAGTGTCATCCGCAAATTTGGAGATACTACATTTAATCCCCTCGTCTAAATCATTAACGTACAATGTAAACAGCTGGGGCCCCAGCACAGAACCTTGCGGTACCCCACTAGTCACTGCCTGCCATTCTGAAAAGTACCCATTTACTCCTACTCTTTGCTTCCTGTCTGACAACCAGTTCTCAATCCACGTCAGCACACTACCCCCAATCCCATGTGCTTTAACTTTGCACATTAATCTCTTGTGTGGGACCTTGTCGAAAACCTTCTGAAAGTCCAAATATACCACATCAACTGGTTCTCCTTTGTCCACTTTACTGGAAACATCCTCAAAAAATTCCAGAAGATTTGTCAAGCATGATTTCCCTTTCACAAATCCATGCTGACTTGGACCTATCATGTCACCATTTTCCAAATGCGCTGCTATGACATCCTTAATAATTGATTCCATCATTTTACCCACTACTGAGGTCAGGCTGACCGGTCTATAATTCCCTGTTTTCTCTCTCCCTCCTTTTTTAAAAAGTGGGGTTACATTGGCTACCCTCCACTCGATAGGAACTGATCCAGAGTCAATGGAATGTTGGAAAATGACTGTCAATGCATCCGCTATTTCCAAGGCCACCTCCTTAAGTACTCTGGGATGCAGTCCATCAGGCCCTGGGGATTTATCGGCCTTCAATCCCATCAATTTCCCCAACACAATTTCCCAACTAATAAAGATTTCCCTCAGTTCCTCCTCCCTACTAGACCCTCTGACCCCTTTTATATCCGGAAGGTTGTTTGTGTCCTCCTTAGTGAATACCGAACCAAAGTACTTGTTCAATTGGTCTGCCATTTCTTTGTTCCCCGTTATGACTTCCCCTGATTCTGACTGCAGGGGACCTACGTTTGTCTTTACTAACCTTTTTCTCTTTATATACCTATAGAAACTTTTGCAATCCGCCTTAATGTTCCCTGCAAGCTTCTTCTCATACTCCATTTTCCCTGCCCTAATCAAACCCTTTGTCTTCCTCTGCTGAGTTCTAAATTTCTCCCAGTCCCCAGGTTCGCTGCTATTTCTGGCCAATTTGTATGCCACTTCCTTGGCTTTAATACTATCCCTGATTTCCCTAGATAGCCACGGTTGAGCTACCTTCCCTTTTTTTATTTTTACGCCAGACAGGAATGTACAATTGTTGTAATTCATCCATGCGGTCTCTAAATGTCTGCCATTGCCCATCCACAGTCAACCCCTTAAGTATCATTCGCCAATCTAACCTAGCCAATTCACGCCTCATACCTTCAAAGTTACCCTTCTTTAAGTTCTGGACCATGGTCTCTGAATTAACTATCATTCTCCATCCTAATGCAGAATTCCACCATATTATGGTCACTCTTCCCCAAGGGGCCTCGCACAATGAGATTGCTAATTAGTCCTCTCTCATTACACAACACCCAGTCTAAGATGGCCTCCCCCCTAGTTGGTTCCTCAACATATTGGTCTAGAAAACCATCCCTAATGCACTCCAGGAAATCCTCCTCCACCATATTGCTTCCAGTTTGGCTAGCCCAATTTATGTGCATATTAAAGTCACCCATTATAACTGCTGCACCTTTATTGTATGCACCCCTAATTTCCTGTTTGATACCCTCCCCAACATCACTACTACTGTTTGGAGGTCTGTACACAACTCCCACTAACGTTTATTGCCCTTTGGTGTTCTGCAGCTCTACCCATATAGATTCCACATCATCCAAGCTAATATCTTTCCTAACTATTGCATTAATCTCCTCTTTAACCAGATTTGCTACCCCACCTCCTTTTCCTTTTATTCTATCCTTCCTGAATGTTGAATACCCCTGGATGTTGAGTTCCCAGCCCTGATCATCCTGGAGCCATGTCTCCGTAATCCCAATCACATCATATTTGTTAACATCTATTTGCACAGTTAATTCATCCACCTTATTGCGGATACTCCTTGCATTAAGACACAAAGCCTTCAGGCTTGTTTTTTTAACACCCTTTGTCCTTTTAGAATTTTGCCGCACAGTGGCCCTTCCTGTTCCCCGCCCCGGGCCTCTCCGCCCCCCCCACCCCCCCCCCATCTCCCCTCCGTCTCCTGCCTCTGCCTCCCTTTTGTCTCCCTCTGTCTCCCTGCATTGGTTCCCATCCCCCTGCCATATTAGTTTAACTCCTCCCCAACAGCACTAGCAAACACTCCCCCTAGGACATTGGTTCCGGTCCTGCCCAGGTGCAAACCGTCCGGTTTGTACTGGTCCCACCTCCCCCAGAACCGGTTCCAATGCCCCAGGAATTTGAATCCCTCCCTGCTGCACCACTACTCAAGCCACGTATTCATCTGCGCTATCCTGCGAGCCATTTGGGACCCCTGCCATAGTCTAGCACAAACACTTTGTTCCCTATCTCATTCCAGCTCCCCCTCGAATTTCGGTCATGGTACTCAGTTAGCTTCCGGCGCTTTGCCTCAACGATTTCATGCATGTCTGGGAGGATTAATGAGAGCCTTGTCTTTAAGGTCCATTTCATCAATTGTTGCACGGGGGGAACTCCAGTCAATGAATGCGGACGAGATCTGTATGCCAGCAGCAGTCACGACAGGCGGCTCTGCAGCGTGGGACCTTGGATTTTGACCATGCCTTGTTTAATGATCTGCACTGCTCACTCTGCCTGGCCGTTGGAGGCCGGCTTGAATGGTGCCATCTTAACGTGACTTATGCCGTGGTCACTCATAAAATCTTGGAATTCTGCGCTGGTGAAGCACGGACCATTATCACTGACCAATATGTCAGGAATGCCGTGCGTTGCGAACATGGTTCCAAGGCTTTCCACAGTGGTGGAGGTGGTGCTCAAGTTTAAAATGGTGCATTCGATCCACTTTGAAAATGCATCTACAACTACAAGGAACATTTTGCCCATGAATGGGCCCGCATAGTCTACGTGCACCCGCGACCACGGTTTGGTGGACCAGGGCCAGGGGCTCAGGGGGGCCTCCCTGAGGACATTACTGAGTTGGGCACCCATGGTGCACCGTCGGATGCAGAGCTCCAAGTCCGTGTCAATACCAGGCCACCAGACGTGGGATCTGGCTATGACCCGGGTGCTCGCGGCGGAACTTCTGGACAAATGCCTCTCTGCCTCGCAGAGGCATAACTACTCGGCTGCCCCACATCAGGCAGTCTGTTTGTAGTGACAGCTCATGCATGCGTCTATGGAAAGGTTTGATCTCCTCGGGGCAGGCATCGCGAGCCTCTGCCCAGTCACCAGTTAAGACACATCTTTTTACTAGGGATAACGTGGGGTCGCTGGTCGTCCAGGCTCTGATTTAGCGAGCCGTCATGGGCGAACCTGTGGACTCAAAGGCATTGATTCCCATGACTATCTCACAGTCCTGTTCGTCAAACCCTTCCGTGGTCGCCAGGGGTAGCCTGCTAAGCGCGTCGGCACAGTTGTCTGTGCCTGGTCTGTGCCTTATGGTGTAGTCGTAAGACGCCAGCATGAGTGCCCACCGTTGAATGCGCGCCGAGGCGTTGGCGTTTATTGCCTTGCTCTCGGATAGTAGGGACGTGAGGTGCTTGTGGTCGGTTTCTAACACGAACTTGGCCCCGAAAAGGTATTGGTGCATCTTGTTGACACCGTACACACACGCGAGCGCCTCCTTTTCCACCATACCGTACCCACGTTCCGCCCGCGAAAGTGACCTGGAGGCATAGGCTATTGGTTATAATTTACCCGCACTATTGACATGTTGTAAAACGCACCCGACCCCATACGTACCACATGTAAGAACTAGCTTTTTACCTGGATCAAAGAAAGTCAAAACATTGTTGGAACACAGAAGGTTGCGTGCCTTATTGAAGGCGCGTTCCTGGGCGTTCCCCCAAAACCAATCGCACCCCTTTCTGAGTAGCACATGGAGAGGCTCCAGCAGCGTGCTTAAGTTCTGCATAAAGTTCCCAAAGTAATTGAGTAGCCCGAGAAAGGTGCGCAGTTCTGAGACATTCCGAGGCCTGGGTGCCAGGCGAATTGCTTCTGTTTTGGACTCTGTTGGGTGGATTCCATCAACGGCAATCTTTCTGCCCAAAAATTCAACCTCGGGCGCGAGAAACCGGCACTTGGATTTCTTAACTCTTAGGTCTACCCGATCCAACCGCTTTAGTACTTCCTCCAAATTGCGGAGATGGGAGTCGGTGTCCCTGCCCGTGATGAGTGTGTCGTCTTGAAATACAACCGTCCCCAGGATGGACTTGAGCAGACTCTCCATGTTGCGCTGAAATATAGCAGCTGCCGACCTGATGCCGAATGGGCATCGATTGTACATGAAAAGGCCTCGATGTGTGTTGATGGTGGTGAGTAGCTTAGACTCATCGGTCAATTCTTGAGTCATATACGCAGATGTGAGATCTAGTTTTGAGAACAGTTTTTCTCCAGCCAATGTGGCAAATAAGTCCTCCGCTCTGGGCAGCGGGTATTGGTCCTGTAGGGAGACTCTGTTTATGGTAGATTTGTAGTCCCCACAGATTCGTATGGATCCATCAGGCTTCATGACTGGGACGATGGGACTTGCCCAGTCGTTAAATTCCACGGGTGAGATAATGCCTTCCCGCAGAAGCCTGTCCAGTTCATGTTCAGTCTTTTCCCTCATCACATAGGGCACAGCTCTAGCCTTGTGATGGACTGGTCTAGCAACCTGTGTGATGTAGATTTTGACTTTAGCCCCTTTGAAGGTGCCCACACCTGGTTAAAAAAGATGTTCAAATCGACTTAGAACTGTTGAGCAGGAGGTCTGTTCCTCTGGCAACATGGCATGAATATCATCCCATTTCCAGTTTAGTTTTGCCAGCCAGCTTCTCCCCAACAATGCTGGGAGATCTCCAGGGTCAATCCACAGGGGAAGTTGGTTCACTGTCCCTTTGTGTGTGACCGAGAGCATGGTGCTGCCAAGGACTGGGACGATTTCTTTGGTATAGGTCCTTAGTTTGGTGTCAACCCTTGTGAGTTTTGGTCTGTCTCTTTTGTGCGGCCACAGCTGTTCAAATTGTTGAGCGCTCATGAGAGATTGACTCGTTCCCGTATCCAGCTCCATGTTGACGGGTATCCCGTTGAGTAGGACCCTTATCATTATTGGAGGCATCTTGTTGTAAGAGCAATGGCTATTGATCGTGTTGACCCGCTGTAC
Source organism: Pristiophorus japonicus (assembly GCF_044704955.1). NCBI lineage: Eukaryota > Metazoa > Chordata > Chondrichthyes > Pristiophoridae > Pristiophorus > Pristiophorus japonicus. Next base: position 12,750,616 of record NC_091983.1, read on the forward strand.
CTCGGTGTCCCGGGTACTGTCCCCACCTTCTTCTGGTCCGCTTTCCGACCCTTCCGATTCGTATACCAGCCGAGCTGCCATTTTTCTGCACATGCGGGCCAGATGCCCTGTATAGTCACAGTTTCTGCAAACAGCATGCTGAAATCGACACCCCCTTGATGAGTGCCTTCCCCCACATCTCCAGCACAGACCGCTTCCATTGTTTCCGAAGAATGAGCTGCGTCTGGCTGATTTCGCTTGAGCTTCTCTCAGTTTGTAGTTGATTGCTCGCATTGTGGGTTGATGAGGTGTGAATGGCCGTTCATGTGGCCCTTGATGGCTTCTGGCACCACTGCCTGCTGTTGAGGGCCTGCTCTGCTGCCTTTGTCTGTGTGTGGGGGTAGCGGCTTGTTTCACGCTGTGAACCCCTTGTTCCGATGTTTCATTAGTTGTCGTACCCGCAGTGTAGATCAACCTCGTTTCTTCTTCTCCTGCCAAGAATGTCTGTGCAACCAGTGCTGCTGCCTCTAGGGTCAAGTTCTTGGTCTCTATGAGTTTTTTGAATATGCCTGCATGGCCTATTCCTTCAATAAAAAATCCCTCAGTACTTCTCTCCTTAGTTCATTGGAGAACTCACATAAGCTAGCCAACCTCCGAAGTTCCGCTACGAAGTCGGGTATGCTCTGGCCCACACAGTGTCTGTGGTTGTAGAACCTGTGTCTGGCCATGTGTAGGCTGCTCGCTGGCTTCAGGTGGTCTCTTACCAGTGTGCTCAACTCTTCAAACGACTTGCTTGCTGGTTTCTCGGGTGCCAGCAAGTCCTTCATTAAGGCGTATGTTTTCGAGCCACAGCGGGTCAAGAGATGGGCTCTTCTCTTGTCTGCCTTATCGTTGCCTAACCAGTCTTTGGTTACGAAGCTTTGCTGGAGCCTTTCTATAAAGTCCTCCCAATTATCTCCAGCATTGTATTTTTCATCTGAGCCGTTGGTCGCCATTCTGTGGATTCTGTGATCCCGTAACTCGTCGCCACTGTAAAGTCCTGTCCCTGCAGTACAGACTCACACGAAGCACATGCTGAAGTCAAGGTCACTCAGGACCTGCACTTTTATTACACAGCTCTCGAATGTCACACTTGCCTGAGACCTGTCCTTATATACCTGTCTGTGACAGGTATCCAGTGTCTCCTGCAAGTGCACCCCTGGTGGTAAGGTAAGCTTGTGGTTACAGGTCATATCTAGTTACAGTCATGTATAGCATGGTAAGATACAGTTATGTACAGTAGTGTGAGATATATGACATTCCCCATCAGTGGAAACATCTTCTCTGCATCCACCTTGTCAAGCCCCCTCATAATCTTATACGTTTCGATATTGTTGGAACACTTCTGAATTCCAATGAGTAGAAGCCCAATCTACTCAACCTTTCCTCGTAAGTCAGCCCCCTCATCTCCAGAATCAACCTAGTGAACTTTCTCTGAACTGCCTCCAAAGTAAGTATATCCTTTTGTAAATTTGAAACCAAAACTGCAGGCAGTATTCCAGGTGTGGCCTCTATCGAAGCAAAGTTAAGAAGTTATTTTAAAAGGGAATTAGATGGTTGGAAAAGTACAGGTATTAATGCAAGCTGAGAGTGGGATTAGACCAGGTTGTTGTGGAGAATAACACTGGCAGAGACTTGGGAGGAATAGCCTGTTCCTATGTTGTAACATTCTGGGACTCTGATTATCTGGTAGACTAGGGTGTGGTTTTGAGCATTACAAAGCAGCATATTTTGTGCTTGAGCAATCCTAATTAGGTTCCATTGAATGTTTGCTTGCTTAATTTGTACAAAGACTGTCTTTGCTGAGGAATAAGATTGCTCATTTTCTTCTGAAAGACACTCGATCCCGGGGTTTGGTTAGCAGAGTTCCAAGGGACTGGTTTCCTTTGGTTTCCCCTCTCGAGAACTATAACTACTGCATCAGATTGCTTCATCACCTGTACTCTTTGCTTTTGAGTATAAAATTCATCGTGAATAAACCTGTTTGCCAAGTGCCCGTTGTGACTGATTATTATCCATTTTGTGAAGTGAGGCCGGATGTAATTGTACCTAGTGCAATCTGAATCCTGCAGCAAACTAAATTCTATATACTAGACATGCAAGATCAAGTTTCTCTTCACTGTCTGCATGGGCTGTATAAAAGTTGTCCTCTGAGAAAATAGTATTGGGAGCATCGCTGATTTAGAACAGATGCCTCTGAGAAGATTGATTTCCTCTTTCATACCAAGTACTTCTTTCCACCCCATCCCCTCAACCGCTTCTAATTCCCTGTAATGCCCAAGCCTGTCCAAACCTTGAATGCTGCTCCCATATTTGGAGAGGCTCACTCCTGGACAGGACACGAGGAAAGTTTGTTAGCTGAGAGAGGATCGCTCTCTCACCTCTAGTCTCCAATCTCTCTCTCTCTCACACCTTTCTCCCTCATGTACTAATCTAGCTTCCCCTTGAATGCTCTATATCATTTGCCTCAGCCACTCCCAGCACATTCCACATTCGTCCCACATTCTAACCACCCTTTGGGTAAAGATGTTGTTCCTGAATTCCCTATTGTTTTTATGTACAGTAGACACCTCAAGTCGCTGGAGAAATACCACCAACGACGCCTCCGCAAGATCCTACAAATCCCCTGGGAGGACAGACGCACCAGCATTAGCGTCCTCGACCAGGCCAACATCCCCAGCATTGAAGCACTGACTACACGTGATCAGCTCAGCTGGGCAGGGCCACATTGTGTCCGCATGCCTGACACAAGACTCCCAAAGCAAGCGCTCTACTCGGAACTCCTGCACGGCAAACGAGCCAAAGGTGGGCAGAGGAAACGTTACAGGGACACCCTCAAAGCCTCCCTGATAAAGTACAACATTCCCACTGACACCTGGCCAAAGACTGCCCTAAGTGGAGGAAGAGCAGCCGGGAGGGCGCTGAGCACCTGGAGTCTCGTCGCCGAGAGCATGCAGAAACCAAATGCAGGCAGCGGAAGGAGCATGTGGCAAACCAGTCCCACCCACCCCTTTCCTTCAACGACTATCTGTCCCACCTGTGACAGCGACTGTGGTTCTCATATTGGACTGTACAGCCACCTAAGGACTCATATTAAGAGTGGAAGCAAGTCTTCCTCGATTCCGAGGGACTGCCTATGATGATGGATGTATATGGGACATTGGTTGTACCTTTCTGACACACCACGATGCTTGCTGTGGCAAATTCAGACGAGTTTTCTAGCAAATTTTGGCGAAGATTTGCCCCGGAGGATCGGGGAGTGTAACGGTCTAACATAATGGAGTAAATGCGCCCACTGGAAAATCCAGCCCATTGTTCGAGGTACTGTCATTTTCCAACATTATGATGGGAATTGACAAAATTGATCCAGGTAAATTATTTACTATTGTGAAGAAAGAACTTGTATTTCTATATCACCTTTCACGACCCCATGATGTCCCAAAGCACTGTACAGCCAGCAAAGTACTTTTGATGTGTAGTCACTGTTGTAACACAGGAAACGCGGCAGTCAATTTTGCAAACTACAATGTGATAATGACTAGATAGTCTGTGTTTAGGTGTTGGTTGAGGAATAAATATTGGCCAGGACAGCGGGGAGAACGCCCCCTGCTCTTCTTCGAAATAGTGCCGTGGGATCTTTTACATTCACCTGAGAGGGCAGACGGGGCCTCGGTTTAACATCTCATCAGAGAGATGGCATCTATTACTGAATGTGTCGGTGAGGGTCTCGGTGGAGGAGTATAGAATTCCCAAGAAATTGTGGCAGGGCATAATTAATTGCATAAGTCATTCATGCCATAATCTCTGCTCCATGATAATGACATAAATGCAACATTAACATGGCGCATTTTCAGGGAAATCCAGGCCAACGAATATAATTCTATAAATAATTAAGTTCCTAGTACTGACTGCTTACTGCTTATAAAGATACTCAGATAACAATTTTCTGCACTGGCCCAAACTTTAACAACAAAATATTTTGACACTTTTAAGTTGCTTTTTTCGCCCAACTTAAATTCCTGACGGCAGAAATATTGTTGCTTGGCTCTGTACCCACAGAGAGGCAATAATACTATTATTAGGTACCCAGAAACTGCACAAAGTTCTCCAGATGGAGTCTGACCAGTATCTTATTCAGCAAAAATCTTGGAGTACTGTGCACAGTTCTGGTCTCCATATTATAAAAAGGATATAGAAGCACTGGGGCAGGTGCAACATGGGATGATACCAGAACTATCAAGACAGATTGAACAGGATGGGGCTCTTCTCTCTATCAAAGAGAAGGCTCTGGGGGTGACCTGAGAGGTCTTGAAGATTACAAAGGGGTTTGATAAGGTAGACGTAAAGAAGATGTTTCCAAAACTAGGGGCCTTAATATAAGATAGTCACTAATAAATCCAATAAGGAATTCAAGAGAAACTTCTTTACTCAGAGAGTGGTGAGAATGTGGAACTCACTGCCACAGGGAGTGGTTGAGGCGAATAGCACGGATACATTTAGGGAGAAAAAGAAAGAAAGACTTGGATTTATATAGCGCCTTTCATGACCACCAGACGGCTCAAAGTGCTTTACAGCCAATAAAGTACTTTTGGAATAGAAACATAGAAACATAGAAATTTACAGCTCAGAAGGAGGCCATTCCGACGCCGGCCGATAAAGAGCCACACGGCCCTCGGTCAGCAGCCCTGAAGGTTACATATAAACCTATGAACAATGACGGAAAGACAAAGAGCACCCAGCCCAAACCAGTCCGCCTCACACAACTGCGACACCCCTTATACTGAAACATTCTACACTCCACACTAACCGTAGCCATGTGCTCTTCTGGGAGAGGCAAAAAAACAGATAAAAACCCAGGCCAATTCAGGGAGAAAAAAATCTGGGAAAATTCCTCTCCGACCCATCCAGGCGATCGACACTAGTCCAGGAGATCACCCTGGCCGTATTCTATTCCCTGCAGTACTTAACATTATATCTGCGTATGTAGTCACTGTTGAAATGTAGGAAACACAGCAGATAACTTGCGCACAAGCAAGCTCCCACAAGCTAGATAAACGCATGTGGGAGAAAGGAATAGAAGGATACGCTGATGGGGTGAGATGAAGAGGGGTGGGAGGAGGCTCGTGTGGAGCATAAACACCGGCACGGAGCTGTTGGCCTGATTCTGTGCTGTACATTCTATGTAATAATCTAACCTCATGATGGGCCCAAGTTTCCACACGCGCCTAGAACGGCGCAGTCCCGACCTGGACGCCCGTTTTTCGCGCCAGAAAGTGCGCCTAAAAAAATCCTCCGTATTCTCCACCTACCTGCAGGTCCTCTGGCCCTCGGCGCAGCGCAGCAGGAGCTGTAGGGGGCGGAGCCAGGTCCCTGCGCTGAAAACACTGCCAGGACCTCTGCACATGCGCGCTACAGTCGGCACGCAAGTGCAGTAGCTCCAGGCGCCGAACTGTGTGTGAGGGGCCCGAAGCACGCAGCCCCTAGCCCTGGCCCAATGGCCTCACTGGGGCTGCGTGAATAAGGCTCCTCCCACGGCCAGCTCCTGCTTCCCTCCCCCCCCCCCGACCAGACCCGACACCCGCTCCCCCCCCCCCCCCCCGCCCCTGCCTCCGGACCCTCCCCCCCCCTCCCCCCCCACCGACTGGACCCGACCTGACCCGCGCTCCTGCTCCCGCTCCCCCGCCTCCCCAACTGGACCCGACCCGCGCTCCGACCCGCGCTCCTGCTCCCGCTCCCCCGCTCCCCCCCGACTGGACCCGACCCGCGCTCCGACCCGCGCTCCTGCTCCCGCTCCCCCGCTCCCCCCCGACTGGACCCGACCCGACCAGCGCTCCCGCCCCCCGACCCGACCCGCGCTCCTGCTCCCGCTCCCCCCCCCGATTGGATCCGACCTGACCTCCCCCTCCCCGACCTGACCTCCCCCTCACCGACCTGACCTCCCCATCCCTCTCTCTCCCCCCCTCCCCCCTCCCTCTCTCTGCCCCCCTCCCTCTCTCCCCCCCCTCCCCCCTCCCTCTCCCCCCCCTCCCCCCTCCCTCTCTCTCCCCCCCCCTCCCTCTCTCTCCCCCTCTCTCTCCCCCCCCGACCCGAACCGAACCTCCCCTCCCCTCCCCGACCCAACGCCACCTACCTGTAAATCTGGTGCTGGGGACGGGCCCTGCCTGAAGTCTCGGTCCGGCCCGTTCAGCCTTCGGTCCCGAAAGGCCTACCTGAAGCACTTTCACACAGGTAGGAAGATGGTTTATTTAATCTTTTCTTTGCTTATAAATGTTTATTCAGGTTGGATTTATTTGTATAATATTTGTATAAGTATAAATAAGGATTTATTATAGAATTTAATGACTTCCCTTCCCCCCCCCCACCTCGTTCTGGACGCCTAATTTGTAATCTGCGCCTGATTTTTTAATGTGTAGAACAGGTTTTTTCAGTTCTACAAAAATCTTCACTTGCTCCATTCTAAGTTAGTTTGGAGTACGTTTTCACTGTGGAAACTTTCAAATCAGGCGTCAGTGGCCGGACACGCCCCCTTTTGAAGAAAAAATTCTGTTCCAAAGTAGAACTGTTCTACCTGACTAGAACGGCAGAAAAAAAAATGTGGAGAATTGCGATTTCTAAGATAGTCCGTTCTCCACCAGTTGCTCCTAAAAATCAGGCGCAAATCATGTGGAAACTTGGGCCCTATATGTGTACTTTATCTTTCTTGCTTGCCTTTTTCCTGCAGCTAACCACTATACTAATAGTTTCATGAAGCCACGTACTGAAGCCCTTAGATCTGTTTACAGACTGGCATACGATACCGCTGTTGTCTTTAACACGTCATCCCTTTGTCTGGCTGCTTGATCCCATAATAATTATTCTGCACTTTTGTTCCCATATTTGATTTCATCTGCCCCCTACTGGCCAAGAGATCTAAATCCAGCTGAAACACATTATCCCAGAAATCTCAGCCTCCCCGGGTCAGTACGGAGTGTGTACGGACCTGGGAAGGCATAGGAAAAGCCGGTTTCCAGCTCACAATGTGCATGCGCTGAAAACCGGCTTTTCCGATCTGTCAAGTTTCTGGCTTGACCGATCTCCTGCATATCGGGAGTGAGGATATTCCCACGGCAGAAATTGGGCTATTTGCCCAGTGAATGTCCTTAAAACTCTTGCACCTGGCGAAAGCAGGCACATAGCCTACTTTTACCAGCATAAGAGTTTAAAAACATATCAAAAACATATTAAAATAAAATTTAAAAATACATATTTATGTTAAAAACCCTGCCCACTCAGGTAATTTAATTTTAAACCATAATTAAAACTTTTTTAAAAAATCGGCAAATATATTTCTTTTCAAAAACATTTCTAGCAACTTTCATTTCTACAGTGTATTTATATGAGGTGTTTTTTTTAATGTTTTATGTAGCGTTTGGGGGTGTTTCTCATTCATAGTAATAGGAGTTTCGGGCTTACCAAACCCCTATTACTATGAATGAGAATATACTTTACCTGATTGGCTGCCCAGAGCCATGTGACTCCAGCTCCAGGCCTGCGCATGTCCCGACGTGCACGGGCTGCGACGCGCAGTCAGGGAGGCCTCCGGACCGGGATCTCGTGTGGGCACAGCAGCTTCAGGTAGGTGCGCCTCTTTTCTCCAGAATCCAGTCGAACGCCTGTGGGAAGGAGAAACTGGAATTTCTGGGCCATTGCGTTATTCCTCATTATTTGCCCTGCCTCCTATTTTAGTACCAACAAAGCTGGAGATTCTTCTCAGTGAAATTTAAAGTCCAAGTTACCAATTCATTACTCATTAAATGTAGTGAACGATTGCAAAAGCATTGGATAGGACTGACCACCGCTTGGTCAAGATGGTCGCAGAATGTCATCATCAACATAGGCAGTCCCTCGGAATCGAGGAAGGCTTTCTTCCACTCTTAACATGAGTTCTTAGGTGGCTGAACAGTCCAATATGGGAATTACAGTCTCTGTCACAGGTGGGACAGACAGTTATTGAGGGAAAGGGGAGGGTGGGACTGGTTTGCCGCACGCTCCTTCCGCTGCCTGCGCTTGATTTCTGCATGCTCTCGGCGATGAGACTCGAGGTGCTCAGCGCCCTCCCGGATGCACTTCCTCCACTTAGGGCGGTCTTTGGCCAGGGACTCCCAGGTGTCGGTGGGGATGTTGCACTTTATCAGGGAGGCTTTGAGGGTGTCCTTGTAATGTTTCCTCTGCCCACCTTTGGCTCATTTGCTGTGAAGGAGTTCCGAGTAGAGCGCTTGCTTTGGGAGTCTTGTGTCTGACATGTGGACAATGTGGCCCGCCCAGCGGAGCTGGTCGAGTGTGGTCAGTGCTTCAATGCTGAGCATGTTGGCCTGGTATGTAGCAGAAAGTAGCAGGATGCTGGAGGAGGGAGTAGCTAAGTACAGGAGCGTTGGCACAGTGAGCTCACAGTCAGGTAGCTTTAATTGGTGGCTTTAGTGAGACATTTTTATAGCATGTCTTCCAGTGGAGGTCAAAGCAGAGGGCCCCAAAGAAGGGAGCAGGGCAAAGCACAGAGGTAGAAAAGGACACACAGTGGGGTATTTTAATGGTTCACCCCCCATCTCTCCCGATGGGCCGGAAGGGTGCTTGTTAAGTATTGAATAACTCCACGAGGCTAAGTACGGTGAGCTAGTTCAGGCATGACCTTATTCCAGTTTATTTATTCTCGAAGTGAGGATTCAACATGGCTGCCAACGTTATATCCACAGCTTGCACGTGTCTGCCAGTGACCATTAGGACTCCGATAGTCGCGCCCCCCGGTGGCAGGTAAAACCCAGTTAACATACATAACATCATTCCCCCCCCAAAGCTCTTGGTACAGGTTGTATTTACAAGTTGAGACGGTCCGGGGCCTTCCACTCCCTGGTTGATCTTCTCAGTTCGAACCCAAGCTTGGGTGAGTTAGTAGGACCATTGCTGCATTGCGGAGCAGTCGGTCTGACAGGACTGTCAGGGATGGTAGGTTCGTCTTCGTGAATGACACAAAGGTCAACTGATGTTGGATGTGTGTTGGTTGGTCGATGATGATGTCATCTTCAGTTTGTTCTGGGTTGTCTGTGAATCACAGTTTGGTTTGGTCGATGTGCCTCTTGCGCTTTTGGCCATTTAACAGTTTGACTACAAACACCCTGTTCCCCTCCTTGGCCAAAACCGTGCCAGCAACCCACTTTGGACCTTGCCATAATTCAGGACAAAGACACGGTCATGAACAGCAATGTCACGTGATATGGCCGCGCGATCGTGGTACCATTGCTTCCGTTGCCTTCTGGTTTCGACACGATCATTGAGATCCAGGTGTACAAGGGAGAGCCTGGTTTTGAGGCCTCTCTTCATTAACAGCTCGGGAGGAGGGACCCCGGTGAGCGAGTGGGGTCTCGTCCGGTAACTGAGCAGAATGCGGGAGAAGTGGGTCTGTAGGGAGCCGTGAGTCACGTGTTTTAGGCTCTGATTAATGGTTTGGACAGCTCACTCCGCTTGACCGTTAGACACGGGTTTGAAAGGGGCAGACCTGACATGCTTGATGCCATTACGGGTCATAAACTCGTGGAACTCCAAACTGGTGAAACACGGTCCGTTGTCCCTGACAAGGATGTCGGGCAAGCCATGGGTCGCTTACATGGCCCGGAGGCTTTCAGTAGTGGCTGTGGACCTGCTGGATGACATGATTACTCATTCAATCCATTTGGAGTAAGCGTACACTACCACTAAAAACATTTTGCCGAGAAAGCGGCCGGCAAAGTCTATGTGGATCCTTGACCACGGTTTGGATGGCCATGACCACAAATTCAGCGCAGCCTCCACAGGTACATTACTCAGTTCCATGCCAGTGTTGCACTGATCCACGCATGACTCCAAGTCTGAGTCAATGCCGGGCCACCAAATGTGAGACCGGCAATGGCCTTCATCAGGACAATGCCTGGGTGGGTACTGTGTAAATCTCGCACAAAAGTTTCCCTGCCTTTTTTTGACATAACAACACGATTACCCCACAACAGACAATCAGACTGAATAGACAATTCATCTTTGCGGCGGCTATAAGGCTTAATTTCATCCTGCATTTCCCTGGGAATAGCAGACCAATTTCCATTTAGGACACACCTTTTTATGCTTGACAGTACAGGATCCTGGCTGGTCTAGTCCTAATTTGGCGAGCCGTGTCAGGTGACCCCTCGCTCTCGAAGGCATTCATGACCAACAGCAAGTCTGTGGGCTGCGGCATTTCCACCCCGGTTGTGGGCAATGGTAGCTGGCTAAGCGCATCAGGTTTACAGTGCCTGGTCTGTGGTAGATGATATAATCATAAGCAGTAATGTCAGTGCCCATCTTTGGATGCGGGATGAGGCATTGGTGTTTATACCTTTGCTCTCAGAAAACAATGAAATAAGCGGCTTGTGGTCTGTTTCAAGCTCAAACCGAAGCCCAAACAGGTATTGGTGCATTTTCCTAACCCCATATACGGATGCTAAAGCCTCTTTCTCGACCACACTATAGGCTCTTTCAGCCTTCGACAGACTTCTGGACGCATATGCAACTGGTTGGAGTTTGCCTGATACATTGGCTTGCTGGAGCACACAACCGACTCCATATGATGAGGCGTCGCAGGTCAGCACTAACCGCTTACATGGATCATAGTGTACCAGTAATTTATTGGAACATAGCAGGTTCCTGGTCCTCTCAAAGTCACTGTCTTGAGATTTGCCCCAAACCCAGTCGTTATCCTTTCTCAGCAACATGTGCAAGGGCTCTAGCAATGTGCTCAAACTAGGCAGGAAGTTACCAAAATAGTTGAGAAGACCCAGGAACGAAAGCAGCTCCGTCACACTCTGGGGTCTGAGTGCATTCTTGATGGCCTCTGTCTTCAAGTCCGTAGGCCTGATGCCATCTGCTGCAATCTTTCTCCCCAGGAATTCGACTTCTGGTGCTATGCAAACGCACTTGGAGCGTTTTAGCCTGAGTCCCACTCTGTCCAGACGACGTAGAACCTCTTCCAGGTTGTGCAGGTGTTCGGTGGCGTCACGACCAGTGATCAGGATGTCATCTTGGAACACGACGGTTCTCGGGACGGACTTCAGCAAACTCCTCATGTTTCTCTGAAATATGGCTGCCGCCGAGCGAATCCCGAAAGGACATCTGTGGTATATAAACAGTCCTTTGTGCGTGTTGATGCACGTCAGTTTTATCATCGATTCGACCAGCTCCTGTGTCAAGTAAGTGGAGGTCAGGTCCAATTTGGTGAACGACTTTCCCCCCGCTAGCATTGCAAACAGGTCGTCAGCCTTGGGTAACGGGTACTGATCCCGTATCGAGACTCGGTTGATCGTTACCTTGTAGTCGCCACAGATCCTGATGTGCCATCACTTTTCAACAGCGGGACAATTGGACTGGCCCATTTGCTGAACCCGACTGGTGATATGATTCCTTCTCGTTGAAGTCTGTCCAGTTCAATCTCGATCTTCTCCCTCATCATGTACGGAACGGAACTGCCTGAGTCTTGTGATGGACAGGTCTTGCATCCGGGCCTACGTGGATCTGCACCATGGCTCCCGTGAAGTTGCTGATGCCTGGTTCGAACAACGAGGGAAACTTGCTCAGCACTTGAGCACACAAAGTGTCATCCACTGAAGATAAGGCTGTAATATCGTTCCAGTTCCATTTCATTTTCTCAAGCCAACTCCTGCCGAACGGTGTTGGGCCATTGCCTGGAACGATCCACAACGATAAATCATGCACAGCTCCATTGTACGATACCTTTACTGCCGCGCTGCCAATGGTACGAGCTCTTTGGTGTAGGTAGGCAGCTTCGCGTTGATTGGGCTCAGTTTGGGTCTTTTCGGCTTAGTGTTCCACAGCTTTTCGAAAGCCCTCTGGTTCATTATTGACTGGCTCGCATCCGTGTCCAATTCCATGGATACTGGAACCCCATTTAATTTAACTTCCAGCATTATCGGAGGACTTTCGGTAAAAGAATGTACCCCATACACTTCTTCGTCCTGTACCTCGGGTTGAGTTGCCTGTGCCACTTGATCCACGCTGGATCGATCATCCTCAGCCACGTGGTGTGTCGCAGCACGCTTGCTCGGTTGCGGACACATTCGCTGAAGGTGCCCCATTGTTGCACAGCCTTTGCACACGTATTGCTTGAATCGGCATTGATGGGCCCGATTATAGCCTTCACAACGACAACAAGGCGAGATTTGATTCACCCCCCGATGGCGGACTTTGAGCAGTTACAGGTCATACGAATGCGGACGAGTAGGCTCTGCAGCTCTGCCTGTTGACGATATATTTTATACACAGTACTTGCCGGTAAGTTTTGATGCTGGGAAGATATCTATTTCTAGTTTTCGTCCATGGAAATGCATGCCTGGGTGATCATGATGGCCCTGCTCAGGTCTAGAGATTCAGCAGCCAGCAACTTTCGAAGGATGACCTCGTGGCCAATGCCAAGCACGAAAAGGTTCCGCAGCATTTCCTCCAACGCAGCTCTGAAGTTTCACGGCCCAGCGAGACATCTCAGGCGACAAATTCCGCCACATCCTGGCCCTCGGAGTGATTGTGCGTATAGAAACGATACCTCGCCATGATGATGCTTTCCTTCGGTTTAAAGTGGTTCCGAACCAGCGTACACAATTCATCGTCAGTCTTATCCATTGGTCGAGTTGATGAGAGTAGATTCTTGCTCAGGCCATAAATGTTTGACCCACAAACGGTGAGGAGAACCGCCCTGCACTTAATTGCGTTATCGGTTCCTTCCAATCCGTTGGTTACAAAGTACTGGTCGAGGCGATCAGTGAAATCCTCCCAGTCTTCCCCTTCCATGAATCTCTCCAAAATTCCAACAGACATAGTTGCGTGAAAGTTCGTATTTTGCCAATTGTTAAGTATCGAATAACTCCACGAGGCTAAGTACGGTGAGCTAGTTCAGGTGTGACCTTACATGACTTATTTATTCTCAAAGTGAGGATTCAACATGGCTTCCAAAGTTATATACACAGCTTGCACGGGTCTGCCAGTGACCATTAGGACTCCGACAGTCGTGCCCTCCAGTGGTAGGTAAAACCCAGTTAACATACATAACAGGGGGTATATTTAATAGTGCCCCACCCCTCCTCCCAACGGGTGGGAAGGGTGCATAGGAGGGGATAAAATCGGGCGAATTGGTGATGTCATCAGCCCACAATAATATTTTAACCAAGACTCAAGGGGTGGGAGGGAGGGTGCCCGCCCAATGGCATACGCACCAGAGAAACCTGGCCATGGAAGTGGGGGGGCAGATAACCTTCTGGATAATTCCTCGGGGTTCAGGAGGTGCTCCTCCGGGATGAAGAAAGAATCCTTGGGCCTCCCCTGTCCTACCAGCATCTGTTTGGGACCACCCCCCCCCCTCCCCTCCCCAATACCTACCTCACACTGCGGCAGTTCCCTCAGGTCCCCGGTGGAGTTCGGATCTCTCCACAATTCCCGCTCCCGCCAGCCAAAAGGCGAGAGACAGTCTTCAAATGAGGCCCTGCCGTTAAAATCGTCCGGTCCTCGCTCCGTTCTCTTCTCCCAAGTGCACCACCCCGTTTCAACATCCCCCTGTCCTGGGCCCCAATCCCACCCCGAATTCGAATCGACACCCACAATTTCAATGCGACCAACCATCAGATGCTCCTGGGTAAGATGCAGCAAAGGAGACTAGGACTGTGTGGCATGTCATGTGGAGGGACATGGCAGTGGCACAGGATGCTGCCTTTCTCATGGCCACAATTGCAGACCAGTGCCGGACAAAGTTCAATGACCTAACGAGAGCGGGCAAGGTAACACCCATTGCTGTCCCTTTTCTTCCTTGGGCACCAGCACTGTTCACCGTCCAAAATTAATAGCTGCACAAGCCACCCACTATGGTCAAGGGGATCATTAACTGGGGATCTTATGTGTTGCTATCTGGCCTAACCTCAATTACAACAGAACTTTGCAACCTCTTCCTCCACTTTAACGTCCTAACAGGAGAACCATCGCATCAGCTGCCCGATGCCACCTGGGAGACAGCCCTTGGATGCTAACTCTCACCTAATTCGCTCAATCTTGTCACAGGAGAAACTTGTGCACAATTCCTATGGTAGGCAGGCGACCATAGGGGACATTCTGGATAACAGGCGACCATAGGGGACATTCTGGATAACAGAAAGCTGGCCATGGAGCTGCAGAGGAGGCACACTGCTCTATCCGGGACAGATGGTGAGATTGGTGGGACGGTGCGTGAGGCAGGTTACAGACACCATCCCTGCGAAGCAACACACAGCCAGAGGCTCCCCTGGTCCGCTCTGCCTTCTTAATCCCAAAGGGACGGGGGATTATACATAGTCGACGTATTTACTGAGGTGTACAAAAGCATGGGCCTTACGCTAAACATCCGTAAGACAAAACGTCCTCCACCAGCCTGTCCTCGCTGCACAGCACTCCCTCCCAGTCATCAAGATCCACGGCATGGCTCTAGTCAATGTGGACCATTTCGCATAGCTCAGGAGCCTATTATCAACAAGAGCAGACATTGTCGACGAGATTCAACACTGCCTCCAGTGCGCCAGTGCAGCCTTCGGCCGCCTGAGGAAAAGAGTGTTTGAAGACCAGACCCTCAAAACTGCCACCAAGCTCATGGTCTACAGGGCTATAGTAATACCCGCCCTCCTGTATGGCTCAGAGACATGGACCAGGTACATCCTCAAGTCGCTGGAGAAATACCACCAACGATGCCTCCGCAAGATCCTACAAATCCCCTGAGAGGACAGACGCACCAACGTTAGTGTCCTCGACCAGGCCAACATCCCCAGCATTGAAGCACTGACCACACTTGATCAGCTCCGCTGGCCAGGCCACGTTGTCCGCATACCAGAGACTCCCAAAGCAAGCGCTCTACTTGGAACTCCTTCACGGCAAACGAGCCAAAGGTGGGCAGAGGAAACGTTACAAGGACACCCTGAAAGCCTCCCTGAAAAAGTGCAACATCCCCACCGACACCTGGGAGTCCCTGGCCAAAGACCGCCCTAAGTGGAGGAAGTGCATCTGGGAGGGCGCTGAGCACCTCGAGTCTCATCGCCGAGAGCATGCAGAAATCAAGCGCAGGCAGCAGAAAGAGCGTGCGGCAAACCTGTCCCACCCTCCCTTTCCCTCAATGACTGTCTGTCCCACCTGTGACAGGGACTGTGGTTCTCGTATTGGACTGTTCAGCCACCTAAGGACTCATTTTTAAGAGTAGAAGCAAGTCTTCCTCGATGCCGAGGGACTGCCTATGATGATGATCTTAGCCAATGCCCATCTTTTCTGCACATCCATCATCATCATAGGCAGTCCCTCGAAATCGAGGAAGACTTGCTTCCACTCTAAAAGTGAGTTATTAGGTGACTGAACAGTCCAATAGGGGAATTACAGTCTCTGTCATAGGTGGAACAGACAGTCGTTGAGGGAAGGGTTGGGTGGGATTGGTTTGCCGCACGCTCTTTCCGTTGCATGCGCTTGCTTTCTACATGCTCTCAGCGATGAGACTCGAGGTGCTCAGCGCCCTCCCAGATGCACTTCCTCCATTTAGGGCGGTCTTTGGCCAGGGATTCCCAGGTGTCGGTGGGGATGTCACATTTTATCAAGGAGGCTTTGAGGGTGTCCTTGAAACCTTTCCTCTGCCCACCTGGGGCTCGCTTGCCGTGTAGGAGTTCCGAGTAGAGCACTTGCTTTGGGAGTCTTGTGTCGGGCATACGAACAATGTGGCCCGCCCAACTGAGCTGGTCGAGTGTGGTCAGTGCTTCAATGCTGGGGATGTTGGCCTGATCAAGGACACTAACGTTGGTGCTTCTGTCCTCCCAGGGGATTTGCAGGATCTTCCGGAGGCATCGTTGGTGGTATTTCTCCAGCGATTTGAGGTGTCTACTGTATATGGTCCACGTCTCTGAGCCATACAGGAGGGCGGGTATCACTACAGCCCTGTAGACCATGAGCTTGGTGCCAGATTTGAGGGCCTGATCATCAAACACTCTGTTCCTCACATCCATCACAGCAACGGGTGCAGAGGAGAAAATAATGTTGATGATGAAGAGGACGAGCAGGAGCAGGAAGGAAGAAATGTTTACCTTGTAGAGAATGATGATGCGGTTGATGAGTTGGAAGAAAACGATATTGACGAACTGAGACGAGTTCTAGGAGCAATCTCCTGCCCCATGTTCCTCTGCCGCAACCCCCTTGCTATCACCTTCTATGTCACTTGCTTTAATGCTCAAGCACCAGCTCAGATACCTCTACGGTTGTACATTTAAGCCTGGTGTGATATTTATCAACCTGCTTTTTTGTAACTGTTGCTGTATTCGTAGATTCGTATTTCAGGTATATAATTATATGGGATTTAATAAATGAATTGCTTTCTGCAACACTTCAGTGGAGAACAACAGGAAGCCCTTAAAGGCATAATGCAGAATAAATCCATACCTCGGATCAGACAAGACAAGCACAACCCCAAGTGGATTCATAAATTAATCAGAAACTAAAAAAGGGGGAAAACAAGTGCAATTAATCCTACAAGGACGAGAGGTAAGATGGTCCACTGGGATGAACATCGGAACTTGCCTCAAGTGTGGGAAAGGTGTTGAACACAGCAAAGAGGAGCCTGGAAAACAAACACGCTTACAGACACAGACCATAAACGTAAGGATTTATTTCAGTACTGTAACAGTGAGAGAGAAGTGATGACAATTTTTTTTTACAAGGCAATGATTAGAATACCATGACAACAGCGAATGGTGAAAATCTGAAATAAATATGAGATCGTCACTTGATAGATCCAATAAGCAATTCAGTAGAAATGATCTACTACTGGGAGTGGTTGAGGCAACAAGCACATATGTATTTAAGGATATACTGATAGGATGAGATAAGGTAGGGTGGGAGGAGGCTCGTGTGGGGAAGGAATGCCACCATGGACCAGTTGGGTAGAATGGCCTGTTTCTGAGCTGTTTCATTCTATTCATATATCTCTTTAACCCCCTTTCTTTCAACCACTCTGGTTGAATCAATAACTCTGGTAGTCCATCCCACCACCTCACAATCCTCTGTGTGAAAAAGCTTCTTCTTCTCTCTGTCCTAAATCTCCTACATTTAGGGGTGGCGATTGGTCCTGGCCGTTGTTGAGACGGTGTCACTGCCCGAGTGCTGGTTTTAGCGCTGGGCGTTAGACGCAGCCTCAAAGCCCTAAATTCAGTTTTGCCGCCCAAAGATGAGAGAGCCGCGCTAAAGAGTGTTGTTACACGCCCATCCTCGGGCAGGAGCTCAGGAGGGCCGACCGAATTTCCCCACGGGAGGCTGCCGCCATGCTGGGAAAAAAAAACGGAACGAAGAAACCCGAAAGCTTCTCCGATCCACACGCACACTTCCCCACTCTTAAAACTAATGAAAACATGCAGAAATAAACAAAGAGAAAAACTTACCTTCCTTTCTGAGTGCCCAAAATCCGCTCTTTCACCACCACTTTTTCCAGGCTGGACGGCCGCCTGTTTGTGCGGCAGCATACAGAGCGAATATCGTGACAGAGGCGTTGTACGCCGGATGACATCACCACGCGGGGGGCGTTAGCTGGCGCAGTGTTGCCTCTTTGCGCCTCTGCCTGAACGTAGGACGAGGCGTGACGCTGCTTACCGTCGAAGGTCGGCTGTTAGCTGCCTAGCTCTGCCTAACGGGCAGCTTTATAGAGCGAATTTCGGCCCCTTAATCTTAGACCTATGTCCCCTAGGTCTAGACCCCCGTCTCCCAACCATTGCTCTGATCCTTTCATAATTCTGAACACCTCTATTGAATCACCCCTTACACCTGTTGTAATGTATTTAACTCTGTGTAACCTGCATGACACCTGACCACCAGAGGGCCCACCTGTTAGAGTCCCAAGGGATCCCAGCAGCCCTTGGGAGCACGGCGTATAAGCGGGCCACCCACGAGGTACCTGCACTCTGGAGTCTTATTAAAAGAGCTAAGGTCACACTAGCTCATTGTACACAGTACTCAGTTCCATCCTTTATTGTGAGTGTACCAATTGGCGACGAGGTAACGAACAACTGCGCGAAAATGCAAAGAACAGTCGGTACCCTGGAGAAGTTCTCAGAAGGGGACGATTGGGAGGCCTTCGTGGAGAGACTCGACCAAAACTTCGTGGCCAACGAGCTGGAAGGGGACGAGAACGCGACCAAACGAAGGGCGATCCTCCTAACTGTCTGTGGGGCAACAACCTACGGCCTCATGAAGAATCTCCTGGCCCCGGCAAAACCGACAGAGAAATCCTACGAAGAATTGTGTACGCTGGTCCGGGTGCACCTAAATCCTAAGGAAAGCGTTTTGATGGCGTGGTATCGGTTCTACAAGTGTCAACGATCAGAGAGCCAGGAAGTGGCGAGCTATGTCGCCAAACTAAAGCGCCTCGTAGGACATTATGAGTTTGTGGGATTCCTAGAACAAATGCTCAGAGACTTTTTTGTACTGGGCATCGGACATGAGACAATCCTTCGCAAACTGTTGACTGTAGAAACTCCAAATCTAAGTAAAGCCATAACGATAGCCCAGGCATTTATGTCCACCAGCGACAACAGCAAGCAGATTTCGCAGAGTAAAGAGGTTTCGGCCAGTACTGTGCATAAAGTAACGTCGGTCTCGAGCAGAAATGTACAACGCAGAACGTACACGCCGGCTGCTGTGGCCCAACCTCAGTTGACCCAGAGTCCGCCATCAAACGTTAAGGCAAAGCAGTTAACACCTTGTTGGCATTGTGCAGGTGATCATCGGCACCATCAATGCCACTTTAAGCACATTGCGTGCAATGGTTGTTGAACAATGGGATACCACCAGTGAATGTGCAGGCGAGCTGCAAACCCTGCAAACCACCACGTTGCAGAGGAAGATCGATCCACTGTGGATCAGGCTGAATTGGAGACTCGTACGGAGGAGGCAGAAGTGTACTGGGTACACACATTCACTACGAAATGTCCACCAATAATGTTGAAAGTTGAACTGAACGGAATTCTAGTATCGATGGAACTGGACACATGGCAAGGCAGTCCATAATGAGTAAAAAGGTCTTCGACAGGCTGTGGGGCAAAAAGGTACACAGGGCCAAGCTCAGCCCCATTCACACTAAACTAAGGACTTACACCAAGGAACTAATCCCTGTAATTGGCAGTGCTGAAGTCAAAGTCTCCTATGACGGAGCAGTACACGAACTCCCGCTGTAGATTGTGCCAGGGGATGGCCCCACAATGTTTGGCAGAAGCTGGCTGGGAAAATCCGCTGGAACTGGGATGACATCCGAGCGCTTTCGTCCGTCGACGATGCCTCATGTGCCCAGGTTCTAAGCAAGTTCCCATCGTTGTTCGAGCCAGGCATTGGAAGCTTCCAGGGGTCAAAAATGCAGATCCATTTGGTTCCCGGTACGCGACCCATCCACCACAAGGCACGGGCGGTACCGTACATGATGCGTGAAAAAGTGGAAATTGAGCTGGACAGGCTGCAACGTGAAGGCATCATCGCGCCGGTGGAATTCAACGACTGGGCCAGTCCGATTCCCGATACTCAAGGAGGACGGCATGGTTAGAATTTGTGGGGACTATAAAGTAACGATTAACCGTTTTTCGCTGCAGGACCAGTACCCGCTACCCAAGGCAGACGACCTATTTGCGACCCTGGCTGGAGGGAAGACATTCACCAAGCTGGATCTGACCTCAGCCTACATGACCCAGGAGCTGGAGGAGTCTTCGAAAGGCCTCACCTGCATCAACAGTCTGTTTATCTACAACCGGTGCCTGTTCGGGATTCAGTCGGCTGCGGCAATCTTCCAGCAGAACATGGAGAGCCTGCTAAAGTTGGTTCCTTACACAGTGGTTTTCCAGGACGACATACTGGTTACAGGTCCGGACACCATGGAGCACTTGAAGAATCTGGAAGAGGTTCTTAGTCGGTTGGATCGCGTGGGACTCAGGTTGAAACGCTCGAAGTGTGTTTTCCTGGCACAGGACATCGAGTTCTTGGGAAGAAGAATCACGGCGGATGGCATCAGAGCCACCGACGCCAAGACGGAGGCCATCAAGAACGCGCCGCGACCACAGAACGTGACGGAGCTGCGGTCGTTCCTGGGACTCCTTAACTATTTGGGTAATTTCCTCCCTGGGTTAAGCACCTTGCTCGAACCCCTACATGTGCTACTGTGCAAGGGAGACGACTGGGTATGGGGGAATTCACAAGAGGCTGCCTTTGAGAAAGCCAGAAATCTGTTGTGTTCAAACAAACTGCTTGTCCTGTATAACCCTTGTAAAAGATTAGTGCTAGCTTGCGATGCCTCGTCATATGGGATTGGATGTGTGTTACAAGAGGCTAATGAATCGGGGATTTTGCAACCAGTCGCTTATGTGTCCAGGAGTCTGTCCAAGGCAGAAAGGGTCTACAGCATGATTGAAAAACAGGCTCTGGCGTGCATCAACGGGGTGAAAAAAATGCACCAGTACTTATTTGGCCTCAAGTTTAAGCTTGAAACTGACCACAAGCCGCTTATATCGCTGTTCTCTGAGAGCAAAGGGATTAATACCAATGTCTTTGCCCGCATCCAAAGATGGGCACTCACGCTGTCGGCATACAACTATGTAATCCGCCACAGACCGGGCACAGAGAACTGCGCAGATGCTCTCAGTCGGCTGCCATTGCCCACCATCTACTGCCCGCCAGATCAGGACCTGGACCAGCCAGGATCCTTTACTGCCTTTGGTAAAAAAAACTGTGTCCTCCATGGGAACTGGTCCAGTGTCCCAAGAGGCGATTAAGCCGTTCCACAGACGCAAAGACGAGTTGTCCCTGCAGGCGGACTGTCTATTGTGGGGCAATCGTGCGGTCTTGCCCAAGAAAGGCAAAGATACGTTCATATGTGAACTGCACAACACCTACCCAGGCATCGTAATGATGAAAGCCATAGCCAGATCCCATGTGTGGTGACCCGGCATCGACTCAGATTTAGAGTCATGCGTGCGCCAGTGCAACACTTGCCCTCAGCTGAGCAATGCACCAATGCGCTGAGTTTGTGGTCGTGGCCCTCCAAACCGTGGTCTAGGATCCACGTAGACTATGCGGGCCCATTTCTAGGCAAAATGTTTTTGGTTGTCGTGGATGCTTACTGAAAATGGATTGAATGTGCAATAATGTCTGTAAGCACGTCCACGGCCACTATTGAAAGCCTACAAACCATGTTTGCCACATACGGCTTGCCTGATGTCCTAGCCAGTGACAATGGGTCGTGCTTCACCAGTGCTGAATTCAAGGAATTCATGACCTGCAATGGGATCAAACACGTCACATCTGCCCCGTTCAAGCCCGCATCCAATGGCCAGGCAGTTCAGACCATCAAGCAAAGCTTGAAACGTGTGTCGGAAGGCTCCCTGCAGATCCGGTTGTCCCGAGTTCTGCTCAGCTACCGCACCAGACCCCACTCACTCATCGGGGTTCCCCCAGCTGAGCTGCTCATGAAAAGGGCGCTCAAAACAAGGCTCTCTCTTTGTCCACCCTGATCTCAATGATCACGTGGAGGGCAAGCTGCATCAACAAAGTGTGTACCATGACCGCGCAAATTTGTCACACGATATTGTGATCAATGATCCTGTGTTTGTGCT
The DNA here is from genome assembly GCF_044704955.1 of Pristiophorus japonicus. Classification (NCBI taxonomy): domain Eukaryota; kingdom Metazoa; phylum Chordata; class Chondrichthyes; family Pristiophoridae; genus Pristiophorus; species Pristiophorus japonicus. Next base: position 12,772,311 of record NC_091983.1, read on the forward strand.
CAATTATGGACATGGTCCCAAATAGCTCACTGGCACGGTCACAGCCAAAGAGGGGAGTAGGGTGTTTCAGGTCAAATTGGCCATTGGACAAACGCACAGAAAACATTTGGACCAAATCAAACTACAACAGCTACAAACAACCTGAAGAGGACACCACCAACTTTGACCTTCCAATACACACACAAGTGGCAACTGACATCATGGTTGATCACGAAACCGAACTCACCATCCCCAGCAGCCCGGCAAAGTCGGCTGCCCAACAGCCCAGTGAAGAACTGACCAACTCACCCACACCCGCATTTGTACCGAGACGATCGACAAAGGAGCGCAAAACCCCAGATCGTCTCACCTTGTAAATAAGTGTACTGTTGACTTCACGGGGGAGTGATGTTATGCATTTAACCCCTTGTAACCTGCATGACACCTGACCACCAGAGGGCCCGCCTGTTGGAGTCCCAAGGGATCCCAGCATCCCTCGGGAGCACAGTTTATAAGCAGGCCACCCACGAGGTACCTGCACTCTGGAGTCTTATTAAAGGAGCTAAGGCCACACTTGCTCACTGTACACAGTGCTCAGTTTCATCCTTTATTATGAGTGTACCACCTGTGATGTTCTATAGAAAACAGCCCCAACTTTTCAAGTCTTTCTTCATATCTGCATTTCCTCATAACAATAAGAATCCTTGTGAATCTGTATTGTACCCTCTCTGTTGCCTCAATAACCTTCCTATCATGTGGAAGCCAAGGCTGCTGATGGTACTTAAACTGTGGTCTTACTACGGTTTTATATAGAATCATCGTTATATCTCAACTTTACTCTCTGGCCTAGAGATTGGATAAGGCACCAGCCAGCGTTATTTGCCTGCGCCCGTTCTACATGCACAATTAGTGCAGCCTGCTCATTTACATGATTGGACTTCTGATCTCAGCGTTAAACAATCTGCTGATTGGCTTAGGGAGGGGGTGCAATAACCTGGTGCAGTCTACTGGCCGGGCTCTCTCCACCACTTAAAAGGGAGGTGCTTTGTTGCAGAAGCACCTCATTGTCAGGTGAAAAGAAGCCATGTCTCAACAGAAAGAATGAAACGTTTCCCAGATGCGGCATTGGAGACCTTGGTCCTGGGGATCCTAACGCTGACGGGATGTCCTACACACACATGGAGGCAAGAGGCCTTCAAAGGTAAACAGCAGAAGGGGCTGTGAGGAGATAGCGCAATCCGTCACTGCGACGAGTGTTGTTCCCCAGGACCTGGATCCAGTGCTGCAAAATATTTAATGACCTCACACGGCTGGTCCACATGCCTCATACACTGCTCGATGCACCACAGTCCCATCACTTCATATACCAACAATCTCCAGCTATCACCATACTCAAAGCTCACAATCGTAGCTTTACTGCACACTCACACGCTTACCACTGCTGCAACACTCATACCCACATCTCACACCTTGCACACACTGACAGCTATTCAACCATGGCAGGCACATCACCCAAACACATTGCACCACACTCCCTGACACACTTTTCTTTCTTTTGTAGGCAAAGGTGGTGCACTTCATAGGAGCACCAGAGTAGGCACTAGAGCGGTGAAGTCGGGGCACAGGAGAGGTGTGAGTTTGGGGCCCAGGAGAGGCGAGGGCCCAGGGGCAGCACGGGCCAGCCCACACTGCGATATGTGTGCGCACTGGGTCCGTGCAGCAGAGCTGGTCTCCAGTCGTCTTGGTAAATCCTTGCCACTGGACCAAGACCTCGCTCTGTCAAGCCCGTGTGGTGGCTGGTGTGCAACGGCCACCACATGTTAAAGAAATCCACACACAGGCATCTTCCACCCTTCAGGATGTAATTCAGGATCCAGAGTATTAGGTCCTTCATTGAAACACCTGTGAACTCATCCCTTTTTGGCTTGGAAGCAAGTCATCCTCGATACAAGGGACTGCCTAAGATGATGAAAGTAGGAAAAGGCACACGAAAGACAAACACCAAGGCAATGCACGAGGGTGATTAGTTGACTTTATTCTTTTGAAATAAATGTGATAAATTTATGAATTTTGTTTGGAATGTGTGTTTTGTGGTGGCTCTCATTTAAGCTTTGTGCCCAGGGAGGACTCTGTGATGTTCCGTGACAGAGGGATGGTATGATTAGGTAGTGATGAGCAATGGGCATCTGGGGTTTCATTCGCTGGAACTGGAGTTTGATGAGGCATTCATGGACAGCCCGACCGGAACCGGGATTTTCTGCCTGCCTCCTTCCCTCCTCCCTTCCTCCTCCTCCTCCTCCAGTGGTGGCCACCAAAGGGCCATGCAGAGTGCGCAGTGGCTCTTCTCTTTAATGGAAGGGGAGGAGAGTTGTAGCGTGCCAGCGCTACACGGAGCATCTGCATGGTGATGGACTCGGCATCATGCTACTGCCCGGGAGTGTCCCTCAAAGGAAGCGTCGGAGAGAGCGCTCCGCTTCCCTTGAGGGGCGTAAGGCCCAATTCCGCATTAGGGGTGGGACCTCCGGGCTGGGCAATAAAAGTCCCAGCCCCAGAAGGTTACCGCGCCCAATCGGGGGTTGGGGCAATTTCGCCCCTAGTCTTCCATTAGCTTGTCCACAATGGTCTTATCCACTCGAGGTGCTGCTCGTCCAGCTGAACCCCCAGACTCCTCTGCTTTTCCACATCACTCAGCCTTTCCCATTCTGTTATGTATGTAAACCTCACCAATGTGTGAGACTTGCCACCAGGGGGCACACCTGTGGGAGACCTAAGTGTCACCTGTGCACCCTGGGGCAAGCAGGTATAAACGGTGATTCACCATGCTGCTTCCTCACTCTGGAGTCACAATAAAGAGACCAAGGTCACAGTTTGAGCTGAAGATGTACAGTCTTGTGGAGTTATTCTAAACATAACACATTCAATTGTAATTGATGGTCCGGAATTTGCAGAGGGTAATAACACTGAACAAACAGCGTCCGTTGTTACTACCCCTTTGAAACTGACCGCAGCTTCAGGATTTAGCGCATGTGCATCCTAACGCGAGAATCCTGAAGGAGCTCCAGCTCCCCCACCCACCCCCAGCCCTTGAGCGCCTTTCCGGTCCCGCTCCCCCGCCCGTAGCCCTGGCTAAAGGGCCTGCCAGTCCCGCTCCCATGCCCCTAGCCCAGGCCGAATGGCCTCCTCCCTCCCGGTCCCTGCACCTAACTACATCCGAAAGGCTTCCCCTCACCCCCTCTCTCTCGCTCCCACCTCTCTCTTTTTCCGTCCCCCACCTCCCTCTCTCCCATCCCACTCTCTCTCTCTCCCCCCCCCCCCCCCCATCTCTCTCCCCCGCCCCCCCATCTCTCTCTCTCACCCTCTCTCTTACCTTTCCTGTTGCTGCTGTCCGGGCATCTGCTGCACTTACCTGCGCCGATTTCTTTAACTCTCCAGAAGGCTTTTCTGCAAAGGCCACATACGCTGGCCTAAGCAGAACTGGAGTAACTCTCAGCTGGCCAAACTTCCCTAAATGGCCAGAATTAGCGCGAGTGGCTGGTTGAAAAAAAACCGTACCTAAAAAAATCATCACTAATTGAGTTACGCTGGTACAAACTGATTGGAGAAACTGTTTTTTTAACTTAGGCCAAAAAAACCGTCCTGCTTCAAAAAAACAGCACAAATCACTGGAGAAAATTGAGATTGTGTTGGATTAGATGTCTGAGGCTTTAACTGCTAAACAAATGTTATGGCCCTGAGGAACTGATTTTAATTTTGTGGAGTGTCAAATTTATCCATTTTAATAAAAATTATAATTTTTAAGAAACTTTAAAATTATTTTTAATAAAGTTTCTTTGCCTTTATTTCAGGTTTGCCTTTTCCTCATGTGAGAGCCCTCATCTTTGTTTCGCTCTCAGTAATATTTTTTTTAAAAGTCAGAATAAAAGGCCCATCTTCACTTCCTGGTCTGTGAGAATTCTGCATTGTCTGCTGAGACAGCTTGTTGATGACACAGCAGCTCTCACTGGGGATTCCCCATTAACTTACACTGATCGCAACTGTACACTGGAAAACCAAACTTCTCATCGCAGAGATCGCAAGATCTTTGTGGGGAGCTTACTTCGGGACCAGCAGCGAACCGTTTATTTAAAACATTTTACCAAAATGTATCACCTCGCATTTACTGACATTGAGTTCCACCATCTTAGCAATATCATCTTGTAGCTTCCTTTGGTCTTCAGAATTATTTATTATTCCTTCCATTTTAGTATCATCTGCAAATTTGAACATCTCTCCCACCAGCCCTATATCAAAATCATTGATGTAAATCGTGAATGGATGTGGTCCCAGGACAGGCACATCTACGCACTTCCAACCACTCTGACAAAATGCCCTCAACGCCTACTCTCTGTTTCCAATCTTCCTTACCAATGTTTAATCCCATTTGCTACCCTCTATCCTAATTCTGTATTCCCTTAATCTTCTCCAGCTGTCTTCTGCATGATACCTAGTCAAAGGTTTTCTGAAAGTCCATCAATAGCATAACCAATGCATTCCCCCATCCACCATACCTGTCACCTCCCCAAAGAAGTCGATCGGGTTTGTCAAAGCACGATCTTACTTTCTGAAATCCATACTTCTAATTATTTTCTCTTCATCGCGATATTTCATTTTTAATTAAAGATTCCAAAATCTTCCTTACCACAGATACCAAACTAACTCGCCCGTAATTTTTGTGTCAATTCTTGTCTGATTACTATGAAGCGCCTTGGGATGTTTAACTACATTAAAGGTGCTATATAAATGTAATTATTGTAATTACCTAAATTAGCTCTGTCTTCTGACACTGTGTATTCCTTCACCTTAACTAATTTCTCCAATACTTTGCTTTTATATTCATTTTTCTCTTAACTAATTTTTAACTAATTTAATACTTACCTCCTCCGCCAATACTCTTCTCTTTTAATGCCAAGTGCTGGTTAAGTATCCCTGCCAATTTCCATTTATCCACTACTAACTCACTATCTATTTTTCTTAATGGTCCCACATCAAACTTAACGATTTTCTTTTTATTGATGCATTTGTAGAATATCTTACTGTTTTCTTAATGGCCCGGATATTGCTGATCTCGAAAAACACTGATCACAAAATTTAGCAGCATCTAGAGCAAAGGTTACCTCTTTCCCAGCAACAATTTCAAATTGTTGCCTTCTACAGGGGATCTGTGGCCACCAGCAACAGGCACGTTGATCAGCCAATCAGATTGACGAATTCTCACAGACAGCAAAGCAGGAAGTTAAAAGCAGGCAATATAAATCCATTTAAATCATTGTACAGAAAGCGAAAGAAAGCCCGGGACATACACATGGGGTTAAGGGTGAAATGCATATATGAGAACAAAAATTTTAAACATATATATTTTATTAAAAATCTGCAATTTTTAAATGTTCTTCTGAGGGAATGAAACTCCGCACTTGTAAAATTCATTTTCAGGGCCAGAGAGGTTGTTCAGCAGTATTTATGGCTTAGTATGCCGTTAAAAACTCAGTTACTCCTGATTGAACAAGTCTTTTCATGGGTTTTTACAGTGAGAATTGTGTGTAAATAGTTGAAGTTCACGTCAAATCACCATAATAAAAAAAAACACCTCATATAATTAAAATTAAAGTTAATAAATATCTTAGAAAAAATATATATTTTCCCAATTTTTTTTAAGTTTTGTAATTAGGATTAAAAATAAACTTACCTTAAAACGTGTTTTTTAAATTTTATTTTTATATATTTTTGTATGTTTTAAAACTCTTACACTGATAAAATTGTAAGAAGGACACAAACAATCTGCAAAGGGTTATAGACAGGCTAAGTGAATGGGCAAACATTTGGCAGATGGAGTATAATGTGGGAAAATGTGAGGTTTTCCACTTTGGCAGAAATAATAGAAAAGCAAATTATAATTTAAATGGAGAAAAATTGCAAAGTGCTGCAATACAGAGGGACCTGGGAGTCCTTGTGCATGAAACACAAAAAGTTAGTATGCAGGTACAACAAGTAATTAGGAAGGCAAATGGAATGTTGGCCTTTATTGCAAGGGGGATAGAGTATAAAAGCAGAGAGGTCCTGCTGCAATTGTACATTGGAGTTTAGAAGAATGAGAGGTGATCTTATTGAAACTTATAAGATAGAGGGGGCTTGACAAGATGGATGCAGAGAGGATATTTTCACACATAGGGGAAACTAAAACTAGGGGACATAGTCTTAGAATAAGGGGCTGTCCATTTAAAACTGAGATGAGGAGAAATTTCTTCTCTCAAAGGGTGGTAAATCTGTGGAATTCTCTGCCCCAGAGAGCTGTGGAGGCTGGGTTATTGAATATATTTAAGGCGGACATAGACAGATTTTTGAGCGATAAGGGAGTAAAGGGTTATGGGGAGTGGGCAGGGAAGTGCAACTGAGCCCATGATCAGATCAGCCATGATTTTATTAAATGGCGGAGCAGGCTCGAGGGGTCAAATGTCCGACTCCTGTTCCTATTTTTTATGTTCTTATATGCTTATAAAAGTAGGCTATGTGCTGCAATCTTGCCCATGCGAATGTCCTGGCTATGGGGATACGGAGGATCTGTCAAGCCAGATCTGGGGAGGCCAGGGTTTCAGCCCCATTGTGTTTGTGACTCCTAGCTCAAGATCCTTTATGAAGATATTAAACAAATGAGGTTCCAAAATAGACCCCTGTGCAATGTTCCCTTTAATTCTTTGGGGATGCATGGCCGCTTTAAGGGGCCGGGTGGCCCAGTCAAAATACCGTGCTTGCGCCGCTCAGCTTAAAGGGAACATTGCCCCTGTGGGCCCTACTGGTAACACTGTCCCACGCTGATACTAATCCTGTATCACCACCCTCCGGGTTGTATTGGTCAACCAATATGTATCCATTGCAAAACATTTGCAGTGATTCCTGCTCTCTTTATTTTCAGTACAACGTCTCAAATCCGGCAACCTCAGGACAGAGATTTATCCAGATTTCGCACAAGAAAATCAAGAACGTATGTATGCTACCGAGACAGACAGAGTACTAATGGTGGCGTGGGTCAGGTCAAGTCGGGTCGAGGGTCATTCGGCAAGGCCCGGACCAATCGCACGTCATTTAAAGCATAGCGGCGAAGCCAATAACTAGCCGGTTTTTGGACAATAATTCCGGATTTTATTTTACTGATTATCAAATGGGATTTTCTCAAAAGCGTCCGGTTTTCGGACAATTCCGATTTACGGACAGCCGGGTTCGAAACCTTGTACCTGTATTAGCCTTTCCAGAGGAACTGTATCAAAGACCTAACTGAAGTCCATAGTACACCACACCCACTGCCTTACCCCTCTTTGTCACATCCTCAAAAGAAAACCAGTAAGTTGCATTGACAAGACTGCCTCTTCACGGACCCATATTTTATGCCTTTATTTATATATAGATGCCCCATGATCGCATCTATATTAAGAGTTCCTATAACTTTACCCACACTGATCTGTAGTTTCCTGGGTCACCTTTGCTCCCTTTTGTAAAAACCAGGAGTGACATCTGGCTTTTGTAGTCCCCAGGTGTCTCTGTGACTTCTGGGAGATTTATGCCAGAGTTGCTGTAGTTTGCTCACTTATTTCCTTAAGGATCTTCGGAAGCACCGTATCTGGCCCCCGAGATTTATTTGCCTCCAGGCTGCATAGCTGTTCGGCAACTTGTCTTTCTTCCCTTTTCTTGTGTCCGGGATGCAGTGCTTAGTTCTCTGCGAGATCTTCTTTCCTTTGTGCTTTACTTCTATTTGTAGCCATTCTGTCTCATCTGTCCCATTCCACCCATCTGCTTCTTGTTATTTCACAAATCCACATATAACCCCCACTATTCCAAGTGCTGCCCCAAAGCAGGAGAGCTTTTTTCATATCGTTAAAAGTTCTGCTTATTCAGTTTGTGTGTGGTATGTTTCCTTTGTAGATAAGAGGCTCCCGAGGTATGGGAAATGGTCTCTGTTGTCCAGGGCTGCACCGTGGATCTTGATGACTGGGGGGCAGTGCTGTGCGGTGAGGACAATCTGGTGGAGGACCTTTGTCTTACTGATGTTTAACGTAAGGCCCATGCTTTCGTACACCTCAGTAAATACATCGACCATGTCCTGGAGTTCAGCCTCTGAATGTGCACAGACACAGGCGTCGTCTGCGTACTGTAGCTTGACGACAGAGGTTGGGGTGGTCTTGGACCTGGAGACGGCAAAAGTTGAACAGCTTCCCACTGGTTCTGTAGTTTAGTTCTACTCCAGCGGAGAGCTCGTCCAGGCCAACATCCCCAGCATTGAAGCACTGACCACACTTGATCAGCTCTGCTGGGCAGGCCACATTATCCGCATGCCAGACACGAGACTCCCAAAGCAAGCGCTCTACTCGGAACTCCTTCATGGCAAACGAGCCAAAGGTAGACAGATGAAACATTACAAGGACACCCTCAAAGCCTCCCTGATAAAGTGCAACATCCCCACCGACGCCTGCGAGTCCCTGGCCAAAGACTGTCCTAAGTGGAGGAAGAGCATCCGGGAGGGCGCTGAGCACCTCGAGTCTCGTCGCTGAGAACATGCAGAGATCAAGCGCAGGCAGCGGAAGGAGCGTGTGGCAAGCCTGTCCCCTCAACGACTATTAGTCCCACCTGTGGCAGGGACTGTGGCTCTCGTATTGGACTGTTCAGTCACCAAAGGACTCATTCTAAGAGTGGAAGCAAGTCTTCCTCGATTCCGAGGGACTGCCTATGATGATAATATAGAAACATAGAAACATAGAAAATAGGTGCAGGAGTAGGCCATTCGGCCCTTTGAGCCTGCACCACCATTCAATATGATCATGGCTGATCATGCAACTTCAGTACCCCATTCCTGCTTTCTCTCCATACCCCTTGATCCCTTTAGCCATAAGGGCCATATCTAACTTCCTTTTAAATACAGCTAACGAACTTGCCTCAACAACTTTCTGTGGTAGAGAATTCCACAGGTTCACAATTCTCTGAGTGAAGAAGTTTCTCCTCATCTCAGTCCTAAATGGCTTACCCCTTATCCTTAGTGTTGTATGTGCATGCCTGGTTACTGTGTGATGTCTGTAACACTGTTATGCAACACTGAATGTACCTTACCCTGTACACAGCTTACTGTACACCAGAAGGTGCTGCTGCTGGAGACCTAAGGGTTACCTGCACAGTGCAGGTAACCCAGTATAAAAAAGAGCTCACAGCTTGTTGTCCTCACGCGAGGAGCTGCAAATAAAGGACTACAGGTCTACACAGTTTCAGTATCATACCCTGTCTCGTGGAGTCATTTGCTAAAGGTATCTACATACACTACAACTGGTGACGAGGATACGAGGTCACGAACTACACACTCAACATGTCAAACCTCAGCAACTTTCAGCAATTTATAGAGGGGGAAGATTGGGACACTTTTGTGGAAAGATTGGAAAATTTCTTTATAGCCAATGACCTGGATGGGAACACACAGGCTACACGACCGAACAAGTGCAGGGCCATCCTGCTTAGCAGTTGTGGGCCCTCCATCCATTGTCTTGTCAGGGACTTACTAGCCCCGGCGAAGACAACCACCAAAAGCTATGAGGAACTTGTAACATTCATACAGGAAGAACTAAAACCAAAAGAAAGCATCCTCACAGCCAGGCACCAGTTCTACACTTACCGGCGACCTGAAGGCCAAGAAATTGCTAAGTATGCTGCACATCTAAGAAGACTAGCTGCACCATGTGATTTTGGAGACCACCTAAATGAAGCCCTAAGGGACATATTTGTCATTGGAATCGGCCACGAGGGCCTCCTGCACAAGTTGCTCTCTGCTGATATCAAGGTCACCCTGCAGAAAGCAATCCAAATGAGCCAGGTCTACATGATTTCGGCCAGTGACTCCAGGCGAACACTGACCCAGGACTTTAAACCGGCGAGCGCAGTGCACCGCATGGTTACTTCTAAAGGCAGAAATGCTGCCTCGAGTCCCGCAACCCTGAGTCCGCCACATGGGGCAAACCGGATGGCCCCGTGCTGGCGCTGTGGAGGAAACCACAGGGCCCACCAGTGCCGCTACAAAGATTATGCATGCAAAGGTTGCAAAGAGAAAGGGCACCTCCAAAGAATGTGCAGAAAAAGCTGTACTCACCGCGTAATGTCCTTACACACTACTATAAATTCACACGAGGCACATTCTGCAGATAAGGTCACTCTGTGACCCGAATCTTTATTCACAGGACCAAGAAGTGATGACCCTGCGTGGGACCTCCCTTTATATACCTGGATGACCAGGTGAGGAGTGTCTCCCACAAGTTCACCCCCTGTGGTCAAGGTGTGCATTTCTTAGGTGTATACAGTGTACAGTGTTGTTACATAAAGGTTACAGTTATGTGAAGGTTACATACATGACATCACCTCACCCCCACCCCCCCCTCCCCAACGTCTTTGGGTCAAAGATTAAGTCTTTCAGGTGGTCGACGCTCTCTCGTGGAGCGCCGCAGTTGGGGCTCTGGTTGTTGAGCCTTGGCATGTGTCTCTGTCCCCTTTGGTGACTCCGGCCTGTCCGGGCTGACCGCAGGGACTGTGCATGCTGCTGAATGTTCTTGTTGCTCGTTCACTGGCGGTGGTGTGGGTAACATCTCATGATCTTCCTCGGGTTCCTCAGTGTCCATGCCGAACCTTTTCTTTACTTGGTCCAGATGCTTGTGGCATATCTGTCCATTGTTAAGTCTGACCACTATGACCCTATTCCCCTCTTTACCAATTACAGTACCCTCAAGCCACTTGGGCCCCAAAGCGTGATTAAGACCAAATACAGGGTCATCGATTTCTATTCATCTCCCCTTTGAGTTACGGTCATGGCACTCATTTTGGGACTGGCGCTTGCCCTCAACAATGTCTGACAGGACTGGATGAATGAGCGACAGCCGAGTTTTAAGCGTACGTTTCATGAGTAGTTCCGCGGGCGGGACTCCCATGGGCGAATGCAGTCAGGACCTGTAGGCCAGCAGGAGGCGCAATAGGCGGTATTGAAGGGAGGGTCCTTGAATCCGGAGCATGCCCTGTTTTATGATTTGGACCGCACGTTCCGCCTGGCCATTGGAAGCCGGCTTGAACGGTGCTGTCCTGACATGCTGGATGCCATTACCCGACATGAACTCCCGGAATTCATAGCTGGTGAAGCACGGGCCGTTGTCGTTAACCAGGATGTCCGGCAAGCCGTGGGTCGCAAAGACCGCACGCAGACTCTCCACAGTGCTGGATGTCGTGCACGATTTCAATATGATACACTCGATCCATTTCGAGTACGCATCAACAACAATGAGGAACATTTTTCCCATGAACGGGCCCGCGTAGTCTACGTGAATATGTGACCATGGCCTGGTGGGCCAGGGCCACGGGCTGAGTGGGGCCTCCCTGGGGGCATTGCCCAGCTGGGCACACGTTGTGCACCTGCGAACACAGTGTTCCAGGTCTGAGTCAATTCCCGACCACCATACATGTGACCGGGGAATGGCCTTCATTAGCATGATGCCAGGGTGCTCGCTGTGGAGTTCCCTGATGAATGCTTCCCTTCCTTTCTGGGGCATGACTACCCGGCTAGTAGTAGGCAGTCGGCTTGGATGGAGAGCTCATCCATCCGTCTGTGAAACGGTCTGACCTCCTCGGGGCATGCTCCGTGTGCGGGCGCCCAATCCCCAGTCAGAACACATTTCTTAATCAAAGATAGGAGGGGATCTCTGTTGGTCCAGATTTTGATCTGGCGGGCTGTGATGGGGGAGCCTGCGCTGTCAAAGGCTTCAACGGCCATGACCATCTCAGCTCTTTGCTCCGCTGCCCCCTCAGTGGTGGCCAGTGGAAGCCTGCTGAGCGCGTCAGCGCAATTTTTGGTGCCTGGCCAGTGCCGTATGGTGTAGCCATACACAGCCAGCATGAGAGCCCATCGCTGTATGCGAACTGACGCATTGGCATTGACAGCTTTGCTGTCTGACAACAGGGATGTTAACGGCTTGTGGTCCGTTTCTAACTCGAACCTTCTGCCAAAAAGGTACTGGTGCTTCCTTTCCAACCATCCCATATCCCCTTTCTGCTTGGGAGAGCGACCTGGAGGCATAAGCCACAGGTTGGAGTTGGCCCTCATCATTACTCTGCTGCAACACGCACCCAACCCCATAGGATGATGCATCACATGTCAAAACCAATTTCTTACAGGGGTTGTACAGGGTCAACAGCTTATTAGAACAAAGCAGGTTCCGCGCCCGATTGAAAGCCCGTTCCTGACAGTCCCCCCAAAACCAATCGCAACCCTTACTCAGGAGCACGTGTAGCGGCTCCAACAATGCGCTTAAGTTCAGCAGAAAGTTCCCGAAATAGTTCAAGAGTCCCAGAAATGAACACAACTCCGATGTGTTGCCGGGCCTGGGCGCACAATGAATCGCCTCCGTTTTGGATTCGGTGGGCCGGATCCCGTCTGCGGCAACCCTCCTGCCCAAAAACTCGACCTCTGGGGCCAAAAACACACACTTGGACTTCTTTAGTCGCAGGCCTACCCAGTCCAGTTGGCGTAGCACCTCCTCCAGGTTGTGGAGGTGTTCCTCGGTGTCTCGACCCGTGATAAGGATGTCGTCCTGAAATACGATTGTTCCAGGGATGGATTTGAGCAGGCTCTCCATGTTCCTTTGAAAGATGGCGGCTGCTGAACGAATGCCAAATGGACACCTGTTGTAGACAAACAGCCCCTTGTGCGTGGTGATGGTAGTCAGTAGCTTGGATTCTTCAGCCAGTTCTTGGGTCATGTAGACTGAAGTGAGGTCCAACTTGATGAACAGCTTGCCGCCTGCCAGCGTGGCAAAAAGGTCCTCTGCTCTCAGAAGCGGGTATTGGTCTTGTAGTGACACTTGGTTGATAGTGGCCTTGTAGTCGCCACAGATCCTGACCGAGCCATCCGTTTTTAGGACAGGGACGATGGGGCTTGCCCAGTCGCTGAATTCAACGGACTAAATTATCTCTTAGCAACCTGTCCAAATCACTCTCAATTTTCTCCCGCATCACATACGGCACAGCTCTGGCTTTGTGGTGCACTGGTTTGGCGTCCGGGGTGATGCGTATCACTACTTTGGTACCTTTGAAGGTCCCGACACCAGGTTGAAATAGTGACTCACATTTCTGTAGGACCTGTAAGCATGAACGTCGCTCCACAGATGAAATGGCGTGCACATCCCCCCATTTCTAATTCATCTCGGCTAGCCAGCTCCTCCCCAAAAGCGCGGGACCATTTACCGGGACAATCCAGAGTGGCAGCTGGTTCTCTGATCCATTATGTGTGACCACCAACATTGCACTGCCTAGCACTGGGATGATCTCTTTGGTGTACATCCGTAATTGCGTGTCAATGCGTTCTAGTTTGGGTCTGCTAGCTCTGAGTGGCCATAGTTTCATGTGTCCAGCTCCATGCGTACCGGGATGCCGTTTACTAGGACTTTCATCATCATAGGTGGCGTTTTGCTATATGAGCTGTGGATGTTTGCCACATGAACCTGCTGAACTTCAGCATCCATTGCTTTGTCCCAAGCATCAACCTGCCTTGCAGACCCTTCTTCTGGTTCATCTGCCTCGTAAATTAGCCTTGCTGCGGGCTTCCTGCACATTCTGGCTAAATGTCCATTGAAGTTACAATTTCTACAGATAAATTGTTGAAAGCTACAGGTTTTTGCAGCATGTCTGCCCCTGCACCTCCAGCATGAGCTGAGATTGTTGTGAACAAAAGGGCTGTTACCAGGCATTCCTCTCTGATTGTCTCTTTGATTACTCTTGAGCACTCTGTTAGTGGGTGTCAATGGCCCCATCCCGGGACGCATTGTCCACCGTGGTGGCGTAAATGTCCTTTCAACCTGCCATTGTCTCTGTTGAGGACCCACCCTAGAGTCTGTTACTGCCTGGTTGGTGTCGAATTGCCCTTGCCTGCCTGCGGGGTTCTGAGTCGCATTTACAATGTTAACTCCCTGCTCCATCGCCACGTTGGAAACAGAGTTGTGCGCGTATATTATCTTAGTTTCCTCCTCCCCCTCCATGAAGGTCTGAGCCATCAACGCCGCCACTTCCAAGGTCAAATCCTTGGTCTCAATTAGCTTTCTGAAAATCCCGGCATGACCAATGCCCTCAATAAAGAAATCCCTTGACATCTCCCCCCTGCAGGCGTTTGTGAACTTACAGAGGCTGGCCAAATACCGAAGGTCAGCAACGAAGTCCAGAATGCTCTGCCCTTCCCGACGTCGGTGTGTATAGAATCAGTGTCGGGCCATGTGTATACTGCTCGCCGGTTTGAGGTGCTCACCGATCAGTTTGCTGAGCTCTTCAAAGGTTTTATCCGCCGGCTTCTCGGGTGCGAGCAGGTCTTTCATCAGCTCGTACGTCTTAGGTCCACAGCTGGTCAGTAGATGCGCCCTTCGCTTGTCAGCCGCTGCATCTCCCAGCCAGTCCTTCGTGACAAAGCTCTGCTGGAGCCTCTCAACGAAATCATCCCAGTCCTCACCAACACAGTACCGTTCCTCTGTGCTACCGGTGGCCATTCTCGGGAGTCGTCGATTCCCGTTTCTCGTCGCCAAATGTAATGCCCTTACACACTACTATAAATTCATACGAGGCACATTCTGCAGACAAGGTCACTCTGTGACCCGAACCTTTATTCACAGGACCAAGAAGTGATGACCCTGCGTGGGACCTCCCTTTATATACCTGGATGATCAGATGAGGAGTGTCTCCCACAAGTTCACCACCTGTGGTCAAGGTGTGCATTTCTTAGGTGTTTCCAGTATGCAGTGTTGTTACATGAAGGTTACAGTTACATGAAGGTTACATACATGACACACCGCGTCTCTGATGAGTTGGCTGATCACCGGGGCTCCGACACAGATGATGGTGAAGTTGCTCAAACCCTGGAAGAAGAGTATGGAATGTATACCTGCTCCACCGAAAGTTCTCCATGAATAATGGAATTGGACATCGACGGGGTCCCAGTCTCCATGAAAATCAACACAGGGACGAGCTAGTCTGTGATGTGCCAAACGGCCTTTGAAAAACTTTGGATAAATTCTACCAATCGACCGAAACTGTCTCCTATCCAGGCGCAACTCCTGACCTACACCAAAGTTAAAATCCAAATAGTTGGCAGCACGGACGTCCAGGTCTCCCAGGGCAGCGTGTTGAACAAACTCCCCCTGTGGATTGTAGCCAGCGACGGTCCCACACTGCTGGGCAGGAATTGGATGAACCCGGTCCACATCAGGCGAAGTGGCGATGGCCTCTGGTCTCCAGCAATCGACCTCGAACATGGATCCATCGCAGCATCCGGAGGTTCCACTGTCCTGCTCGAAGGTGCGGCGACGACTCCACAGCACCCCGGCCAAATCTACAGGACTGAGGATCCAAACTCCACTTTCCGGGCCGAGGCAGCACTCCAAGAGGTGAACATCGATGAAAGAAATGGATTCCCAACGTCCAGGGCCAAACCTGTGGAAGAAAATACCACCGCAGCCTACCTGAGGGAGAGTCAGAAGATGGCTGCCACACCACGAGGACCAGAACCTGAATTCAAAATGGCCACGGCCATACCATGAGGGGCAGCGTTGGAGGAGTGACACGTGGCACCGAGCGGCCAATCGGATTGCGAGGCTCCCTTAAAGGAGACCGGTAACCAAAGAAATTTAAAGGGACAGTTTCAACTATTTGAGTACAAGGACTTTAAAGCTAAAGATGCAATTAAAGGCTGCAAGTATGAAAATGTAAGCAATGTAACCATGAATTGTGATGCTGGTTTAACTAATGTGACTAATGAGATGAATGCAGGTGTCAGTAAACATAGAAACATAGAAAATAGGTGCAGGAGCAGGCCATTCAGCCCTTCTAGCCTGCACCGCCATTCAATGAGTTCATGGCTGAACATGAAACTTCAGTACCCCCTTCCTGCTTTCTCGCCATAACCCTTGATCCCCCGAGTAGTAAGGACTACATCTAACTCCCTTTTGAATATATTTAGTGAATTGGCCTCAACTACTTTCTGTGGTAGAGAATTCCACAGGTTCACCACTCTCTGGGTGAAGAAGTAAGGTTAAGAACAAGTTTATTATGCTTCACAATGATAGAGATTGTGAAATGCCTAATGTAACCATGTCTGTTGAAACCAGTACACTCAAAAGTGATGCAAATGCTAGAATGTATAATGCAGGCTCGACTAAGTGTGATCAGAGCCAAGGTGTCATGTATACCGGTAGGACACTCCCAACGAACATTGGGTCTTACAGGGACCATGCTGATGCCAATGGAATCCCCCTGTGGGAGACTCCCAGGTCCAGCAGGCTACCTGACCATGTAGCCTGGACCTTTGGAATGAATGTGATGGCCCTTGCAGGACACACACACACACCCAGTGGGAGAAAACCCACTACAGGGACAGTGGTCAATGGGCAGCCCAGCCACCACCCATGGCAACCTGCACCAGACCAGCCCTACAACTCCTGGCCACCAGGACCAACACCAGGAGCGTGAGGCCAATACCCTCCAGCTTCCCTGGAAAACCCTGGGATGACCTGACCTTCATCCCAATTGGTGGACAAGGAGCCCACCCAGTCCTGTGGCCCTGCCCACGACCCCACAACTACCCACATCATAGTGTATACACACGATCCACTGCTGTCGTGGCTACCACCCTGGGATCCCACTTGGTTTGTGTGTGAGGGGGGGGGAAACGTATGAGGCCAGCCTCAAGCACAGGGGTCACACCTGGAAACCACACAGCCCTCAGCACAACCTCCCATAGCCCACCACTGATCACCTCCCCAGGGCATGATGATAAGGATATGAAAAATGCTTAGGGGGGAGTGTTGTTGTAAATGCATGCCTGTTTACTGTGTGATATCTGTAACACTGTTATGCAATGCTGAATGTACCCTTACACTGTACACACCTTACCTGTACACCAGAGGGTGCTGCTGCTGGAGACCTAAGGGTTACGCGCACACTGCAGGTAACCCAGTATAAAAAGGAGCTCACAGCTTCTTGTCCTCACTCAAGAAGCTGCAAATAAGGACTACAGGTCTACACAATTTCAGTATTATACCTTGCCTCGTGGAGTCATTTGCTAAAGGTATCTACATACACTACACTTAGACTGTGACCCCTGGTTCTGGACTTCTCCAACATCGGGAACATTCTTCCTGCATCTAACCTGTCCAATCCCATCAGAATTTTATATGTTTCTATGAGATCCCCTCTCATTCTTCTAAATTCCAGTGAATATAAGCCTAGTCAATCCAGTCTTTCTTCATATGTCAGTCCTGCCATCCCGGGAATCAGTCTGGTGAACCTTCACTGCACTCCCTCAATAGCAAGAACGTCCATCCTCAGATTAGGAGACCAAAACTGAACACAATATTCAAGGTATGGCCTCACCAAGACCCTGTACAACTGCAGTAAGACCTCCCTGCTCCTATACTCAAATCCCCTAGCTATGAAGGCCAACATGCCATTTGCCTTCTTCACCGCCTGCTGTACCTACATGCCAACTTTCAAAGACTGATGTACCATGACATCCATGTTTCCACTGAGTGAATTCTTCTATTTATATTGTATGGCATCGCAAGACAATAGCCAACTGATAATCAACATCTTAACAGCAGAAGATACAGCATTGAATTTTGAACAATCGCTCCCACTCCCTTGGGTTTTGTACTCTGGATTTATTTGGGGGGGGGGGACAAAAGTGCAAAGGACACTGGTTTGATGCAAAGAACTTTGTTTTTATTACACTTAAACTAATACAGGCTTATTACTCGCGTAAGAAAATACAAGGCCAAACTTATAATCACTCTAATAAAGGACAGTACAAGGAAAGGTATAAGGTCAAACTTATAACCACTCTAATAAAAAACAATACAAGGAAAGGTACAAGGTCAAACTTAAAATCACTCGAATAAAGTATCATACACTACACATTCAAAGGGGGTTACAGTAAAATTATACCTCCCACCTCCCAATACCTCATTCTAGCTAGGTTAGACTCCAGGGCAGGCAGGGACTTATGCTTACCAATCCTTTTGATAGTTAATGGTAGATGGTGATGTTCTTCCTTCCTTCAGGACTTCAAGACTTCGAGGCTGGAGAAGTTAGTTTACAACTGTCGCATTGGTTTCTCTCCTTGTCTTGATGAGGTAGTAGCAACCATCTCTCTCCCCACTCACCTTTGTTGAAAACAGGGGCAGTTAAACGATTTCAGTGTTCTAATCTTGCCACCAGATCTCTTCAAAATCCTTTGTATAATTTTGGCGGGCTTGGTTCTTCTTTGTAATATTTTGGTGGGCTCGTTAAAAGTTGATATGTCTTGGGTGGATTGATGTTCGAAAACTGTTTCCTGATAGAAATATTAGTTTGGTAATTGCAATGTCCTTTTGTGCTTAGTCTTTCGCATACAGGCTGTATTGGGCCTCTTTGTGATGTATATGCTGAAATGGTTTGTCCAGACCCATGTTGATGGGGAGCTACCTCTGGGTGATTTTGTGATGGTAATGTCTCTTGTGGAGAAGGATTTTCAAATACTCATTCTTCCAGTCAGGTTAACTCAGTTCTCACACCCAGACAGTTCCAATAATCAAGTGGGCTTCTTTTGTTCCCTAGGTCCGCCCACAGGCTTGAATTTGTCTTGTAAAAGTTCATAATTCTATTAAAGTTCGTAGTTTCTTCCATAAGCACTTTAGAGTTCCAAACTTTTCGGTAGCTAGTCCCAAATTAAATTTATTTTCGAATGAGTCCAAACACAGGGGAGGATTTCTTGTGAATTTTGCATTCCTTCAACAAACATAAATCCAAATAGATTAACAAAGTAATGAGAAATTAAAATGGAGCGGGAGAGGGGAGAAACAACTGCAATGAATCCTACAGGGAAGGTAATAGGTCCATTGGGATGAATACAACAACTTTTATTTATATAGTGCCTTTAACGTAGTGAAATGTCCCAAGGCGCTTCACAGTATTATGAGACAAAATATTTTTGACACCAAGCCACAGAAGGAGAAATTAGGGCATGTGACCAAAAGCTTGGTCAAAGAGGTAGGTTTTATGGAGCGTCTTGAAGGAGGAAAGAGAGGTAGGGATATTCAGACAACATGTTAAGAGAGTGCTGAAATCAGCAAAGAGGAACCTGGATAATAGCACAGCTACAGACACAGATCATAAAAGTAAGGATTTATTTCAGCACTATCATCATCATAGGTATCATGCTTGGGGTTACTAGCCACCAGGTGGCGCTACTACCAGAGGTCATTGGGCTGTATGCATGTGTGTGTAGCCCAGGTATAAAAAGGCAAGCCATCATGTAATGTAATTACTTTGGGCCCTAATAAAGCAAAACCAGGTTTGTACCTGTGTTAGTTTACAGTATTCAGTCTATCGAGTTATTACATACATAACATTTGGCAACGAGGTAACTTAAGAACCTTCGCATGAAAAAATGAGCACAATTGGAATTCTGGAGAGATTCGTGGAGGGAGAGGACTGGGCAGATTTTGTTGCTCGCCTGGACCAGTACTTCGTGGAAAACAAAATGGAGGAACCCACTGACGCAATTAGGCGCAGGGCGGTCTTCCTCACGGTTTGCAGTCTGAAAATCTATGGACTCAAAGAATCTTCACTCGCCTGCAAGTCCAACGGACAAGGACTATGAGGAATTGTGTGCTCTGGTACGTGACCATCTCAACCAGAAGAAGGCATCATCATCTCACGATGTCGATTCTACACACACATTAGTTCTGAGGGCCAGGATGTGTCAGAATTCAATGCCGACCTAAGACGTCTAGCTGGTCCGTGTAAGTTCAAAAACGCGTTGGAAGACATACTGCGGGACTTCTTTGTAATCGACATAAACCACGAGGTGATCCTGTGTAAGCCACTGGCAGCAGAGACGCTGGATTTGAGCAAGGCCATCTTAGTTGCCCAGGCATGCATGACGACGGACAAAAACTTAAAGCAGATATCATCGAAAAATCGGAACTTGGCAAGTACTGTAAACAAGATTGTATCGTCGTTTGGCAGAGCTGCATATGGCAGGGCCTACACGACTGCGTACGCGAAACCTGTGGCTGCTCAAAGTCCGCCAACGGGATTGATTCCGATTTCACCGTGTTGGCATTGTGGGGTCAATCATCGGCCTCATCAGTGTCGGTTTAAACAGTAGATTTGTAAAGGCTGTTCGAGACGTGGGCATCTCCAGCGCATGTGTCCGCAACTGAGTAAGCATGCTGCGACACATTACGTGGAGGATGATGACCAGTATAGCGCGGATCCAGATATGCAATCCGAGATACCAGAGGAGGAGGTGTATGGACTGTATTGGTTCCGAACAAAGAACCAACCGATAATGAATAATGTGAAACTTAACGGTGTGCCGGTACCGATGGAATTGGACACGGGTGCGAGTCAATCAATAATGAGTCAGAGGACATTCGACAAGCTGTGGGATACTAAGTCTGTGAGGCCTAAGCTGAATCCAGTCAATGTGCAAGTTGCGTACTTACACTAAAGAACTCATAACAGTGACTGGCAGTGCAGTAGTCAAGGTGTCGTATGATGGTGCGGTTCATGATTTACCGTTATGGATTGTTCCAGGCGATGGTCCAATGCTGTTCAGCAGGAATTGGCTAGAAAAAATAAAATGGAATTGGAACGATATCAAAGCATTGTCGTCGGAGGATGATATTCCATGTGCTCAAGTGCTGAGCAAGTTCCCCTCGCTGTTTGAACCAGACATCGGCAATTTCACGGGAGCCAAGGTGCAGATCCAAATAGGCTCGGATGCAAGACCTGTCCATCATAAAGCTTGAGCGGTTCCATACATGATGAGGGTGAAGGTCGAAATCGAACTGGACAGGCTCCAGCATGAAGGGATCACATCATCGGTTGAATTTAATGAATGGGCCAGCCCCATTGTTCCTGTGTTGAAGAGTGATGGCACTGTCAGGATTTATGGAGACTACAAGGTTACGATCAACCGAGTTTCGAAACAGGATCCAGACCCATTACCGAAGGCTGATGAACTATTTGCAACGCCAACCAGGGGGAAGTCATTCACTAAACTGGATCTGACATTGGCCTACATGACACAGGAGCTGGTCGAGACGTCGAAGAAACTTACGTGCATCAACACTCACAAAGGATTGTTTATCGACAACAGGTATCCTTTCGGAATTCGCCCGGCTGCAGCCACATTTCAGAGGAACACGGAGAGTCTACTGAAGTCCGTCGCTAGAACCGTTGTGTTCCAAGATGACATCCTGGTCACAGGTGGAAGAGGTTCTACATCGTCTGGACAAAGTGGGACTCAGATTGAAACGTTCGAAGTACGTCTTTATGGCACCGGCAGTTGAATTGCTGGGAAGGAAAATTGCTGCTGACGGCATCAGGCCCACGGACTCGAAAACCAAGGCCATCAAAAATGACACAAGCCTCCGAATGTGAAGGAGCTCCGTTTGTTCCTGGGTCTACTCAACTACTTCGGTAATTTCTTACCTAGATTGAGCACTTCATTAGAGCCACTGCACATGCTGCTAAGAAAAGAGGACATCTGCGTTTGGGGTGCGTTTCAAGATAGAACTTTTGAGAAAGCTACTAATCTGCTTTGCTCAAATGAGCTGCTGGTACATTATGATCCGTGTAAGCGTCTAGTATTGGCCTGTGATGCTTCGTCATATGGAGTTGGTTGCGTGCTCCAACAAGCTAATGAGTCGGGTAAACTACAACCTGTTGTGTATGCTTCTAAAAGTTTGTCAAAGGCGGAAAGAGCCTACAGCATGATAGAAAAAGAAGCATTAGCTTAATGAGGTTAATGTATATGAGGTTAATAAGATGCATCACCTGTTTGGTCTTCGATTTGAACTGGAAACAGATCACAAGCCACTTATTTCATTGTTTTTGGAAAACAAAGGTGTAGTGTCTCTGCACCTTGTTACAAACTCACACGAGGCATGTATGTATCAGACACAGTCACTCTGTGACCTTCACTTTATTCCCAGGATCAAGGAGTGCTGACCCTGGGTGGGACCTGCCCTTTTATACCTGGAAACGCAGGTGAGGAGTGTCTCCCGCAAGCTCACCCCCTGTGGTCAGGGTGTGCATTTCAAGGGTACAGGTACAGTGTGCATGAGTTACAGTTACATAACTATTGTCATTGCAAGAAGGTGAAATACATGACATCACCTCCCGCCTTGAGTCTTTTAGTTTCAGAGGTTAAGTCTGTCAGGTGGTCGACGCTCTCTCGTGGAGCGCCGCAGTTGTGGCTCTGGTGGCTGAGCCTCGGCACGCGTCTCTGTCACTTGAGGTGATTCCGGCCTGTCCGGGCTGGCCGCAGGGACTGTGCATGCTGAGGGCTGACTTTGTTGTTCGTACGCTGGCAGTGGTGAGGGTTCTATCTCATCATGCTCTTCTTCCGGTTCCTCCGTATCTATGCTGAACCTTGTCTTTACTTGGTCCAAGTGTTTGCGGCATAGCTGCCCATTGTTTAGTCTGACCACCATGATCCTGTTTCCTTCTTTGCCAATTACGGTGCCCTCAAGCCATTTGGGTCCCAAAGCATGGTTAAGAACAAATACCGGATCATCTATTTCTATATACCTCCCCCTTGAGCCTCGATCATGGAGCTTGGTTTGGGATTGGCGCTTGCCCTCAATAATGTCTGCCGGGGCTGGGTGAATGAGGGACAGCCGTGTCTTGAGCGTGCGTTTCATGAGGAGTTCCGCTGGCGGGATTCCCGTGAGCGAGTGTGGGCGGGATCTGTAGGCCAGCAGGAGGCGCGATAGGCGGTACTGAAGGGAGGGTCCTTGGATGCATAGCATGCCCTGCTTTATGACTTGGACCGCCTGTTCCGCCTGGCCATTGGAAGCCGGCTTGAATGGCGCTGTCCGGACGTGCTTGATTCCATTGCCCGACATAAACTCCTGGAATTCATGGCTGGCAAAACATGGGCCATTGTCGCTGACCAGGATGTCCGGCAAGCCGTGGGTCGTGAAAACCGTACGCAGACTCTCCACGGTGATGGATGTCGTTCACGAGTTCAATATGATGCACTCGATCCACTTCGAGTATGCATCGACTACGATCAGGAACATTTTCGCCATGAACGGGCCCGCATAGTCCACGTGAATACGTGACCATGGCCTGGTGGGCCAGGGCCACGGGCTGAGTGGGGCCTCCCTGGGGGCATTGCGAACCCAGTGTTCCAGGTCTGAGTCAATCCCTGGCCACCATACATGTGATCGGGCAATGGCCTTCATTAACACGATGCCAGGGTGCTCGCTGTGGAGTTCCCTGATGAACGCTTCCCTTCCTTTCTGGAGGAATGACTACCCGGCTGTCCCATAACAGGCAGTCGGCTTGGATGGAGAGTTCATCCATCCGTCTCTGAAACAGCCTGACTTCCTCGGGGCACGCCCTGTGTGCGGGCGCCCAATTCCCAGTCAGGACACATTTCTCTATCATGGATAGGAGGGGGTCCCTGTTGGTCCAGAGTTTGATCTGGCGGGCTGTGATGGGGGAGCCCGCAGTGTCAAAGCCTCAACGGCCATGACCATCTCGGCGCTCTGCTCCGACGCCCCCTTGGTGGTGGCCAGTGGGAACCTGCTAAGCGCATCAGCGCAATTTTCGGTGCCTGGCCAGTGCCGTATGGTGTAATCATACGCAGCCAACATGAGGGCCCATCGCTGTATGCGAGCTGACGCGTTAGCGTTGACAGCCTTGCTGTCGGACAACAGGGATGTTAACGGCTTGTGGTCCGTCTCTAGCTCGAACTGTCTACCAAAAAGGTACTTGTGCATCTTTTTCACACCATACACATTTGCGAGTGCTTCCTTTTCGACCATGCCATATCCACGCTCTGCCTGGGAGAGCGACCTGGAGGCGTAAGCCACCGGTTGGAGTCGGCCGTCATCGTTACCCTGCTGCAATACACAACCAACCCCGTAGGATGACGCATCGCATGTTAAAGCCAGTTTTTTACAGGGGTCATACAAAGTCAACAGTTTGTTGGAACACAGCTGATTCCTCGCCTTATTGAAAGCCCGTTCTTGACA
The DNA here is from genome assembly GCF_044704955.1 of Pristiophorus japonicus. Classification (NCBI taxonomy): domain Eukaryota; kingdom Metazoa; phylum Chordata; class Chondrichthyes; family Pristiophoridae; genus Pristiophorus; species Pristiophorus japonicus. The sequence continues at coordinate 12,796,403 of NC_091983.1, forward strand.
ATCCCCCCAAAACCATTCACAACCTTTACGGGGGAGCATGTGTAACGGCTCCAACAATGTGCTTAAGTTCGGCATAAAGTTTCCAAAATAGTTCAAAAGTATCAGGAATGATCACAACTCCGACGTGTTGCCAGGCCTGTGTGCCCGGCGAATTGCCTCAGTTTTTGATTCAGTGGACCGGATCGCCAGTGCAACCCTCCTACCCAAAAACTCGACCTCTGGGGCCAAAAACACGCACTTGGCCTTTTTCAGCCGCAAGCCTACCCGATCCAATCGGCGTAGCACCTCCTCCAGGTTGCGGAGGTGTTCCTCGGTGTCTCGACCCGTTATAAGGATGTCGTCTTGGAATACGACCGTTCCAGGGATGGACTTGTGCAAGCTTTCCATGTTTCGCTGAAAGATAGCCGCTGCCGAACGAATGCCAAATGGGCACCTGTTGTAGACAGATAATCCTTTGTGGTCAGAAGCTTGGAATCTTCCGCCAGTTCCTGAGTCATGTAGGCCGAAGTGAGGTCCAGCTTCATGAACAGCTTTCCACCTTCCAGCACGGCAAAGAGGTCCTCCGCTCTTGGAAGCGGGTATTGATCTTGCAGCGACACTTGGTTGATGGTGGCTTTGTAGTCGCCACAAATCCTAACCGAGCCATCTGCTTTGAGGACGGGAACAATGGGACTTGCCCAGTCGCTGAATTCAATGGCCGAAATTATGCCTTCTCTGAGCAGCCTGTCCAGTTCACTTTCAATTTTCTCATGCATCACATACGGCACCGCTCTGTCTTTGTGGTGCACTGGTCTGGCGTCCGGAGTGATGCGTATCACTACTTTAGTGCCCTTGAACATTCCGACACCGGGTTGAAAGAGTGACTCGAATTTTTGCAATACCTGCGAGCATGAACTTCGCTCCACAGATGAAATGGCATGCAAATCCCACCATTTCCAATTCATCTCAGCTAGCCAACTCCTCCCCAAAGTGCGGGGCTATTTCCCGGAGCAATCCAGAGTGGCAGCAGGTTCTGTAATCCATTATGCATTACCACCAAGTTTGCACTGCCCAGCACTGGGATGATCTCTTTGGTGTGCGTACATGGCTGCGTCTCAATGCGTTCCAGTTTGGGCCTGCTAGCTCTGTGTGGCCATAGTCTCTCAAATTGTTGGGCGCTCATGAGTGACTGGCTAGCTCCCGTATCCAGCTCCATGTGCACCGGGATGCCGTTCAGTAAGACTTTCATCATCATGGGTGGCGTTTTAGTGTATGAGCTGTGGACGTCAGCCACGTGAACCCGCTGAACTTCAGCATCTATGGTTGTTCCCCAGGCCTCATCCTGCATTACAGACCCGTCGTCTGGTTCCTCTGTCTCGCAGATTAGCCTCGCTACTGCCTTTTTGCACATCCTGGCCAAGTGTGCAATGACATTACAAATCCTACAGGTATAAAGCTGGAACCTGCAGCTTTTGGCAGTGTGTCTACCCCCACACCTCTAGCATGAGCTGAGAGTGCTGTTAACAAAAGGACTAATCCCAAGCATTCCTCTCTGATGGCTCATTTGACTGTTTCTAAGAACTCTGATGGAGGGTGTTAATGGTCCCATCACGGGATGCATTGTTCCTCGTGATGGCGTGAATTGCCGACCCCTATTCCATTGTCCCTGTTGCGGGCCCACCCTGGAGCTTGTTGCTGCCTGGGTGGTGTCGAATTGCCCTTGCCTGCCTGCCTGGGCGGTGTCGAATTGCCCTTGTCTGCCTGCCAGGTTCTGTATCACTTTTACAACATTAACACCCTGGTTCATCGCAACATTAAAACCAGGGCTGCGTGCGTAAATTAGCTTGGTTTCCTCTTCCCCTGCCATAAAGGTCTGAGCTATCAACGCTGCCCCTTCTAAAGTCAGGTCCTTGGTCTTTATGAGCTTCCTGAAAATGCAGCATGAGTAATGCCCTCGATGAAAAAGTCCCTTAACATCTCCCCCCTGCAGGCATCGGAGAACTTACAGAGACTGGCCAAACGCCGCAGTTCCGCCACGAAGTCCGAGACATTTTGACCCTCCCGACGCCAGTGAGAGTAGAACCGGTGCCAGGCCATGTGTACATTACTTGCCAGCTTGAGATGCTCACTGATCAGCTGGTTGAGCTCTTTGAAGGACTTGTCCGTTGGTTTTTGGGGTGCGAGCAGGTCTTTTATCAGTGCATACGTCTGTGGACCACAGCTGGTCAGTAGATGCGCCCTCTGCTTGTCAGCCACTGTCTCTTCCAGCCAGTCCTTTGTGACAAAGCTCTGCTGGAGTCTTTCCACAAAGTCGTCCCAGTCCTCACCCACTCAGTATCGTTCCTCTGTGCCGCCGGTGGTCATCCTCGTGGTTCGGTGATTCCCGTTTCTCGTCGCCAAATGCTGTGTCTCTGCACCTTGTTACAAACTCACACGAGGCATGTATGTATCAGACACGGTCACTCTGTGACCTTCACTTTATTCCCAGGACCAAGGAGTTCTGACCCTGGGTGGGGCCTCCCCCTTTATACCTGGAAACCCAGGTGAGGAGTGCCTCCCGCAAGCTCACCCCCTGTGGTCAGGGTGTGCATTTCAAGGGTACAGGTACAGTGTGCATGAGTTACAGTTACATAACTATTGTCATTGCAAGATGGTGAAATACATGACAAAAGGTATCAATACCAATGCATCGTCCCACATCCAGAGGTGGGTGCTGACATTATCTGCTTATGATTATGTCATTCGCCATAGATCTGGCACCGAGAATTGCGTCGATGCACTGAGCCGACTGTCGTTTCCCACACCGGAGGTGGAGATGCCACAACCTGCAGACCAACTGTTAGTAATGGATGCTTTTGAAAGTGAAGGAACCCCTGTCATGACTCAACAAGTTAAGACCGGGACCAGCTAGGACCTGATATTATCGGTTGTGAAACGTTATATCCTTAGTGCCATACCCAAGCAAATGGCTGATGAGACCAAACCTTACAACCGTTGCAAAGACAAACTATCCATTCAGTCAGATTGTATACTGTGGGGCAATTGTGTTGTTATGCCTAAGAAAGGCAGAGAGAAATTTGTACATGATCTATGTAGCACTCATCCCGGCATTGTCATGATGAAAGCCATTGCCAGGTCTCATGTATGGTGTCCTGGAATTGACTCTGATCTGACACTTGCATGCAGCTAAGTAAAGCACTAGTGGAATCGCCACTGAGTCTGTGGTCGTGGCCATCTAAACCATGGTCCAGGATCTACATCAACTTTTCAGGTCCCTTCCTGGGAAAGATGTTTTTAGTTGTGGTGGATGCATATTCCAAGTGGATAGAGTGTATAATCATGTCATCCAGTACATCCACAGCTACCATTGAGAGCCTTCGTGTCATGTTTGCCACTCATGGTCTGCCCATCGTTGTAAGCGACGACGGATCTTGCTTCACTAGTCTGGAGTTTCAAGAGTTCATGAAACTCAATGTTATCAAACATGTGAGGTCAGCGCCATTCAAATCTGCATCTAATTGTCAAGCAGAGCGTGCTGTCCAAACCATCAGGCAGAGTATGAAACGTGTAACTCAAGGTTCATTGCAGACTCGCTTGTCATGCATATTGCTTAGTTACAGAACAAGACCCCGCATGCTTACCGGGGTCTCCCCTGCTGAACTATTGATGAAGAGAGGTCTCAAGACCAAGCTCTCTCTTGTCCACCCTGACTTGAACGATCATGTTGAATACAGATGTCAAAGTCAGCAGTGGTATCATGATCGCACTGCTGTGCCACACGACATTTCTGCTAACGATCCTGTGTATGTACTAAATTATGGTCAAGGTCCCAAGTAGATCGCCGGTACTGTTACGGCCAAGGAGGGTAACAGAGTGTTTATCGCCAAGCTCAAGAATGGGCAAACATGCAGGAAACATGTTGATCAGATAAAGCTGTGGCACACAGATGAACCGGAACAGTCTGAACAAAGCACAATCAGTGATCAACCAACTTACCCTCAGTCATCAGAGGACTCCGCTGTCATCAATGAATCTGAACTTTCAATCCCTGACATGGTCATTGCCACTCCCATCAGATCGGACCCAGCCCCCAGTCATAACAGACTCAGAACACTCGCCCAAGGCTGGAGTTGAACTGAGACGATCAACTCGGGAGCGGAAAACCCCGGACCGTCTCAATTTGTAAAAAGACTGTTACTAATATCTTAAAAGGGGGATATTGTCATGTATGTATGCTTGGGGTTACTAGCCACTAGGTGGCACCACTGTTGGAGGTCATTGGGCTGTACGCACGTGTGTGCGGCCCAGGTATAAAAAGGCAAGCCATTATGTAATGTAATCACTTTGGGCCCTAATAAAGGAGAGCCAGGTTTGTACCTGTGTTAGTTTACAGTATTCAGTCGATTGAGTTATTACATACATAACAATAGGCAGTTCCTCAAAATTGAGGAAGACTTGCTTCTACTCTCAAAGTGACTTCTCAGGTGACTGAACAGTCCAATACGGGAATTACAGTCTCTACCAAAGGTGGGACAGACTGTGGTTGAAGGAAAGGGCGGGTGGGGAGTCTGGTTTGCCAACGCTCCTTCCTGCGCTTGTTTTCTGCATGCTCTCGGCGACGAGACTCCAGATGCTCAGCGCCCTCCCGGATGCTCTTCCTCCACTTTGGGTGGTCTTTGGCCAGGGATTCCCAGGTGTCAATGGGGATATTGCACTTTATCAAGGAGGCTTTGAGAGTGTCCTTGAAACGTTTCCTCTGCCCACCTGGGGATCGCTTGCCATGTAGGAGTTCCGAGTACAGCGCTTCCTTTGGGAGTCTTGTGTCGGGCATGCGGGCAATGTGGCCCGCCCAACGGAGCTGGTCGAGTGTGGTCAGTGCTTCGATGCTGGGGATGTTGGCCTGATCGAGAACACTGATGTTGGTGCGTCTATCCTCCCAGGGGATTTACAGAGGAATCTTCGTGTTATCAGCCACTAGGGAAATCATCGCTAGAATCCTCCTCAACTGTCTTCTCCCTGTGGCTGAAGAGCTCCTCCCAAAGTCACAATGCGGATTCCGCCACTACAGCGTACAACAGACATGATCTTCATGGCGCGACAACAGCAAGAGAAATGCAGGGAACAGCACCAACCCTTGTACATGGCCTTCCTTGACCTCACAAAGGCCTTTGACACTGTAAACCACGAGGGACTATGGAACGTCCTCCTCCGTTTCAGCTGTCCCCAAAAGTTTGGCGCCATCCTCCGCCTGCTCCACGACAACATGCAGGCCGTGATCCTTACTAATGGATCCACCACAGATCCAATCCACTACCAAACCGGAGTCAAGCAGGGCTGCGTCATCACGCCAACCCTCTTCTCGATCTTCCTCGCTGCAATGCTCCATCTTACTCTCAACAAGCTCCCCATTGGAGTGGAACTAAACTATAGAACCAGTGGGAACCTGTTCAATCTTTGTCGCCTCCAGGGTCGTCCCAACCTCTGTCGTCGAGCTACAGTACGCGGACGATGCTTGCGTCTGCGCATATTCAGAGGCTGAACTCTAAGCCATCGTCAACATCTTCACCAAGGCGTACGAAAGAATGGGCCTTACACTAAACATTCGTAAGACAAAGGTCCTCCGCCAACCTGACCCCGCCACACAGCACTGCCCCCCGGTCGTCAAAATCCATGGCGCGACCTTGGATAATGTGGACCACTTTCCATACCTCGGGAGCCTACTATCAGCAAGGGAAGACATCGATGATGAGGTCCAACACCACCTCCAGGGCACAAGCGCAGCCTTCGGTCACCTGAGGAAGAGAGTGTTCAAAGACCAGACCCACAAATCAGGCACCAAACTTATGGTCTACAGGGCTGTAATGATAACCGCCCTCCTGTATGGCTCAGAGACATGGACCATATACAGTGGACACCTCAAATCGCTGGAGAAATACCACCAATGATGTCTCCGCAAGATTTAGTGCAGTAGCAGTAAGAGGGCAGTCAGGGAAGTAATGATCACATTTTACAAGGCAATTGTTAGATTACTGAGTGCTGTTTCGGGCACCCCATTATAGAAAGGATGTTAAATTGCTGAGTTTGCGCTTGCTTGAGGTTCATTTCACTTATTCATAAACCTAATCTGAAGCTTGTAGCCTGAGATATGTGATCTGACAGAACATCACTTTTCAGTTAACCGGAGAGAGCAGAATTTCACAGTGGCATCATTTCCAGTGAGTAGCTCAGCAGTAAAAAGGTCCTGTTCTCACTCTGCATTCTACCATTCTAGATTACGTGACACAGCAGGTCACGTTTTAGTTTACAAGGCGCATGGGCTTGGCTTTGGAAGTGGTCCTTTGTTTGGGCACAAAAAAATGTGTCTGGAGTGCACCCAAATTGTAATTGCTAAAATAAAATGATCAAGCTTGATTCAGCAACCAAGTATATATCATTTCAATAAAGCTAACTTCAAGTAAGTAAGGGAACAGTTCAAGTGAATTAATTGGTTGGTTATGTTTGTTGCAATGAAGAGAGATTCACCTTGTCTCTTTACTTGAGTAGTAACAAAAATAGTCGTTGCTTCAGGTTCAATAGCTTTATTTCTTCAGTCAATATGCAAAGCACTTTACAAGCAGAGTCGATTTACCAGATAGAGTACAATAGATGTAAGCATGCATCCTAACGTTCATAGAATCAAATACATTTACAGCATGGAAGGAGGCCATTGTCCAGGCTTGCCGACAAAGAGCTATCCAGCCGAATCCCACTTGCCTGCTCTTGGTCTGTATCCCTGTAGGTTACGGCACTTCAAGTGCACATCCAAGTACTTTTTAAATGTGGTGAGCGTTTCTGCCTCTGTCACCTTTCAGGCAGTGAGTTCCAGACCCCACTCTGGGTGGAAACAATTCCTCTCAAATCTCCACTAAACCTACCAATTACTTTAAATCTTTATGCCCCCTGGTTGTTGGCCCCTCTGCTAATGGAAATAAGTCCTTCCTATTCGCTCTATCTAGGCCCCTCATAATTTTATACATCTCAGTAAGGTCTCCCCTCAGCCTCCTCTGTTCCAAAGAAAACAAACCCAGCCTATCCTATCTTTCCTCATAGTTAAAATTCTCCAGTCCAGGCAACATCCTTGTAAATCTCCTCTGTACCCTCTCTAGTGCAATCACATTTATTTTTCCTGTAATGTGGTGACCAGAACTGCATGCAGTACTCCAGCTGTGGCCTAACTAGTGTTCAAGCATAACCTCCCTGCTTTTGTATTCTATGCCTCGGCTAATAAAGGCAAGTATTCCGTTTGTCATGTATGTAACCATTACACAACTGTAACCTTCATGTAACTGTAACCTTCATGTAACCACTGCACACTGTACACCTATCCTACAAATGTACACCTTGACCACAGGGGATGAACTTATGGGAGACACTCCTCACCTGGGCATTCAGGTATTTAAAGGGAAGTCCCACGCAGGGTCATCACTTCTTGGTCCTGGGAATAAAGGTTAAGGTCACGTAGTGACTGTGTCTGCAGTACATGCCTCGTGTGATTTTGTAGCAAGGTGCAGGGACACCACATTTGGCGACGAGAAACGGGAATCACCGAACCACAAGGATGGCCACCGGTAGCACAGAGGAACGTTACTGTGTGGGTGAGGACTGGGACAATTTTGTGGAGATACTCCAGCAGAGCTTTGTCACAAAGGACTGGCTGGGAGCGGCAGCAGCTGACAAGCGGAGGGCGCATCTACTGACCAGCTGCGGACCAAAGACGTATGCGCTGATGAAAGACCTGCTCGCACCCGGGAAGCCGGCGGACAAGTCCTTCGAAGAGCTCAGCCAGCTGGTCAGTGAGCATCTCAAACCGGCGAGTAGCGTACACATGGCCCGGCACCGGTTCTACACACACCGGCGTCGGGAGAAACAATACATCTCGGACTTCGTTGCGGACCTGCGGCGCTTGGCCAGCCTCTGTAAGTTCACAGACGTCTGCAGGAGGGAGATGTTAAGGGATTTCTTCAATGAGGGCATTAGTCATGCCGGGATTTTCAGGAAGCTCATAAAGACCAAGGACTTGACTTTAGAAAGGGCGTTGTTGATAGCTCAGACCTTCATGTCAGGGGAAGAGGAGACCAAGCTAATTTACGCGTGCAGCCCTGGTTCCAACGTGGTGATGGACCAGGGAGTTAACATGGTGAACGTGACTCAGGAACCCGCAGGCAGGCAAGAGCATTTCGAAACCATCCAGGCAGCAATAGAGTCTAGGGTGGGCCCGCAACAGGGACAATGGAAAGGGGATTGGCAATTCACGCCATCACGAGGAACAATGCGTCCCGTGATGGGACCATTGACACCCACCACCAGAGTGCTTAGAAACAACCAAAGGGACAATCAGAGAGGAATGTCTGGTAACAGTCCTTTTGTTAACAACAATCTCAGTTCATGCTGGAGATGCGGGGGTAGACATACTACGAAAAGCTGCAGGTTCCAGCAATTTATCTGTAGGAATTGTAACGTCAGTGGACATTTGGCCAGAATGTGCAGAAAGGCTGTAGCAAGGCTAATCTACGAGACAGAGGAACCAGACGAGGGGTCTGCAATGCAGGATGATGCTTGGGGCAAAACCATGGATGCTGAGGTTCAGCGGGTTCATGTGGCTGACATCCACAGCTCATACACCAAAACGCCACCCATGATGATGAAAGTTTTATTGAATGGCATCCCGGTGCGCATGGAGCTGGACACAAGAGCCAGCCAGTCACTTATAAGTGCCCAACAATTTGAGAGACTATGGCCACACAGCTAGCAGGCCCAAACTGGAACGCATTGACACGCAGCTACGGATGTACACCAAAGAGATCATCCCAGTGCTAGGCAGTGCAAACTTGGTGGTAACACATAATGGATCACAGAACCGGCTGCCACTCTGGATTGTCCCGGAAAATGGCCCTGTGCTTTTGGGGAGGAGCTGGCTAGCCGAGATGAACTGGAAATGGGGGAATGTGCACACCATTTCATCTGTGGAGCGACGTTCATGCTCACAGGTCCTACAAAAATTCGGGTCACTGTTTCAACCCGGTGTCGGAACTTTCAAGGGCACCAAAGTAGTGATACGCATCACCCCGGACGCCAGACCAGTACACCACAAAGCCAGAGCGGTGCCGTATGTGATGCGTGAGAAAATTGAAAGTGAATTGGACAGGCTGCTCAGAGAGGGCATAATTTCGCCAGTGGAATTCAGTGACTGGGCAAGTCCCATCGTTCCCGTCCTTAAAGCGGATGGCTCGGTCAGGATTTGTGGCGACTACAAGGCCACCAGCAACCGAGTGTCCCTGCAGGACCAATACCCGCTCCCGAGAGCGGAGGACCTTTTTGCCACGCTGGCAGGTGGCAAGCTGTTCACTAAGTTGGACCTCACTTCGGCCTACATGACTCAGGAACTGGCTGAAGAATCCAAGCTTCTGACCACCATCACGACGCACAAGGGGTTATTTATCTACAACAGGTGTCCGTTTGGCATTCGTTCGGCAGCCGCTATCTTCCAGAGGAACATGGAAAGCTTGCTCAAATCCATCCCTGGAACAATCGTATTCTAAGACGACATCCTAATAACGGGACGAGACACCGAGGAACACCTCCACAACCTGGAGGAGGTGCTACGCCGACTGGACCCGGTAGGCTTGCGGCTGAAAAAGGCCAAGTGTGTGTTTTTGGCCCCAGAGGTCGAGTTTTTGGGCAGGAGGGTTGCCGCAGACGGGATGCAGCCCACTGAATCCAAAACGGAGGCGAACCGTCGTGCGCCCTGGCCCGGCAACACATCGGAGTTGCGATCATTCCTGGGATTTTTGAACTATTTCGGGAACTTTCTGCCGAACTTAAGCACATTGTTGGAGCCGTTACACGTGCTCCTGTGTAAAGGTTGTGAATGGTTTGGGGGGGGACTGTCAAGAACGGGCTTTCAATAGGGCGAGGAACCTGCTGTGTTCTCACAAGCTGTTGACCTTGTACAACCCCTGTAAAAAACTGGTTTTAACGTGTGATGCATCATCCTACGGGGTTGGGTGCATGTTGCAGCAGGGTAATGATGAAGGCCGACTCCAACCGGTGGCCTATGCCTCCAGGTCGCTCTCCCAGGCAGAGCGTGGATATGGCATGGTCGAAAAGGAAGCACTCGCTTATGTTTCCAGGATGAAAAAAATGCACCAGTACCTTTTCGGTAAACGATTCGAATGAGAAACGGACCACAAGCTATTACCATCCCTGTTGTCCGACAGCAAGGCTGTCAATGCCAATGCGTCAGCTCGCATACAACGATGGGCCCTCACACTGGCTGCGTATGACTACACCATACGACACCGGCCAGGCACCGAGAATTGCGCTGATGCGCTCAGCAGGATCCCACTGGCCACCACGGATAGGGCATCGGAGCAAAGCGCTGAGATGGTCATGGCCATTGAGGCTTTTGACACCGCAGGCTCCCCCGTCACAGCCCGCCAGATCAAAATCTGGACCAACAGAGACCCTCTTCTGTCCATGATAAAGAAATGTGTTCTGACTGGGGATTGGGAGTCCACACACTGGGCATGCCCCGAGGAGGTCAGACTGTTTCACAGACGGATGGATGAGCTCTCCATCCAAGCCGACTGCCTGATATGGGGCAGCCGGATAGTCATGCTCCAGAAAGGAAGGGAAGCATTCATCAGGGAACTCCACAGCGAGCACCCTGGCATCGTGCTAATGAAAGTCATTGCCCGGTCACATGTATGGTGGCCGGGAATTGACTCAGACCTGGAACACTGGGTTCGCAGGTGCACGACATGCGCCCAGCTAGGCAATGCCCCCAGAGAGGCCCCACTCAGCCCGTGTCCCTGGCCCACCAGGCCATGGTCACGTATTCACGTAGACTACGCGGGCCCGTTCATGGGAAAAATGTTCCTGATTGTTGTCGATGCATACTCAAAATGGATCGAGTGCATCATATTAAACTCGTGCACAACATCCATCACTGTGGAGAGTCTGTGTAAGGTTTTCGCGACCCACGGCTTGCCGGACATTCTGGTCAGCGACAATGGCCCGTGCTTCACCAGCCATGAATTCCAGGAGTTTATGTCGGATAATGGTATCAAACACGTCCAGACAGTGGCGTTCAAGCCGGCTTCCAATGACCAGGCGGAACATGCGGTCCAAGTCATAAAACAAGGCATGCTCCATATCCAAGGGTACTCCCTTCAGTACCGCCTATCGCGCCTCCTGCTGGCCTATAGGTCCCGCCCGCACTCGCTCACTGGAGTCCCGCCAGCGGAACTCCTCATGAAACGCACACTTAAAACACGGCTGTCCCTCATTCATCCAGCCCTGGCAGACATTGCTGAGGGCAAGCGCCAGTCCCAAACTGAGTGCCATGATCGAAACTCAAGGGAGAGGTGTATAGAAATGCTTTGGGACCCAAGTGGCTTGAGGGCACCGTAATTGGAAAAGAGGGGAATAGGGCCATAGTGGTCACACTCAACAATGGGCAGATATGCCGCAAACATTTGGACCAAGTAAAGAAAAGGTTCAGCATAGACACTGAGGAACCTGAGGAAGAGCATGAGATGTCACCCACACCACTGCCAGTGGACGAGCAACAAGGACATTCACCAGCACGCACAGTCCCTGCAGCTAGCCCGGACAGGCCGGAATCACCACAGGTGACAGAGACGCATGCCAAGGCTCAACCACCAGAGCCCTAACTGCGGCGCTCCATGAGAGAGCGTCGACCACCTGAAAGGCTTGACCTTTGACACAAAAAGACATGAGGGGGGAGGTGATGTCATGTATGTAACCATCACACAACTGTAACCTTCATGTAACTGTAATCTTCATGTAACCACTGCACACTGTATGCATAGCCTAGAAATGCACACCTTGACCACAGGGGGTGAACTTGTGGGAGGCACTCCTCACCTGGGCATTCAAGTGTTTAAAGGGAGGTCCCACGAAGGGTCATCACTTCTTGGTCCTGGGAATAAAGGTTAAGGTCATGTAGTGACTGTGTCTGCAGTACATGCCTCATGTGATTTTGTATATATACTTTATTCATATAAAAATTTGCACGATACATTGGAAGGCAGTTCAATACATTTGGATGCGGTCAGCAATTCCATACAATACATTTGGATGCTGATGGCAGTTCCGTTCAATACATTTGCTTGCTTTACATTTCAGGGTACAATTCAGTACAATGCAGGATACATTGTAATACAGTCATCAAATTACATTACATGTGGCAGTATACAGTACACGGAGCGGGTGAGGGTACAGTTACATTTCTTTACAACATACATTAATAAACAGTTGCTGAACTTGCATTATACATGGCACTGCATAGGTGTTTTCAGATCATGGTGCTCTATGTATACAAAAGTTTACAAGTAAAGCCCGAGGGGAGTTTTACACTGATTCCAGCCCCTGGGTTTACCGTGGCGGAAGGGTTTTAAACTGTGGCCCTTCCCCACCGTGCCTTCGCGGCGACTGCACCAATTTTCAGTGCGTCCCTCAGCACGTAGTCCTGGATCTTGGATTGCGCCAGTCTGCAACACGCAGACGTGGACATCTCCTTGCTCTGGAAGACCAGCAAGTTTCGGCAAGACCAAAGTGCGTCTTTCACCGAGTTGATGACCCTACAGCAGCAAATGATGTCTGTCTTGGCGTGTGTCCCTGGGAACAGTCCGTAGAGCGCAAGTATTCCGTTAGCCTTCTTAACCACCTTATCTACCTGGCCTACTACCTTCAGGGATCTGTGGACATGCACTCCAAGGTCCCTTTGTTCCTCTACACTTCTCAGTGTCCTACCATTTCATGTGTATTCCCTTGCCTTGTTAGCCCTCCCCAAATGCATTGTACATTGCACTAAACTTTCAATCACAAGATGTCTGTTTTTATATAATTGTGTGTGTAAACTTTCAATCACAAGATGTCTGTTTTTATTTAATTGTGTGTGTAAACTTTCAATCACAAGATGTCTGTTTTTATATAATTGTGTGTGTAAACTTTCAATCACAAGATGTCTGTTTTTATATAATTGTTTGTGTAAACTTTCAATCACAAGATGTCTGTTTTTATTTAATTGTGTGTGTAAACTTTCAATCACAAGATGTCTGTTTTTATATAACTGTGTGTGTAAACTTTCAATCACAAGATGTCTGTTTTTATATAATTGTTTGTGTAAACTTTCAATCACAAGATGTCTGTTTTTATATAATTGTTTGTGTAAACTTTCAATCACAAGATGTCTGTTTTTATATAATTGTGTGTGTAAACTTTCAATCACAAGATGTCTGTTTTTATATAATTGTGTGTGTAAACTTTCAATCACAAGATGTCTGTTTTTATTTAATTGTGTGTGTAAACTTTCAATCACAAGATGTCTGTTTTTATTTAATTGTGTGTGTAAACTTTCAATCACAAGATGTCTGTTTTTATATAACTGTGTGTGTAAACTTTCAATCACAAGATGTCTGTTTTTATATAACTGTGTGTGTAAACTTTCAATCACAAGATGTCTGTTTTTATATAATTGTTTGTGTAAACTTTCAATCACAAGATGTCTGTTTTTATATAATTGTTTGTGTAAACTTTCAATCACAAGATGTCTGTTTTTATATAATTCTGTGTGTAAACTTTCAATCACAAGATGTCTGTTTTTATATAATTGTGTGTGTAAACTTTCAATCACAAGATGTCTGTTTTTATTTAATTGTGTGTGTAAACTTTCAATCACAAGATGTCTGTTTTTATATAATTGTGTGTGTAAACTTTCAATCACAAGATGTCTGTTTTTATTTAATTGTGTGTGTAAACTTTCAATCACAAGATGTCTGTTTTTATATAATTGTGTGTGTAAACTTTCAATCACAAGATGTCTGTTTTTATATAATTGTGTGTGTAAACTTTCAATCACAAGATGTCTGTTTTTATTTAATTGTGTGTGTAAACTTTCAATCACAAGATGTCTGTTTTTATTTAATTGTGTGTGTAAACTTTCAATCACAAGATGTCTGTTTTTATTTAATTGTGTGTGTAAACTTTCAATCACAAGATGTCTGTTTTTATTTAATTGTTTGTGTAAACTTTCAATCACAAGATGTCTGTTTTTATATAATTGTGTGTGTAAACTTTCAATCACAAGATGTCTGTTTTTATACAATTGTGTGTGTAAACTTTCAATCACAAGATGTCTGTTTTTATACAATTGTGTGTGTAAACTTTCAATCACAAGATGTCTGTTTTTATACAATTGTGTGTGTAAACTTTCAATCACAAGATGTCTGTTTTTATACAATTGTTTGTGTAAACTTTCAATCACAAGATGTCTGTTTTTATTTAATTGTGTGTGTAAACTTTCAATCACAAGATGTCTGTTTTTATTTAATTGTGTGTGTAAACTTTCAATCACAAGATGTCTGTTTTTATATAATTGTTTGTGTAAACTTTCAATCACAAGATGTCTGTTTTTATTTAATTGTGTGTGTAAACTTTCAATCACAAGATGTCTGTTTTTATATAATTGTGTGTGTAAACTTTCAATCACAAGATGTCTGTTTTTATATAATTGTTTGTGTAAACTTTCAATCACAAGATGTCTGTTTTTATTTAATTGTGTGTGTAAACTTTCAATCACAAGATGTCTGTTTTTATTTAATTGTGTGTGTAAACTTTCAATCACAAGATGTCTGTTTTTATTTAATTGTGTGTGTAAACTTTCAATCACAAGATGTCTGTTTTTATTTAATTGTGTGTGTAAACTTTCAATCACAAGATGTCTGTTTTTATTTAATTGTTTGTGTAAACTTTCAATCACAAGATGTCTGTTTTTATACAATTGTGTGTGTAAACTTTCAATCACAAGATGTCTGTTTTTATACAATTGTGTGTGTAAACTTTCAATCACAAGATGTCTGTTTTTATTTAATTGTGTGTGTAAACTTTCAATCACAAGATGTCTGTTTTTATTTAATTGTGTGTGTAAACTTTCAATCACAAGATGTCTGTTTTTATACAATTGTTTGTGTAAACTTTCAATCACAAGATGTCTGTTTTTATTTAATTGTGTGTGTAAACTTTCAATCACAAGATGTCTGTTTTTATTTAATTGTGTGTGTAAACTTTCAATCACAAGATGTCTGTTTTTATTTAATTGTGTGTGTAAACTTTCAATCACAAGATGTCTGTTTTTATATAATTGTTTGTGTAAACTTTCAATCACAAGATGTCTGTTTTTATTTAATTGTGTGTGTAAACTTTCAATCACAAGATGTCTGTTTTTATTTAATTGTGTGTGTAAACTTTCAATCACAAGATGTCTGTTTTTATTTAATTGTGTGTGTAAACTTTCAATCACAAGATGTCTGTTTTTATTTAATTGTGTGTGTAAACTTTCAATCACAAGATGTCTGTTTTTATTTAATTGTGTGTGTAAACTTTCAATCACAAGATGTCTGTTTTTATTTAATTGTGTGTGTAAACTTTCAATCACAAGATGTCTGTTTTTATTTAATTGTGTGTGTAAACTTTCAATCACAAGATGTCTGTTTTTATTTAATTGTGTGTGTAAACTTTCAATCACAAGATGTCTGTTTTTATTTAATTGTTTGTGTAAACTTTCAATCACAAGATGTCTGTTTTTATATAATTGTGTGTGTAAACTTTCAATCACAAGATGTCTGTTTTTATATAATTGTGTGTGTAAACTTTCAATCACAAGATGTCTGTTTTTATACAATTGTGTGTGTAAACTTTCAATCACAAGATGTCTGTTTTTATACAATTGTGTGTGTAAACTTTCAATCACAAGATGTCTGTTTTTATACAATTGTGTGTGCAAACTTTCAATCACAAGATGTCTGTTTTTATACAATTGTTTGTGTAAACTTTCAATCACAAGATGTCTGTTTTTATTTAATTGTGTGTGTAAACTTTCAATCACAAGATGTCTGTTTTTATTTAATTGTGTGTGTAAACTTTCAATCACAAGATGTCTGTTTTTATATAATTGTGTGTGTAAACTTTCAATCACAAGATGTCTGTTTTTATATAATTGTTTGTGTAAACTTTCAATCACAAGATGTCTGTTTTTATTTAATTGTGTGTGTAAACTTTCAATCACAAGATGTCTGTTTTTATACAATTGTTTGTGTAAACTTTCAATCACAAGATGTCTGTTTTTATTTAATTGTGTGTGTAAACTTTCAATCACAAGATGTCTGTTTTTATTTAATTGTTTGTGTAAACTTTCAATCACAAGATGTCTGTTTTTATACAATTGTTTGTGTAAACTTTCAATCACAAGATGTCTGTTTTTATACAATTGTGTGTGTAAACTTTCAATCACAAGATGTCTGTTTTTATACAATTGTGTGTGTAAACTTTCAATCACAAGATGTCTGTTTTTATACAATTGTGTGTGTAAACTTTCAATCACAAGATGTCTGTTTTTATACAATTGTTTGTGTAAACTTTCAATCACAAGATGTCTGTTTTTATTTAATTGTGTGTGTAAACTTTCAATCACAAGATGTCTGTTTTTATTTAATTGTGTGTGTAAACTTTCAATCACAAGATGTCTGTTTTTATATAATTGTGTGTGTAAACTTTCAATCACAAGATGTCTGTTTTTATTTAATTGTGTGTGTAAACTTTCAATCACAAGATGTCTGTTTTTATATAATTGTTTGTGTAAACTTTCAATCACAAGATGTCTGTTTTTATTTAATTGTGTGTGTAAACTTTCAATCACAAGATGTCTGTTTTTATATAATTGTGTGTGTAAACTTTCAATCACAAGATGTCTGTTTTTATTTAATTGTGTGTGTAAACTTTCAATCACAAGATGTCTGTTTTTATTTAATTGTGTGTGTAAACTTTCAATCACAAGATGTCTGTTTTTATATAATTGTTTGTGTAAACTTTCAATCACAAGATGTCTGTTTTTATTTAATTGTGTGTGTAAACTTTCAATCACAAGATGTCTGTTTTTATATAATTGTGTGTGTAAACTTTCAATCACAAGATGTCTGTTTTTATATAATTGTTTGTGTAAACTTTCAATCACAAGATGTCTGTTTTTATTTAATTGTGTGTGTAAACTTTCAATCACAAGATGTCTGTTTTTATTTAATTGTGTGTGTAAACTTTCAATCACAAGATGTCTGTTTTTATTTAATTGTGTGTGTAAACTTTCAATCACAAGATGTCTGTTTTTATTTAATTGTGTGTGTAAACTTTCAATCACAAGATGTCTGTTTTTATTTAATTGTTTGTGTAAACTTTCAATCACAAGATGTCTGTTTTTATACAATTGTGTGTGTAAACTTTCAATCACAAGATGTCTGTTTTTATACAATTGTTTGTGTAAACTTTCAATCACAAGATGTCTGTTTTTATTTAATTGTGTGTGTAAACTTTCAATCACAAGATGTCTGTTTTTATTTAATTGTGTGTGTAAACTTTCAATCACAAGATGTCTGTTTTTATATAATTGTGTGTGTAAACTTTCAATCACAAGATGTCTGTTTTTATTTAATTGTGTGTGTAAACTTTCAATCACAAGATGTCTGTTTTTATTTAATTGTGTGTGTAAACTTTCAATCACAAGATGTCTGTTTTTATTTAATTGTGTGTGTAAACTTTCAATCACAAGGTGTCTGTTTTTATTTAATTGTGTGTGTAAACTTTCAATCACAAGATGTCTGTTTTTATACAATTGTGTGTGTAAACTTTCAATCACAAGATGTCTGTTTTTATACAATTGTGTGTGTAAACTTTCAATCACAAGATGTCTGTTTTTATACAATTGTGTGTGTAAACTTTCAATCACAAGATGTCTGTTTTTATACAATTGTTTGTGTAAACTTTCAATCACAAGATGTCTGTTTTTATTTAATTGTGTGTGTAAACTTTCAATCACAAGATGTCTGTTTTTATTTAATTGTGTGTGTAAACTTTCAATCACAAGATGTCTGTTTTTATTTAATTGTGTGTGTAAACTTTCAATCACAAGATGTCTGTTTTTATTTAATTGTGTGTGTAAACTTTCAATCACAAGATGTCTGTTTTTATTTAATTGTGTGTGTAAACTTTCAATCACAAGATGTCTGTTTTTATTTAATTGTGTGTGTAAACTTTCAATCACAAGATGTCTGTTTTTATTTAATTGTGTGTGTAAACTTTCAATCACAAGATGTCTGTTTTTATTTAATTGTGTGTGTAAACTTTCAATCACAAGATGTCTGTTTTTATTTAATTGTTTGTGTAAACTTTCAATCACAAGCTGTCTGTTTTTATATAATTGTGTGTGTAAACTTTCAATCACAAGATGTCTGTTTTTATATAATTGTGTGTGTAAACTTTCAATCACAAGATGTCTGTTTTTATACAATTGTGTGTGTAAACTTTCAATCACAAGATGTCTGTTTTTATACAATTGTGTGTGTAAACTTTCAATCACAAGATGTCTGTTTTTATTTAATTGTGTGTGTAAACTTTCAATCACAAGATGTCTGTTTTTATTTAATTGTGTGTGTAAACTTTCAATCACAAGATGTCTGTTTTTATATAATTGTGTGTGTAAACTTTCAATCACAAGATGTCTGTTTTTATATAATTGTTTGTGTAAACTTTCAATCACAAGATGTCTGTTTTTATTTAATTGTGTGTGTAAACTTTCAATCACAAGATGTCTGTTTTTATACAATTGTTTGTGTAAACTTTCAATCACAAGATGTCTGTTTTTATTTAATTGTGTGTGTAAACTTTCAATCACAAGATGTCTGTTTTTATTTAATTGTTTGTGTAAACTTTCAATCACAAGATGTCTGTTTTTATACAATTGTTTGTGTAAACTTTCAATCACAAGATGTCTGTTTTTATACAATTGTGTGTGTAAACTTTCAATCACAAGATGTCTGTTTTTATACAATTGTGTGTGTAAACTTTCAATCACAAGATGTCTGTTTTTATACAATTGTGTGTGTAAACTTTCAATCATAAGATGTCTGTTTTTATACAATTGTTTGTGTAAACTTTCAATCACAAGATGTCTGTTTTTATTTAATTGTGTGTGTAAACTTTCAATCACAAGATGTCTGTTTTTATTTAATTGTGTGTGTAAACTTTCAATCACAAGATGTCTGTTTTTATATAATTGTGTGTGTAAACTTTCAATCACAAGATGTCTGTTTTTATTTAATTGTGTGTGTAAACTTTCAATCACAAGATGTCTGTTTTTATATAATTGTTTGTGTAAACTTTCAATCACAAGATGTCTGTTTTTATTTAATTGTGTGTGTAAACTTTCAATCACAAGATGTCTGTTTTTATATAATTGTGTGTGTAAACTTTCAATCACAAGATGTCTGTTTTTATTTAATTGTGTGTGTAAACTTTCAATCACAAGATGTCTGTTTTTATTTAATTGTGTGTGTAAACTTTCAATCACAAGATGTCTGTTTTTATTTAATTGTGTGTGTAAACTTTCAATCACAAGATGTCTGTTTTTATTTAATTGTGTGTGTAAACTTTCAATCACAAGATGTCTGTTTTTATTTAATTGTGTGTGTAAACTTTCAATCACAAGATGTCTGTTTTTATTTAATTGTTTGTGTAAACTTTCAATCACAAGATGTCTGTTTTTCTATAATTGTGTGTGTAAACTTTCAATCACAAGATGTCTGTTTTTATATAATTGTGTGTGTAAACTTTCAATCACAAGATGTCTGTTTTTATACAATTGTGTGTGTAAACTTTCAATCACAAGATGTCTGTTTTTATACAATTGTGTGTGTAAACTTTCAATCACAAGATGTCTGTTTTTATACAATTGTGTGTGTAAACTTTCAATCACAAGATGTCTGTTTTTATACAATTGTTTGTGTAAACTTTCAATCACAAGATGTCTGTTTTTATTTAATTGTGTGTGTAAACTTTCAATCACAAGATGTCTGTTTTTATTTAATTGTGTGTGTAAACTTTCAATCACAAGATGTCTGTTTTTATATAATTGTGTGTGTAAACTTTCAATCACAAGATGTCTGTTTTTATATAATTGTTTGTGTAAACTTTCAATCACAAGATGTCTGTTTTTATTTAATTGTGTGTGTAAACTTTCAATCACAAGATGTCTGTTTTTATACAATTGTTTGTGTAAACTTTCAATCACAAGATGTCTGTTTTTATTTAATTGTGTGTGTAAACTTTCAATCACAAGATGTCTGTTTTTATTTAATTGTTTGTGTAAACTTTCAATCACAAGATGTCTGTTTTTATACAATTGTTTGTGTAAACTTTCAATCACAAGATGTCTGTTTTTATATAATTGTGTGTGTAAACTTTAAATCACAAGATGTCTGTTTTTATACAATTGTGTGTGTAAACTTTCAATCACAAGATGTCTGTTTTTATACAATTGTGTGTGTAAACTTTCAATCACAAGATGTCTGTTTTTATACAATTGTGTGTGTAAACTTTCAATCACAAGATGTCTGTTTTTATTTAATTGTGTGTGTAAACTTTCAATCACAAGATGTCTGTTTTTATTTAATTGTGTGTGTAAACTTTCAATCACAAGATGTCTGTTTTTATATAATTGTGTGTGTAAACTTTCAATCACAAGATGTCTGTTTTTATATAATTGTTTGTGTAAACTTTCAATCACAAGATGTCTGTTTTTATTTAATTGTGTGTGTAAACTTTCAATCACAAGATGTCTGTTTTTATTTAATTGTGTGTGTAAACTTTCAATCACAAGATGTCTGTTTTTATTTAATTGTGTGTGTAAACTTTCAATCACAAGATGTCTGTTTTTATTTAATTGTGTGTGTAAACTTTCAATCACAAGATGTCTGTTTTTATTTAATTGTGTGTGTAAACTTTCAATCACAAGATGTCTGTTTTTATTTAATTGTGTGTGTAAACTTTCAATCACAAGATGTCTGTTTTTATTTAATTGTTTGTGTAAACTTTCAATCACAAGATGTCTGTTTTTATACAATTGTGTGTGTAAACTTTCAATCACAAGATGTCTGTTTTTATACAATTGTGTGTGTAAACTTTCAATCACAAGATGTCTGTTTTTATATAATTGTGTGTGTAAACTTTCAATCACAAGATGTCTGTTTTTATTTAATTGTGTGTGTAAACTTTCAATCACAAGATGTCTGTTTTTATTTAATTGTGTGTGTAAACTTTCAATCACAAGATGTCTGTTTTTATATAATTGTGTGTGTAAACTTTCAATCACAAGATGTCTGTTTTTATATAATTGTTTGTATAAACTTTCAATCACAAGATGTCTGTTTTATTTAATTGTGTGTGTAAACTTTCAATCACAAGATGTCTGTTTTTATATAATTGTGTGTGTAAACTTTCAATCACAAGATGTCTGTTTTTATATAATTGTGTGTGTAAACTTTCAATCACAAGATGTCTGTTTTTATTTAATTGTGTGTGTAAACTTTCAATCACAAGATGTCTGTTTTTATTTAATTGTGTGTGTAAACTTTCAATCACAAGATGTCTGTTTTTATTTAATTGTGTGTGTAAACTTTCAATCACAAGATGTCTGTTTTTATTTAATTGTTTGTGTAAACTTTCAATCACAAGATGTCTGTTTTTATATAATTGTGTGTGTAAACTTTCAATCACAAGATGTCTGTTTTTATACAATTGTGTGTGTAAACTTTCAATCACAAGATGTCTGTTTTTATACAATTGTGTGTGTAAACTTTCAATCACAAGATGTCTGTTTTTATACAATTGTTGTGTGTAAACTTCAATCACAAGATGTCTGTTTTTATACAATTGTTTGTGTAAACTTTCAATCACAAGATGTCTGTTTTTATTTAATTGTGTGTGTAAACTTTCAATCACAAGATGTCTGTTTTTATTTAATTGTGTGTGTAAACTTTCAATCACAAGATGT